>NC_060189.1:25235559-25571809 GCF_021184085.1 Oncorhynchus gorbuscha | reverse complement strand
AAGTTTAAATAATTGAGGCTTGGAAAGGTTGGCCTTATCAGACAGAAATATTCTATGAAGATAGTGTCCGTTAAGGCTCTCTTACGGAATATCTGGCCCTTTTTGCGGATTTCTGCAGATTTCTCATTCATTACAGTGGAGACTTCATCTTGATGAAGGAAGCCGTTAACAAGTGTGCGTATTAGTCTTCTCAGGCTGTTATTGGGTAATGTTCTCTGATTACCTCTCTTTGTAGTTTTCTTCTGGACCTCTCTGCGGATCCTGTGTTCTGCCTTACAAACAGGACAACGGAATGGATCCCATGCAGCGACCCCCAAAAAAAACGACTCCGGAAAAGAGGGAAACGAGGCGGTCTTCTGGTCAGACTCCGGAGACGGGCACACCGTGCACCACTCCCTAGCATTCTTCTTGCCAATGTCCAGTCTCTTGACAACAAGGTTGATGAAATCCGAGCAAGGGTAGCATTCCAGAGGGACATCAGAGACTGTAACGTTCTTTGCTTCACGGAAACATGGCTCACTGGAGAGACGCCATCCGAGGGGGTGCAGCCAACGGGTTTCTCCACTCATCGCGCCGACAGAAACAAACATCTTTCTGGTAAGAAGAGGGGCGGTGGCGTATGCCTTATGACTAACGAGACATGGTGTGATGAAAGAAACATACAGGAACTCAAATCCTTCTGTTCACCTGATTTAGAATTCCTCACAATCAGATGTAGACCACATTATCTACCAAGAGAATTCTCTTCAATTATAATCACAGCTGTATATATCCCCCATCCCAAGCAGACACATTGATGGCTCTGAACGAACTTTATTTAACTCTTTGCAACCTGGAAACCATTTATCCAGAGGCTGCATTCATTGTAGCTGGGGATTTTAGCAAGGCTAATCTGAAAACAAGACTCACTAAATTTTATCAGCATATCGATTGCGCAACCAGGTGTGGAAAAACCTTTCGGAAAAGCTGACCACGACTCCATTTTGTTGATCCCTGCCTACAGACAGAAACTAAAACAAGAGTCTCCCACGCTGAGGTCTGTCCAACGCTGGTCCGACCAAGCTGACTCCACACTCCAAGACTGCTTCCATCACGTGGACTGGGATATGTTTCGTATTGCGTCAGATAACAATATTGACGAATATGCTGATTCGGTGTGCGAGTTCATTAGAACTCTTCAACCTCAGGAGGCTGAAAAAAATCGGCTTGTCACCTAAAGTACTCACAAACTTCTACAGATGCACAATCGAGAGCATCCTGGCGGGCTGTATCACCGCCTGGGACGGCAACTGCTCCGCCCTCAACCGTAAGGCTCTCCAGAGGGTAGTGAGGTCTGCACAACGCATCACCGGGGGCAAACTACCTGCCCTCCAGGACACCTACACCACCCGATGTTACAGGAAGGCCATAAAGATCATCGAGGACATCAACCACCCGAACCACTGCCTGTTCACCCCGCTATCATCCAGAAGGCGAGGTCAGTACAGGTGCATCAAAGCTGGGACCGAGAGACTGAAAAACAGCTTCTATCTCAAGGCCATCAGACTGTTAAACAGCCACCACTAACATTGAGTGGCTGCTGCCAACACACTGACACAACTCCAGCCACTTTAATAATGGGAATTGATGGGAAATGATGTAAATAGCCACTAGCCACTTTAAACAATGCTACCTTATATAATGTTACTTACCCTACATTATTTATCTCATATGCATACGTATATACTGTACTCTATATCATCGACTGCATCCTTATGTAATACATGTATCACTAGCCACTTTAACTATGCCACTTTGTTTACATACTCATCTCATATGTATATACTGTACTCGATACCATCTACTGTATCTTGCCTATGCTGCTCTGTACCATCACTCATTCATATATCCTTATGTACATATTCTTTATTCCCTTACACTGTGTATAAGACAGTAGTTTTGGAATTGTTAGTTAGATTACTTGTTGGTTATTACTGCATTGTCGGAACTAGAAGCACAAGCATTTCGCTACACTCGCATTAACATCTGCTAACCATGTGTATGTGTCAAATACAATTTGATTTGGTTTGATTTGAATGGCTTACAGACTGTGTGTGTGCGCGTATGCATCCTACAGTAGGGACTGAATGGCTTACAGACTGTGTGTGTGTCTGTGTGTACACATCCTATAGTAGGGATTGAATGGCTTACAGACTGTTTGTGTGTCTGTGTGTACACATCCTATAGTAGGGACTGAATGGCTTACAGACTGTGTGTGTGTGTGTACACATCCTATAGTAGGGACTGAATGGCTTAGAGACTGTGTGTGTGTCTGTGTATAAACATCCTATAGTAGGGACTGAATGGCTTACAGACCGTGTGTGTGTCTGTGTGGACACATCCTATAGTAGGGACTGAATATTTTACAGACTGTGTGTGTGTCTGTGTGTACACATCCTATAGTAGGGACTGAATATTTTACAGACTGTGTGTGTGTCTGTGTGTGCACATCCTATAGTAGGGACTGAATGGCTTACAGACTGTGTGTGTGTCTGTGTGTACTCATCCTATAGTAGGGACTGAATATCTTACAGACCGTGTGTGTGTCTGTGTGTGCACATCCTATAGTAGGGACTGAATGGCTTACAGACTGTGTGTGTGTCTGTGTGTACACATCCTATAGTAGGGACTGAATATCTTACAGACCGTGTGTGTGTCTGTGTGTACACATCCTATAGTAGGGACTGAATATCTTACAGACTGTCTGTGTGGACATCCTATAGTACAAACTAAATGGCTTACTGATTGTGTGTGTGTGTGTGGTGGACGTGTGACATCCTATAGACACTGTATGAGGGCATAAGCTTTCTATAGACTATATATATGCTAACTACTCTTGCTGTAACCTCTCCAACCCCTAAACTCTCTCTCTCCTTCCTTATATACTCTTCCAGCAGTTCTGTGTTGGGGTGAACTTTTTCTCTGAATTTTGTCAGCCTTTGCTAAAGCTTTATTTTTTTCCCTTGCTGACTGTTTGCAATTAAACAAGACAAAGAAAAATATCAACAGTTAGTAAATAATATTTTAATTAATAGTTAATTATATAGATATTTAAAAAATATAGAGTGTGATTCAATTCTCATTACCGAAACAGAAGTTCTCTCCACTGCAACTGGCCTTAAATTGCAGCGGTAAGTGAGAATGGTGTTGCGGAGGTTGAGAAACCTTAGCATGTTTTGCTAACAATAGAGAAGACATGATGACTGAGCAAATGTACATAATTAGACATTAATATAGTATATTTTCATAGAAAATGTTCAATCTAACATTTTTCTAAATGTGGAAACCTACCTGTATCGGTAATGATAATTAATACTGTCGTGTACGCAGTCTGACAAGAGAATGTTTAACATTTAACTGGAGAAATATAAAGATATCTACTTCCCTGGTAGCCATCTTGAAGGTACTGGCAGATGTGTTGCTTCATTCAAAATCACATTTTGTTTAAAATTCTGTGTGTGTGTAAACAGTCCTTAAACAATGTTGCGGAGGGTGAGAACATCAGTCATGGACACTTCATTTTCCCACTATTTTTTTCATTATTATTATACATAAATATTCAGATAATATTTTCATTTTACTCTGTTTAAATTACAACATAACATACATTCAGACAGAGCTGGACGGTAATGAGTTCTTCAGCAGAAAATGCAATAAAATACCAAAATAATTCATTCCTATGTTGAAATTACTCTTTGTGCAAGGCAGATGACACTTATCTTTATTATGATATTTTGTTATATTACTAAATGACATGTTTTCTATTTAAAATCATTACTGCCATGGTATTCGAATGGTTTCATGAGAAGGACCCAATAAACCAACAACAGAACCTGGGTCTTCAACGGTGAAGTCAGTTACCACTGAGTGCCTATTTCCAGAAATGAGTCCCCAAGTAGCCAGAGTAGGAGAAGGCTGCAGGCTAAGTGTCACACTGGCACATGACTGCTAATGCGTTTCAATGGGAGAGATGAGGCAGGGCAGCTGAGTGGAGTGAAACCTGAGTACAAGCTGTGAAACCTGAGTGCAAGAACGAACTGGCTGACTAAAATTATGACCTGTGAAGATGGAAAGATTGCATATAGACAGATCTTGGGACTTCCAAACAGAATCTTTGGAACGGTGTGAAAACAGTAGACCTAGAAACTATGGCCATGTTATTTATGGTCTAGTGTTTACTCCATGTACCATCCACAGTAGTGGATGCTGAATGAAATGAGAAGAGCTGGTTAGCCTAGAGAGATTATTCAGCAGACATCTGATCCAAAATGCTTGACAGTTAACGTTTCCTTGGCCCACGAAGGAATATTCATTCTTTCCACATTTCCCTTTCCAGGAAATTAATTATACAGGAAACAGTAGCCTTCGGTGTTCCTCAAGGTTCTGTTTCATGATCTCTCACCCCTGGTAAACTGCGACTGTAGCTATAAAGTTTCCTCCATCAATGTGTTGCATCAACATGCGTTACACAGCATCATTCAAATAAACAAATAAATGTACTTTGTTTGGGGAACAACAAATACATTCTAAAAATCCTGGTCAAAAACTCTTTACCTTCATCATGCTAGGGACTCTCCTGGAAGAAGCTAGCTAGCTTACAAAGAATAACAACAAAAAATATCTAGTTAACAGAAGAAAGGAAGACAAAATAAGGACAAAAGAAGGACAGAAGAAATAGGAAAAGAAAGAGGACAACAAAGTGAAACAGTCAGCACTTCTATTGCAACTTCGTATTTCGTCGTCCTAACGTAGTCTACACTGCTATCTGCCCAGCAGCTAGCCAGCTAGCATACGTCCACCGTCTACCGAATAGCAGCACTGTAGAAACTATTACACTCAACTGAATGACTTGATTAGTGTAGTGTTAGCTAGCTACATAGTTGTCTTTGCTGTCTTCGTATCCAAGATAATTGTGTAGTTTAGAGCGTGTAGTCTTAGAGTGATTATCTTAATTTACCGAGGTTAGCTAGCCAGCTATTTGTCGTCCTTAACGTAGGAGACACTGCTAGCTAGCCAACAGCTAGCCAACGTCTACTGAATAGAACTTCCGCACTCAACAACCCGGTCGCATTCCGCTTCGCTCCACAGGTAGTATCACATTTTTCATTTCATTTCATTACAGCACAATGGTTTGATTTGTTTGATCGTAGCTAGCTACATAGCTAGCTACATAGCCGTCTGTGTATCAAAGATAATTGTGTAGTCTAGAGCGATTTTCTAGGTTAGCTAGCCAGCTATTGTCGTTCTTTTAACGCAACGTAACGTAATCAACACTGCTAGCTAGCCAGCTAGCCCCCGAATAGCAGCACTGTAGAAACTATTACACTCAACGGAACGACTTGATTAGTGTAGTGTCAACAACGCAGCCACTGCCAGCTAGCCTACAAAGTCAACAACGCAGCCACTGCCAGCTAGCCTACTTCAGCAGTACTGTATCATTTGAATCATTTTAGTCAATAAGATTCTTGCTACGTAAGCTTAACTTTCTGAACATTCGAGACGTGTAGTCCACTTGTCATTCCAATCTCCTTGCATTAGCGTAGCCTCTTCTGTAGCCTGTCAACTATGTGTCTGTCTATCCCTGTTCTCTCCTCTCTGCACAGACCATACAAACGCTCCACACCACGTGGCCGCTGCCACCCTAATCTGGTGGTCCCAGCGCGCACGACCCACGTGGAGTTCCAGGTCTCCGGTAGCCTCTGGAACTGCCGATCTGCAGCCAACAAGGCAGAGTTCATCTCAGCCTATGCCTCCCTCCAGTCCCTCGACTTCTTGGCACTGACAGAAACATGGATCACCACAGATAACACTGCTACTCCTACTGCTCTCTCTTCGTCCGCCCACGTGTTCTCGCACACCCCGAGAGCTTCTGGTCAGCGGGGTGGTGGCATCGGGATCCTTATCTCTCCCAAGTGGTCATTCTCTCTTTCTCCCCTTACCCATCTGTCTATCGCCTCCTTTGAATTTCATGCTGTCACAGTTACCAGCCCTTTCAAGCTTAACATCCTTATCATTTATCGCCCTCCAGGTCCCCTCGGAGAGTTCATCAATGAGCTTGATGCCTTGATAAGCTCCTTTCCTGAGGACGGCTCACCTCTCACAGTTCTGGGCGACTTTAACCTCCCCACGTCTACCTTTGACTCATTCCTCTCTGCCTCCTTCTTTCCATTCCTCTCCTCTTTTGATCTCACCCTCTCACCTTCCCCCCCTACTCACAAGGCAGGCAATACGCTCGACCTCATCTTTACTAGATGCTGTTTTTCCACTAACCTCATTGCAACTCCCCTCCAAGTCTCCGACCACTACCTTGTATCCTTTTCCCTCTCGCTCTCATCCAACACTTCCCACACTGCCCCTACTCGGATGGTATCGCGCCGTCCCAACCTTCGCTCTCTCTCCCCCGCTACTCTCTCCTCTTCCATCCTATCATCTCTTCCCTCTGCTCAAACCTTCTCCAACCTATCTCCTGATTCTGCCTCCTCAACCCTCCTCTCCTCCCTTTCTGCATCCTTTGACTCTCTATGTCCCCTATCTTCCAGGCCGGCTCGGTCCTCCCCTCCCGCTCCGTGGCTCGACGACTCATTGCGAGCTCACAGAACAGGGCTCCGGGCAGCCGAGCGGAAATGGAGGAAAACTCGCCTCCCTGCGGACCTGGCATCCTTTCACTCCCTCCTCTCTACATTTTCCTCCTCTGTCTCTGCTGCTAAAGCCACTTTCTACCACTCTAAATTCCAAGCATCTGCCTCTAACCCTAGGAAGCTCTTTGCCACCTTCTCCTCCCTCCTGAATCCTCCTCCCCCTCCCCCCTCCTCCCTCTCTGCAGATGACTTCGTCAACCATTTTGAAAAGAAGGTCGACGACATCCGATCCTCGTTTGCTAAGTCAAACGACACCGCTGGTTCTGCTCACACTGCCCTACCCTGTGCTCTGACCTCTTTCTCCCCTCTCTCTCCAGATGAAATCTCGCATCTTGTGACGGCCGGCCGCCCAACAACCTGCCCGCTCGACCCTATCCCCTCCTCTCTTCTCCAGACCATTTCCGGAGACCTTCTCCCTTACCTCACCTGGCTCATCAACTTATCCCTGACCGCTGGCTATGTCCCTTCCGTCTTCAAGAGAGCGAGAGTTTCACCCCTTCTGAAAAAACCTACACTCGATCCCTCCGATGTCAACAACTACAGACCAGTATCCCTTCTTTCTTTTCTCTCCAAAACTCTTGAACGTGCCGTCCTTGGTAAGCTCTCCCGCTATCTCTCTCAGAATGACCTTCTTGATCCAAATCAGTCAGGTTTCAAGACTAGTCATTCAACTGAGACTGCTCTTCTCTGTATCACGGAGGCGCTCCGCACCGCTAAAGCTAACTCTCTCTCCTCTGCTCTCATCCTTCTAGACCTATCGGCTGCCTTCGATACTGTGAACCATCAGATCCTCCTCTCCACCCTCTCCGAGTTAGGCATCTCCGGCGCGGCCCACGCTTGGATTGCGTCCTACCTGACAGGTCGCTCCTACCAGGTGGCGTGGCGAGAATCTGTCTCCTCACCACGCGCTCTCACCACTGGTGTCCCCAGGGCTCTGTTCTAGGCCCTCTCCTATTCTCGCTATACACCAAGTCACTTGGCTCTGTCATAACCTCACATGGTCTCTCCTATCATTGCTATGCAGACGACACACAATTAATCTTCTCCTTTCCCCCTTCTGATGACCAGGTGGCGAATCGCATCTCTGCATGTCTGGCAGACATATCAGTGTGGATGACGGATCACCACCTCAAGCTGAACTTCGGCAAGACGGAGCTGCTCTTCCTCCCGGGGAAGGACTGCCCGTTCCATGATCTCGCCATCACGGTTGACAACTCCATTGTGTCCTCCTCCCAGAGCGCTAAGAACCTTGGCGTGATCCTGGACAACACCCTGTCGTTCTCAACTAACATCAAGACGGTGGCCCGTTCCTGTAGGTTCATGCTCTACAACATCCGCAGAGTACGACCCTGCCTCACACAGGAAGCGGCGCAGGTCCTAATCCAGGCACTTGTCATCTCCCGTCTGGATTACTGCAACTCGCTGTTGGCTGGGCTCCCTGTCTGTGCCATTAAACCCCTACAACTCATCCAGAACGCCGCAGCCCGTCTAGTGTTCAACCTTCCCAAGTTCTCTCACGTCACCCCGCTCCTCCGCTCTCTCCACTGGCTTCCAGTTGAAGCTCGCATCCGCTACAAGACCATGGTGCTTGCCTACGGAGCTGTGAGGGGAACGGCACCTCAGTACCTCCAGGCTCTGATCAGGCCCTACACCCAAATAAGGGCACTGCGTTCATCCACCTCTGGCCTGCTCGCCTCCCTACCACTGAGGAAGTACAGTTCCCGCTCAGCCCAGTCAAAACTGTTCACTGCTCTGGCTCCCCAATGGTGGAACAAACTCCCTCACGACGCCAGGACAGCGGAGTCAATCACCACCTTCCGGAGACACCTGAAACCCCACCTCTTTAAGGAATACCTAGGATAGGATAAAGTAATCCTTCTCACCCTACCCTCCCCCCCTTAAAATATTTAGATGCACTATTGTAAAGTGGCTGTTCCACTGGATGTCATAAGGTGAATGCACCAATTTGTAAGTCGCTCTGGATAAGAGCGTCTGCTAAATGACTTAAATGTAAATGTAATCATGGTACACCATCCCGATAGTTCCTCCGGTATGGATGACCAAGAGTCGCGCTTTAGGGTGTGAAGCTGGAGCCAGACATGACTTTTTACATTCCGCCATGATGACTAGACATCTGATGGCAGGGGAAGAATGCATATCAAACTAAGGGATGTTCTTAAAGTGACAGACCACTTCCAATGATGGCGTTGTGAAGTGCCAAAACGCGATTTGCAGATAAACTTAGCTATATCAAATCTGTAATGTTACTAATCTACTTGATTTGATTATAAACCTAAGCAAATAATGACTCACAATGATAATATTGCCCAAAATGTTTTTCCAAGTTAAAATAATCCACATGCAATGCAATGATGGACTCACCAGAAGATAGAAGTTGCTATAGTGTAGAGATACGAGTAGAGGACGTACATTAATGGCTATACGTCAATAGCCTCCAAGGATAATTTCAAAGGAGTGCCGTTTTCAACCAATAAAAAAAATGGTAGGCCTATCCTTGTTGGTAAAAACACGTGATCATTTAGAGAGTAATTAACCCTTGTGTGGTTTTCATGTTTTTGTTATTCACCCAATGTACACGGGGGTCTGATGGACTCACAACATTATTGGGTTTTTAAAACAATACAGACATAATAATTTACGTAAAAATACATAATACTTAATACCTAGATGTTAACTTATATCAATTACAAGCAATATAGACAGCATACGTGGTTAATATTAGCCATTTACCTCTGCAAGATCACATTTATCAATGAAAGTGCTATTCGTTTTTTGGGATAAAATGTGAGGTCTGGCCCAGCTCCTAGAGAGAGAGCTGTCTCTTTTTTACAAACAAGTGAAACCATTAACTCATGTACCTGATCTTCAGACCAAGTCTGCAAAACCGCAAGCACGTTATCTGCTTTACACTCAGTTTGCAATTGTAAAACACACTTTTTGCAAAACACTAAACAGAGTCTCTACATTAAACACATCATTCAAAACTAACAGGTCTTGTGTTTCATTTGGAAAACTGCCATACCAAATGCCACACTCATTCACCGATTACCTACATCCAGTGCTGACGTGTGAAAAGACTAATTTCTTCACATAGAAATCAGAGCTTGAGCACCATAAATAGGCTTCAGGTTGGCTTTCTTGGTTTCGACAACAATGGAGGCCAATTTTGGAGAGAGAGTTGGTGGAAGAGGAGTGAGAATAAGATGGAGACGAGGACAAGGACATGGAGCAGGACAAGCCAATTTGTTTATCTTCTACTGTATTTGTTTTGTCACTGTTCATCCCAAAATCTGGATGAAAATACAATGTTTTGAGAAAGAAATACATTTTATCTTCCCTCTTGCATTTCTGTTGACAGTGTAAATATATGCGGAATATGCACACATACTTTATATATTTGTGCACATACATGTACAGTTGAAGTCGGAAGTTTGCATACACCTTAGCAAAATACATTTAAACTCAGTTTTACACAATTCCTGACAAATAATCCGAGTACAAATTCCCTGTTTTAGGTCAGTTAGGATCACCACTTTATTTTAAGAGAATGATTTATTACAGATTTGATTTCTTTCATCACATTCTCTGTGGGTCAGTAGTTTACATACACTCAATTAGTATTTGGTAGCGTTGCCTTTAAATGATTTAACTTGGGTTAAATGTTTAGGGTAGCCTTCCACAAGCTTCCCACAATAAATTGGGTTAATTTTGGCCCATTCCTCCTGACAGAGCTGGTGTAACTGAGTCAGGTTTGTAGGCCTCCTTGCTCGCACACGGGTTGTGCTGTGGGGGAGATCTTTGTGGGCTATACTCGGCCTTGTCTCAGGACGGTAAATTGGTGGTTGAAGATATCCCTCTGGTTATGTGGGGGCTGTGCTTTGGCAAAGTGGGTGGGGTTATATCCTGCCTGTTTGACCCTGTCTGGGGTATCGTTGGACGGGGCCAGTGTCTCTCGATCCCTCCTGTCTCAGCCTCCAGTATTTATGATGCAGTAGTTTATGTCGGGGGGCTAGGATCAGTCTGTTATATCTGGAGTATTTCTCCTGTCTTATCTGGTGTCCTGTGTGAATTAAAGTATGCTCTCTCTAATTCTCTCGGTATTGCTCTCTCTTTCCTTTATTTCTCTCGCTCTCTCGGAGGACCTGATCCCTAGGACCATGCCTCAGGACTACCTGGCTTGATGACTCCTTGCTGTCCTCAGTCCACCTGGCCGTGCTGCTGCTCCAGTTTCAACTGTTCTGCCTGCGACTATGGAACCCTGACCTGTTCACCGGACGTGCTACCTGTCACAGACCCGTTTCAACTCTCTAGAGACAGTAGGAGCGGTAGAGGTGCTGACCTGTTGCACCCTCGACAACCGCTGTGATTACTATTATTTGACCCTGCTGGTCATCTATGAACATTTGAACATCTTTGTCATGTTTTGTCTTATATTGTCTTGTCATTTTGCTTTCCCTTCTGTTCGATTTCCCCCTGCTGGTCTTTTTAGGTTCGTTCCCTTTTTTCTCTCTCCCTCCCTCTCTCTCTTCTCTCTATCGTTCCGTTCCTGCTCCCAGCTGTTCCTATTCCCCTAATCAATCATTTAGTCTTTCCACACCTGTTCCCTATCTTTTCCTCTGATTAGAGTCCCTATTTCTCCCCTTGTTTTCCGTTTCTGTCCTGTCGGATCCTTGTATATTGTTCACCGTGCTGTGTCTTTGTCTCGCCCTGTCGTGTCGTGTTTCCCTCAGATGCTGCGTGGTGAGCAGGTGTCTGAGTCTGCTACGGTCAGTGCCTTCCCGAGGCAACCTACAGTTTATGGTCAAGTCTCCAGTCTGTCCTCGTCATTACGACTGGAATTGTTTTTTATGCTTTGTTTACCGCTCCGATTTGTCTAGGAGTATTGCATATTTCCTTGACTGGAATAAAGACTCTGTTTTCGCCAAGTCGCTTTTGGGTCCTCATTCACCTGCATAACAGAAGGATCCGACCAAAGAATGGACCCAGCGACTACAGACGCTCGTAACACTGCCGTCGAGATCCAAGGAGCCATGCTCGGCAGACACGAGCAGGAATTGTCTGCTGCTCGTCATGCCGTGGAGAACCTGGCCGCTCAGGTTTCCGACCTCTCTGGACAGTTCCAGAGTCTTCGTCTCGTGCCACCTGTTACTTCCTGGTCTGCCGAGCCTCCGGAACCTAGGGTTAATAACCCACCTTGTTACTCCGGGCAGCCCACGTAGTGCCGCTCCTTTCTCACCCAGTGTGATATTGTGTTCTCTCTCCAACCCAACACATACTCTAGAGAGAGAGCTCGGGTTGCTTACGTCATATCACTCCTTACTGGCCGGGCTCGAGAGTGGGGCACAGCTATCTGGGAGGCAAGGGCTGATTGTTCTAACAATTACCAGAACTTTAAAGAGGAGATGATTCGGGTTTTTGACCGTTCAGTTTTTGGTAGGGAGGCTTCTAGGGCCCTGGCTTCCCTATGCCAAGGTGATCGATCCATAACGGATTACTCTATAGAGTTTCGCACTCTTGCTGCCTCTAGTGACTGGAACGAGCCGGCGCTGCTCGCTCGTTTTCTGGAGGGACTCCACGCAGTGGTTAAAGATGAGATTCTCTCCCGGGAGGTTCCTTCCAGTGTGGACTCTTTGATTGCTCTCGCCGTCCGCATAGAACGACGGGTAGATCTTCGTCACCAAGCTCGTGGAAGAGAGCTCGCGTTAACGGTGTTTCCCTGCTCCGCATCGCAACCATCTCCCTCCTCTGGCTCAGAGACTGAGCCCATGCAGCTGGGAGGTATTCGCATCTCGACTAAGGAGAGGGAACGGAGGATCACCAACCGCCTGTGCCTCTATTGCGGACTTGCTGGACATTTTGTCAATTCATGTCCAGTAAAAGCCAGAGCTCATCAGTAAGCGGAGGGCTACTGGTGAGCGCTACTACTCAGGTCTCTCCATCTAGATCCTGTACTACTATGTCGGTCCATCTACGCTGGACCGGTTCGGGTGCTACATGCAGTGCCTTGATAGACTCTGGGGCTGAGGGTTGTTTTATGGACGAAGCATGGGCTCGGAAACATGACATTCCTTTCAGACAGTTAGACAAGCCTACGCCCATGTTCGCCTTAGATGGTAGTCATCTTCCCAGTATCAGATATGAGACACTACCTTTAACCCTCACAGTATCTGGTAACCACAGTGAAACTATTTCTTTTTTGATTTTTCGTTCACCTTTTACACCTGTTGTTTTGGGTCATCCCTGGCTAGTATGTCATAATCCTTCTATTAATTGGTC
The DNA here is from genome assembly GCF_021184085.1 of Oncorhynchus gorbuscha. Classification (NCBI taxonomy): domain Eukaryota; kingdom Metazoa; phylum Chordata; class Actinopteri; order Salmoniformes; family Salmonidae; genus Oncorhynchus; species Oncorhynchus gorbuscha. The sequence goes on along the minus strand of NC_060189.1, from coordinate 25,558,835 downwards.
TAGTAATTCTATCCTATCCTGGAATGTTTCTTGTCATGTGAAGTGTTTAATGTCTGCTATCCCTCCCGTTTCTTCTGTCCCCACTTCTCAGGAGGAACCTGGCGATTTGACAGGAGTGCCGGAGGAATATCATGATCTGCGCACGGTCTTCAGTCGGTCCCGAGCTAACTCCCTTCCTCCTCACCGGTCGTATGATTGTAGTATTGATCTCCTTCCGGGGACCACTCCTCCTCGGGGTAGACTATACTCTCTGTCGGCTCCCGAACGTAAGGCTCTCGAGGATTATTTGTCTGTGTCTCTTGACGCCGGTACCGTAGTGCCTTCTTCCTCTCCGGCCGGGGCGGGGTTTTTTTTGTTAAGAAGAAGGACGGTACTCTGCGCCCCTGCGTGGATTATCGAGGCTGAATGACATAACGGTTAAGAATCGTTATCCGCTTCCCCTTATGTCATCAGCCTTCGAGATTCTGCAGGGAGCCAGGTGCTTTACTAAGTTGGACCTTCGTAACGCTTACCATCTCGTGCGCATCAGAGAGGGGGACGAGTGGAAAACGGCGTTTAACACTCCGTTAGGGCATTTTGAGTACCGGGTTCTGCCGTTTGGTCTCGCCAATGCGCCAGCTGTTTTTCAGGCATTAGTTAATGATGTTCTGAGAGACATGCTGAACATCTTTGTTTTTGTCTACCTTGACGATATCCTGATTTTTTCACCGTCACTCGAGATTCATGTTCAGCACGTTCGACGTGTACTCCAGCGCCTTTTAGAGAATTGTCTCTACGTGAAGGCTGAGAAGTGCTCTTTTCATGTCTCCTCCGTTACTTTTCTCGGTTCTGTTATTTCCGCTGAAGGCATTCAGATGGATTCCGCTAAGGTCCAAGCTGTCAGTGAGTGGCCCGTTCCAAGGTCACGTGTCGAGTTGCAGCGCTTTCTAGGTTTCGCTAATTTCTATCGGCGTTTCATTCGTAATTTCGGTCAAGTTGCTGCCCCTCTCACAGCTCTTACTTCTGTCAAGACGTGTTTTAAGTGGTCCGGTTCCGCCCAGGGAGCTTTTGATCTTCTAAAAGAACGTTTTACGTCCGCTCCTATCCTCGTTACTCCTGACGTCACTAGACAATTCATTGTCGAGGTTGACGCTTCAGAGGTAGGCGTGGGAGCCATTCTATCCCAGCGCTTCCAGTCTGACGATAAGGTTCATCCTTGCGCTTATTTTTCTCATCGCCTGTCGCCATCTGAACGCAACTATGATGTGGGTAACCGCGAACTGCTCGCCATCCGCTTAGCCCTAGGCGAATGGCGACAGTGGTTGGAGGGGGCGACCGTTCCTTTTGTCGTTTGGACAGACCATAAGAACCTTGAGTACATCCGTTCTGCCAAACGACTTAATGCTCGTCAAGCTCGTTGGGCGTTGTTTTTCGCTCGTTTCGAGTTTGTGATTTCTTACCGTCCGGGTAGTAAGAACACCAAGCCTGATGCCTTATCCCGTCTTTTTAGTTCTTCAGTGGCTTCTACTGATCCCGAGGGGATTCTTCCTTATGGGCGTGTTGTCGGGTTGACAGTCTGGGGAATTGAAAGACAGGTTAAGCAAGCACTCACGCACACTGCGTCGCCGCGCGCTTGTCCTGGTAACCTTCTTTTCGTTCCTGTTTCTACTCGTCTGGCTGTTCTTCAGTGGGCTCACTCTGCCAAGTTAGCTGGTCATCCCGGCGTTCGAGGTACTCTTGCTTCTATTCGCCAGCGCTTTTGGTGGCCTACTCAGGAGCGTGACACGCGCCGTTTCGTGGCTGCTTGTTCGGACTGCGTGCAGACTAAGTCAGGTAACTCTCCTCCTGCCGGTCGTCTCAGACCGCTTCCCATTCCTTCTCGACCATGGTCTCACATCGCCCTAGACTTCATTACCGGTCTGCCTTTGTCTGCGGGGAAGACTGTGATTCTTACGGTTGTCGATAGGTTCTCTAAGGCGGCACATTTCATTCCCCTCGCTAAACTTTCTTCCGCTAAGGAGACGGCACAAATCATCATCGAGAATGTGTTCAGAATTCATGGCCTCCCGTTAGACGCCGTTTCAGACAGAGGCCCGCAATTCACGTCACAGTTTTGGAGGGAGTTCTGTCATTTGATTGGTGCGTCCGTCAGTCTCTCTTCCGGGTTTCATCCCCAGTCTAACGGTCAAGCAGAGAGGGCCAATCAGACGATTGGTCGCATACTACGCAGCCTTTCTTTCAGAAACCCTGCGTCTTGGGCAGAACAGCTCCCCTGGGCAGAATACGCTCACAACTCGCTTCCTTCGTCTGCTACCGGGTTATCTCCGTTTCAGAGTAGTCTGGGTTACCAGCCTCCTCTGTTCTCATCCCAGCTTGCCGAGTCCAGCGTTCCCTCCGCTCAAGCGTTTGTCCAACGTTGTGAGCGCACCTGGAGGAGGGTGAGGTCTGCACTTTGCCGTTACAGGGCACAGACTGTGAGAGCCGCCAATAAACGTAGGATTAAGAGTCCTAGGTATTGTTGCGGCCAGAGAGTGTGGCTTTCCACTCGCAACCTTCCTCTTACGACAGCTTCTCGTAAGTTGACTCCGCGGTTCATTGGTCCGTTCCGTGTCTCCCAGGTCGTCAATCCTGTCGCTGTGCGACTGCTTCTTCCGCGACATCTTCGTCGCGTCCATCCTGTCTTCCTTGTCTCCTGTGTCAAGCCCTTTCTTCGCACCCCCGTTCGTCTTCCCTCCCCCCCCCTCCCGTCCTTGTCGAGAGCGCACCTATTTACAAGGTACGTAAGATCATGGACATGCGTTCTCGGGGACGGGGTCACCAATACTTAGTGGATTGGGAGGGTTACGGTCCTGAGGAGAGGAGTTGGGGCCCGTCTCGGGACGTGCTGGACCGTTCGCTGATTGATGATTTCCTCCGTTGCCGCCAGGATTCCTCCTCGAGTGCGCCAGGAGGCGCTCGGTGAGTGGGGGGGGTACTGTCATGTTTTGTCTTATATTGTCTTGTCATTTTGCTTTCCCTTCTGTTCGTTTTCCCCCTGCTGGTCTTTTTAGGTTCGTTCCCTTTTTTCTCTCTCCCTCCCTCTCTCTCTTCTCTCTATCGTTCCGTTCCTGCTCCCAGCTGTTCCTATTCCCCTAATCAATCATTTAGTCTTTCCACACCTGTTCCCTATCTTTTCCTCTGATTAGAGTCCCTATTTCTCCCCTTGTTTTCCGTTTCTGTCCTGTCGGATCCTTGTATATTGTTCACCGTGCTGTGTCTTTGTCTCGCCCTGTCGTGTCGTGTTTCCCTCAGATGCTGCGTGGTGAGCAGGTGTCTGAGTCTGCTACGGTCAGTGCCTTCCCGAGGCAACCTACAGTTTATGGTCGAGTCTCCAGTCTGTCCTCGTCATTACGAGTGGAATTGTTTTTTATGCTTTGTTTACCGCTCCGATTTGTCTAGGAGTATTGCATATTTCCTTGACTGGAATAAAGACTCTGTTTTCGCCAAGTCGCTTTTGGGTCCTCATTCGCCTGCATAACAATCTTGGCCATGTTATGTTATAATCTCCACCTGGCCCCTCATAGCCTGGTTCCTCTCTAGGTTCTGGCCTTTCTAGGGAGTTTTCCCTAGCCACCGTGCTTCTACACCAGCATTGCTTGCTGTTTGGGGTTTCAGGCTGGTTTTCTGTATAGCACTTTGTGACATCAGCTGATGTAAGAAGGGCTTTATAAATAATTTTGATAGATTTTTTCTTCCTGAGTGGTATGACAGCTGCTTGGTCCCATGGTGTTTATACTTGCGTACTATTGTTTGTACAGATGAATGTGGTACCTTCAGGCATTTGGAAATTGCTCCCAAGGATGAACCAGACTTGTGGGGGTCTACACTTTTTTTCTGAGGTCTTGGATAATTTATTTTGATTTTCCCATGATGTCAAGCAAAGAGGCACTGAGTTTGAAGGTAGGCCTTGAAATACATCCACAGGCACACCTCCAATTGACTCATATTATGTCAATTAGCCTAACAGAAGCTTCTAAAGCCATGACATCATTTTCTGGAATTTTCCAAGCTGTTTAAAACAACAGTCAAATTAGTGTATGTAAATTTCTGACCAACTGGTATTGTGATACAGTGAATTATAAGTGATATAATCTGTCTGTAAACAATTGATGGAAAAATGACTTGTGTCATGCACAAAGTAGATGTCCTAACCGACTTGCCAAAACTATAGTTTGTTAACAAGAAATTTGTGGAGTGGTTGAAAAATAAGTTTTAATGACTCAATTAAAAATGTGTGTAAACTTCCGATTTCAACTGTAAAGTACCTATGTGGGGCTGTAGGCTATGGTCCTTGTTTGACTGACCTGTACCCTTGTTGCAGTCATAACAACAATACCTACTTATCTCTTCTAGCCATCAGAACAATCCTGCATAAACTGACTATCCCTGGCTGTACGAATAACAGACATACAGTACACACACATAGACCCACCCACACACACACACAGACCCACACACAAACAAAGACATTTATAAACATACACAATGGAAGTGACTGGAATCGAAAACATTTCAACCAATGTATATATTGGTTAACTTACAATGCTCTTACATTGAACACAGTGAGAATACAAACAGAGTAGAAGGAAAACATGAAGTAACGTTTCTAAAGGACATTCTTCTACAGTGTGTTTCATCAACTATAAACTTTGCTTGACAAGGAGATTCAAGGATGCAAGCTTTGAAAGCAGAGTGTCGATACACCAGCTTGTATACCTAACAAACAATGGTTTTCCTTCCTTGAGCCCTTTTTTCTCTTTCAAGGTTTGGGTGATAGGGAGGGAGGATACTCATTTCAACCACCATATCAAGTAACTGTCAGCATGTCTAGACCAGGGGTTTCAGATGCTGTTGCCTGGTCATCGCTAAGGAATTAAAGCCCTTGTGGGTCACAATACCGCTGGGCTTTAGGGCCTATAGAAACCAAACGGCCCATTGTTGTCACTGAGAACTTTACTTTTTCATGAGATGGCTGATAGGTTTGTTTTGTCTGCACTACCTCCTCCCAATCCATCACACGGCACTGACAAAATATTAAATGTTGACAGCTCCTCTGATTACGGGAGAGGGGAAATTAGTGCTTTCAACCTGAGGTTAGCCTTTAAGTGATCATCTTTCCACCTGTTATACCTTACCTTGCCTTTGTCCAGCCAAATGAAATTTGCAAGTCACAACTTCACAGGAGAGCCGTTTGAACGTAAAAATATTTGTTTATCAAATTGCATTTTTTTGGCATTAATGCCTTCTTCTCGAACATGTAAACTTTCATTAACAACAAACATGTATGCCATCTGTAAATACTGATTCAATTGTTTAATTACCAGCCTTGTTCGTTACGCCACAAAAAAGTAAGCAAACTTCCCACGATTGGCTAAGATAATGAGTGGGCTGGACATGCCGCTGAATGGGTGTAGACAAAGAAGAGCTCTTCACTACATACCAACTGTCACGTCTACCCCCGCTCCCCCTCTCTGGCGCTCGAGGGTGCCAGGCTGCCCATCATTACGCACACCTGTCGCCGTCGTTACGCACGTCAGCGCTTCATTGGACTCACCTGGACTCCATCACTTTATTGATTGCCTCCTCTGTCTTTGCCTCAATTTGATCCCTTTGTCAGCATTAATGTCGTTGGGTTTCCCCTGTCCAGACACTGTCCGTGTTTTGTTTCATGTCTGTTATTTATTAAATATTCACTCCCTGTACCTGCTTCTCGTCTCCCAGTGTCTGTCCTCACAAAAACTTAAAATGCCATTTTCTCAAAAGTGAGTTTACAAGTGTCTTACTTTCAAAGCAGAATAACTTTCCAATTGTTCCACAAGAATGCAGTGTATGATATAATTTTGAAGCTCTGAGTCTCTACTTTTATCCAGTGTTAAACACCATTTCAAATTTTGCTACATAAGACAAGTCACATTTACCATTTGAAGTTGTTAGTTTTTAATGATATTAACCAGGTGAATGCCTTTGATTGGGGGTGAGAACCAATTCTGCAGAACCTTAATGTCTCCACTAATGCTGCCTCTTAACTTATTTGGGGTAGGGGGCAGTATTGGGTAGCTTGGATGAAAACCGTGCCCAAATTAAGCTGCCTGCTACTCAGCCGTAAAAGCTAGAATATGCATAGAATTAGTATATTTTTAATAGAAAACACTCTGAAGTTTCTAAAAACCGTTTGAATGATGTCTGTGAGTATAACAGAACTCATATGGCAGGCAAAACCCTGAGAAAAAATCCAACCAGGAAGTGGGAAATCTGAGGTTTGTAGTTTTTCAACTTAGCCCCCATTGAAGATGGGTGATATTCGTTGTGTTTCACTTCCCAAGGCTTCCACTAGATGTCAACAGTATTTAGAACATGTATATAACATGTTCCACATAATTTGTACAGACAAAGGAATTGTCCGGTTGGAACATTTAATTAAGTTTTATGTAAAACATATCCTAAAGATTGATTCCATACTTAGTGTGGCATGTTTCTACGGGCTGTAACGGAACTTTTTGAACTTTTCATCTGATGCAACCTGAACGCGCTTTTGGATTTGTTTACCAAACGCCTTAACATAAGAAGATATTTGGACACAAATGATGGACATTATCAAACATTTATGATGGAACTGGGATTCCTGGGAGTGCATTCTGATGAACATCATCAAAGGTAAGTGAATATTTAAAATGCTATTTCTGAGTAATGTTGACTACCCAATATGGCGGGTATCTTTTTGGCTGCTTTGTTGTCTAAAGGCTGTACTCAGATTATTGCATGGTTTGCTTTCTCCATAAAAAAAATTGAAATCTGACACAGCGGTTGCATTAAGGAGAAGTTTATCTAAAGTTCCATGTTTAATAGTCGTATGTTTATCAATGTTTATTATGAGTATTTCTGTAAATTGCTGTGGCTCTCTGCAATATCACCGCATGTTTAGAACTACTGAACGTAACACGCCAATGTAAGATTTTGTTATATAAATATGAACTTGCATCCCACTTGGGCAAAAGCCAGGGAAAATGCAGCGCGGCAAATAAAAAAATAAATGATATAAAAATCTAACTTTCATTAAACCACACATGAAGGATACTTAATTAAAGCTACACTCGTTGTGAATCCAGCCAACATGTCAGACTTTAAAAGGCTATTATCTGATGATAGCACAACAGTAAACAAAGAGGGTAGCATATTTCAGCCCTGCAGGCGCTACACAAAACGCAGAAATAAAATATAAAACATGCCTTACCTTTGACGAGCTTCTTTTGTTGGCACTCCAATATGTCCCATAAACATCACAATTGGTCCTTTTGTTAGATTAATTCCGTCCATATATATCCAAAATGTCAATTTATTTGGCCCGTTTGATCCAGAAAAAAACAGCTTCCAAGATGCGCAATGTCACTACAAAATATTTCAAAAGTTGCCTATAAACTTTGCCAAAATATTTCAAACTACTTTTGTAATACAACCTTAGGTATTTTTAAACGTTGATAACTGATCAAATCTGTTTTCAATAGATGACGAGAGGAAGCTAACGCTACTTTTCAAGTCTAACGCAACTCTCAATAGTGTTACCCATTTCCTAGATGGCCGGACTTCTTCATTGCACAAAGGAATAACCTCAACCAAATTCCAAAGACTGGTGACATCCAGTGGAAGCGGTAGGAACTGAAAACAAGTTCCTAAGAAATATCGTTTGCCAATGAGAACTCACTGAACAGACATATACCTCAAAAAAACACAATTCTGAATGGTTAGTCCTCGGGGTTTTGCCTGCTACATAAGTTCTGTTATACTCACAGACATGATTCAAACATTTTTGGAAATTTCAGAGTGTTTTCTATCCAAATGTATTTCTATTAATATGCATATCTTATATTCCTGGCATGAGTAGCAGGAAGTTGAAATTGGGCATGCTATTTATCCAAAATGTGAAAATGCTGCCCCCTATACCTTAAGAAGTTAACAAAGTCATACCTTTGGTTAATACTGGATGGGAAAGGGAGTCCTCTTCTCCTGTAATTTACAACAGGTTGTGAACTGGCATGACAAGTACAGAAAAACTCTGTAGATCTGATGCCAGGAGCACCAACAACCCAGTACAGCAATCTTTCCACCACACATCACCTGGCCCTCGTCCACCAAAGTAAATCTGTGAAAGCCATCCATCCACGACCACATCCAGTCCAGAGCCTCCAGGTGGGCAGCACAGGCCCAAGAGGACAATGGAGCCCTTTCTCCTGCAGCTGGAGAAATTGACTCCATGAGGCAAGGACAATAAGAGCTCTTTACCATCTTAGAATTAGTGCCCAATTTAGCAATCAACATGTGCATAATGGGAGAAGGAACTCATCCCAACCCCTCTACACCCGGAGAAGACCACACAGGTAACTGAGAGGGGAGAACTCAGTTCCCATGGAGGACTGTGTCTGTTGGGCAAGGGGGGACTGACCTGATACTTAAATATATACAGTAGAGATCTGATATGAGTTAGACCACACATACAGAATAACTGAAGTTCAATTCCTCCAAAAAGTTTTCCCCCATCCTATATCTCCCTATCCCATAAGAAATTAGGTGTTGAGGGGATTCAGAGGAGGCTGGATGGTTTGTAATCCAAGATAAGCATGAGACCGTCCCTCCAACCCGACAACAAAGGAGAAGAAACCCTGGGGAAAACTCACGCAGAAGCGACAACAACAAAAAGTCTGATGGCCTATATTTAACAGTGATGGGAATTGTGGGGCGAGCCATACAGGAACACTTTCAATGCATGGTGAAGGTCAATTGGGGAAAATTGGGGCTTATTTTCTCCCCTCCACCCCTCTCTCCTCAGCAATAAATAGATGAGCATTGTTTAGCAAAACAATGAGCCACTTCCAAAGACCGGCCTTTTAGTCTCAGAGGCTGAGTTCACACATCCATGAACAGCGTGTGACTGTGAGCAGAGAAATAAGACTTCACAGGAAGTGGGAACTGGGACGTTATAATCGGAGTCATTAACCCACAGCCTCTCATGACTCCAGTATCTACAGAGGAGAAGGACTTGATATGTATTACCTCTACAACCAACCAGAGGACAAATGCAGCTCTATAAGGTGTGTTGGTATGGGGAGTTATAGCCACATCTAGAGCTGTTGCAGTGACAGTATTACCGCCACACCAGCGGGCACGAGTCATGAATGCAGTCAAATTCAACATTACTGTTGTCATGGAGAGAGAGAGTAATTTCTTCAAAACAATCATCTTTATTTAATATTGATTAATTATTGCAATAATGACGCTGTCGATCCCACACTCGAGTGTTGGACCGAGAGCCTTCACAATAATGAAAAAACAGAGGTCTTATATAGTAGGCCTAAAAATGCTTAGTCATGGCTGATTCCACCCCTCCCATGCAGATCGGGGCATCATAAGCCACCTTGGGTTCATCTTCTTTTACCCCAACACAGTTTAGTTTCCCAGATGAAAGGATGATTAGAAACAATGAGGGGTTTTGTTCTACTCCTCCAGGCTATCTCCATCTTGAGTCACACGCCACATCTTGTCTATGGAATGCAGGCTGTAGGTTATCACCAAGCCATAAATAAATGGTCAGTTCAAGCTCCAGAGCCCCAAATTAGTCCCACAAAAGGTTGCAAAGTTCAAGGGGGCCGAATACTTTCGCAAGGCACTGTATATCATGTGACGATAGAAATGTTTCTATTGTTTCATTATGCGCTATCACACAATTGGACGAATCTTTGCGCTTGTGTAGAAGAAAATTTGCAACACAAACAAACACGGAGGAGAGTGAACGTGACACAGAGCACGGAGACATAGAGCTCGTACCTAAAAGAGGGGCTACTTTGGTCGCATGGACGTGGTTCGGGTATGAAAAGTCTGACATGGACCAGAAAACCATCCTCTGCTAAATATGCAGCAGGCCGGTCCCTCCAACAGGTCCAAACACCACTAAACTTTTACCACCTACGCAAGAATCATGTGAAACAGTACGGAGAGAGTCTACGGAGACACAAAAAAGTACAGTCGAGTGCTCAAAACAAAACCTTGACTCAGACGTTGCAAGAGGCTTTTGCCCGCGGCACACTATATGGCAAAGAATCACGAAGATGGAAGGAGATAAGAGCTGCCATGACAACTTACATCTGCAAAGACATGGCCCCAATTTACACGGTCGAGAAACAGGGTTTTCATGTGTTGGTGCTGAACCCAAGGTACCAAATGCAAATTGATATGTGACACATTAATGCCAAAATAACACGGAAAACAGGCAAGCCCCCCCCTCCAAAAAAAATATATATACACATACATACATACATATATATATATATATATATATACGTATATGTAGAAGGATATATATATATACACATATGTAGAAGGATATATATATATACACAGTTGAAGTCGGAAGTTTACATACACCTTAGCCAAATACATTTAAACTCTGTTTTTTTTACAATTCCTGGCATTTAATCATGTAAAAATTCCCTGTTTTAGGTCAGTTAGGATAGCCACTCCAATACCTTGACTTTGTTGTCCTTAACCCATTTTGCCACAACTTTGGAAGTATGCTTGGGGTCATTGTCCATTTGGAAGACTCATTTGCGACCAAGCTTTAACTTCCTGACTGATGTCTTGAGATGTTGCTTCAATATATCCACATAATTTTCCATCTTCATGATGCCATTTATTTTGTGAAGCGCACCAGTCCCTCCTGCAGCAAAGCACCCCCACAACCTGATGCTGCCACCCACGTGCTTTGCAGTTGGGATGGTGTTCTTCGGCTTGCAAGCATCGCCCTTTTTCCTCCAAACATAACGATGGTCATTATGGGCAAACGGTTCTATTTTTGTGTCATCAGACCATGATTTCAGTTTAGAAGGATTTCACAAGGATTTCAGTTTAGAATAAATTGCACTCTATACTAAGCATTTCATAAAGTACATCTAAAGGCACAGCATTCTACCCATCAAGTGCCTAGCATAAAGTACAGCATTGTACCCATCAAGTGCCTAGCGTAAAGTACAGCATTGTTCCATCAAATGCCTAGCGTAAAGTACAGCATTCTACCCATCAAGTGCCTAGCATAAAGTACAGCATTGTACCCATCAAGTGCCTAGCGTAAAGTACAGCATTCTACCCAACAAGTGCCTAGCGTAAAGTACAGCATTCTACCCAACAAGTGCCTAGCGTAAAGTACAGCATTCTACCCATCAAGTGCCTAGCGTAAAGTACAGCATTCTACCCATCAAGTGCCTAGCGTAAAGTACAGCATTCTACCCATCAAGTGCCTAGCGTAAAGTACAGCATTCTACCCATCAAGTGCCTAGCATAAAGTACAGCATTCTACCCTGTGCTTCCAATGATCACTGATAATACTCTTAATGCAAACCGAGTGAATTGCTCCACATGCATCATATACTGTGGTACATACAAATCAAACAGATATAGTGCTGCCTGTTATAGGCACAGAGCATCCATATGACTTGACATTCAATGTTGTGCTACTAGTGCTTTTACAACTACAGTTAAGCAACAGTAAATTAGATTCGCAAACATATCAATTGTAAAATGGTTTGGATGAATCTAAATAAAATCTGCAAGCTTGTGCAAATGTCCAGTGTAAGAGAGTGAAATGGAAAGAGAGATGGAGAGTGATGGGGATGGATGGAGAGGTAAAAGAGTTGAGGATCTATCCTCGTCCTCAGGATTCTTTTGGACAGGCTGAGAACTCAATGTATTCTTCATTCTGAAACACACAAGGGGAAAACGGTTAAGAGGTCAATTTCAAGCAGTGCTGTTCAATATAGAGAGCAGCAGTAATGACATCAAATGAAGGCTTTCTTTGCCATCTCTGCTACTAATCCACATAATTATCTCAGAGTAAACATCTCACCAGGCGGTCATCATACCAGACAACACAGCTTAGAGGCCATCACAGGAACAAATCACCAAAGCCAGGCAGACTACAACTGCAAAGGTTTGTGTCACTGTCTAATCAAAACCAGGCAGCCATTTTGAAAACACCTGTTCAGGCCAGGCTACAACGAGTGGTACTCATGTAGGTCATACTCAGATGCAACACATCACCATACGATGAGAGGAGACACAGGTACGACCACCAAGCATAGGAGAATCCATAGAGCTAGCTGTGGCCATTCTAGACTTACCTCAGCATCATCTTTAAACAGAGGCTGGAAGTAAAGCAAAACAAAACATGTAATTGGAGCACATGGCAAAGTTGAAACAACGTCCCTATTCTGTAGCCTACATGGTTTTACTAGCCTATATGTCAAATCCAATGTATAGGCTACCTCTTGGATGCTTCATGCCACACCATTCATTCACAATCATGGATCGTAGTAATGTTTTAGTTGTCGTAAATATATTGCTAAACTTGGTCAAATCTGTTAATACAGGGATGAGATGAGACTCATTCTCGACCGAAGATGGATTATCTCATTACTTTCATCTGACTGATGAGGAAAAACAGTGGTGACTATAGGAGGTTTTTAATAAACAGGAAATAGTGACAAGTTGAAGACAGAAAAACAGTGGATAATACAGTGTGCTGAACTGGTTTAGGTTCGTCAGACAATATAAACTGACAAAGACCGGTACAGTAAAATATTATTCACTTTGATTGATTTCAGTGAGCTCAGGTCGGAGAGCGAAGCTCTCTTAATTGAAGCAGAGATGAATGCTGTTGGAGGAGCACAGAGGAGAACAGTAACGCTAGATCATAGTCCATCTCTTACCTGGGCGTGGGACTGGCTGACCTGGTGTATGAAGTCAATCACAACTTCATTCCCCACAGCCTTAGCCTAAGAGAGAAAACCTAATGATCCATCTTACAAAACTAGTCTGGGTTACCTTCATCAAATCACATTTTATTGGTCACATGCAGTTGTAGCGAAATGCTTGTGTTTTTAGCTCCAACAGCGCAGTAATATCTAACAATTCACAACAATACACACATCTAAAAGTAAAAGAATGGAATGTCAGAGTGGCATAGACTAAAATACAGTCGAATAGAATACAGTATATACATATGAGATGAGTAAAGCAAAAATATGTAAACATTATTAGTGACTAGTTTTCCATTATTAAAGTGGCCAGTGATTTCAAGTCTATGTATAGAGGGCAGCAGCCTGTAAGGTGCAGGGTTATGTAAACAGGGTGGAAGCTGCCTAGTGATGGCTATTTAACAGTCTGATGACCTTGAGATTGAAGCTGTTTTTCAGTCTCTCGTGCACAGCTTTGATGCACCTTTACTGACCTCAACTTCTGGATGAACAGGCACTGGCTCGGGTGGTTGTTGTCCTTGATGATCGTGCAGTTGCCGTACCAGGTGGTGATATACAGTCCAACAGGATGCTCTCAATTGTGCATCTGTAAAAGTTTGAGGGTTTTAGGTGCCAAGCCAAATTTCTTTAGCCTCCTGAGTTTGAAGAGGCGCTGTTGTGCCTTCTTCACCACACTGCCTGTGGGTGGACCATTTCAGATCGTCAGTGATGTGTACGCCAAGGAACTTGAAGATTTCCACCTGCTCCACTCTGATGTTTCCTGAAGCCCATGATCAGCTTCTTTGTTTTGTCAACATTGTTGGTAGTCAGGCCAACTACTGTTGTGTCGTCTGCAAACTTGATGATTGAGTTGGAGGTGTGCGTGGCCACCCAGTCATGGGTAAACAGAGAGTACGGGAGGGGGCTGAGCAAGCACCCTTGTGGGGCCCCTGTATTGTGGATCAGCGAAATGTTGGTGTTGTTTCCTACCTCCACCACCTGGATGCTGCCTGTCAGGAAGTCCAGGTCCCAGTTGCACAGGGCGGGGTTCAGACCCAGGGCACCAAGCTTTATGATGCACTTGGAGGGTACTATGGTGTTGAATGCTGACCTATAGTCAATGAACAGCATTCTTACATAGGTATTCCTCTTGTCCAGATGGGACAGGGCAGAGTAATGGCGATTGCATCGTCTGTGGATCTATTGGGGCGGTAAGCAAATTGAAGTGGGTCTATGGTGTAAGGTAGAGGTGATATGATCCTTAACTAACCTCTCAAAGCACTTCATGATGACAAAAGTGAGTGCTATGGGGCGATAGTCAGTTAGTATACAATCCTTTACTTTTCATGTTACATAACTAGTCTGTGTTCCCTATATTATCCATGTTACATAACTAGTCTGTGTTGCCTTTACGATCCATGTTTGTAAGTTGGAGAGAGGCTCCCAGTCCCAAACACTCACCACCTCCATCGGCGTCTGCCCGTCGTAGCCTGGCGTGTCTAGGTCTCCCCCAGCCAGGTGCCACATCTCCAGGCCCTTGATGTCAGCACTGGCTGCCAGACTGCGACACAGTACCAGATAATTCAATGGGAGGGTTGATATTCAAGAGGTTTCATGATAAAGGGACTAAACAAGCAATCAGATATCATAGTATAATCTTAGAATAAACACGCTACTTGATTCTGAATAGGACTGAGTGTGCTTGTTTGCTTCCAAAGACAAAGGCCTTGCTCCAGTAACAGACCAAATATTCACTTTAATAAAAGAGAGATATTAGTTAAACGGAGCAATTCAGGGTTCTGTGGTGGTGGTGATGTTTGGATGCTGCAGAGGTATGAAGCTATGTGGTCAGGGAGCATTCCAAGTGTTTATGGCAACAACTGGTCATACCTGCACAAACTATGTAGGATCAGTCTTTGGGCAATGCATGTGTGAGAAAGTGCTGTATGTTTCTCACCTGCACAGCTCTGAGCCGGCATCTTCCAACTCATCCCTGGAGAAATGAGCTCCAGTCTTTCTCAGCAGCTTCACCACCTCTTTGTGTCTGAATGGACAGACAGACACACATGCATAGATATGACCGATGAAGGTAGAAAGAAAATCAACATCACACAGTGTGAGTCAGAGTCAACTGAAACCATAAGGTGGAACAGTACTGATCCATTGTTTGAGGTCTGATTTATTAGGACTGCAACGTGCCTTAGTCATATTTCTAGTTTTCAAAGTATCTGCTGATTACAAATGCTCTCCATCCAACCTCACTGAGCTCGAGCTGTTTTGCAAGGAGGAATGGGAAAAAATTTCAGTCTCTCGATGTGCAAAACTGATAGAGACATACCCCAAGCGACTTACAGCTGTAATCACAGCAAAAGGTGGCGCTACAAAGTATTAACTTCAGGGGGCTGAATAATTTTGCACGCCCAATTTTTCAGTTTTTGATTTGTTAAAAAAGTTTGAAATATCCAATAAATGTCGTTCCACTTCATGATTGTGTCCCACTTGTTGTTGATTCTTCACAAAAAAAATACAGTTTTATATCTTTATGTTTGAAGCCTGAAATGTGGCAAAAGGTCACAAAGTTCAAGGGGGCCGAATACTTTCGCAAGGCACTGTATGAAAGCTGGTGGTTCCTTTTAACATGGGTCTTCAATATTCCCAGGTAAGACGTTTTAGGTTGTAGTTATTATAGGACTATTTCTCTCTATACCATTTGTATTTCATATACTTTTGACTATTGGATGTTCTAATACGTACTTTAGTATTGCCAGCCTAATCTTAGGAGTTGATAGGCTTGAAGTCATTAACAGCGCAATGCTTGAAACACAGTGAAGAGCTGCTGGCAAATGCAAGAAAGTGCTGTTTGAATGAATGCTTACGAGCCTGCTGCTGCCTACCACCGCTCAGTCAGACTGCTCTATCAAATCATAGACTTAATTATAATATAATAACACACAGAAATACGAGCCTTAGGTCATTAATATGGTCAATTGGGGCGGCAGGATAGCCTAGTGGTTAGAGCGTTGGACTAGTAACCGGAAGGTTGCAAGTTTAAACCCCCGAGCTGACAAAGTACAAATCTGTCGTTCTGCCCCTGAATAGGCAGTTAACCCACTGTTCCTAGGCCGTCATTGAAAATAAGAATTTGTTATAACTGACTTGCATAGTTAAATATAGGTTAAAAATGTTAAAAATAAGGAAACTATCATTTTGAAAACAAAACGTTTATTCTTTCCGTGAAATACGGAACCGTTCCGTATTTTATCCAACGGGTGGCATCCATAAGTCTAAATATTGCTGTTACATTGCACAACCAATGTTATGTCATAATTATGTACAATTCTGGCAAATTAATTACGGTCTTTGTTAATTACGGTCTTTCACACAGTTCACAACGAGCCAGGCGGCCAAAACTGCTGCATATACCCGGACTCTGCTTGCACATAATGCAAGAAAAGTGACACAATTTCCCTAGTTGAAAGAAATTCCTGTTAGCAGGCAATATTAACGAAATACGCAGGTTTAAAAATATATACTTGTGTATTGATTTTAAGAAAGGCATTGATGTTTATGGTTAGGTACACATTGGTGTAACGACAGTGCTTTTTTCACGAATGTGCTTGTTAAATCACCCGTTTGGCGAAGTAGGCTGTGATTCAATAATAAATTAACAGGCACAGCATCGATTATACGCAACTCAGGACAAGCTAGATAAACTAGTAATATCATCAACCATGTGTAGTTAACTAGTGATTATGTTAAGATTGATAGTTTTTTATAAGATAAGTTTAATGCTAGCTAGCACCTTACCTTGGCTCCTTGCTGCACTTGCATAACAGGTAGTCAGCCTGCCACGCAGTCTCCTCGTGGAGTGCAATATAATCAGCCATAATCGTGTCCAAAAATTCAGATTACCGATTGTTATGAAAACTTGAAATCGGTCCCAATTAATCGGCCATTCCGATTAAATCGGTCGACCTCATTTATATAATTGTTTATTTATTAATTAAGCCACATACAAACAGTCACTTTTGTTTTCTTGAGTAAAGCCGCTCCAAAATGCTGGTGTTTCAGCCTAGCTCAGTGCTTTGTGGTGGTGGGGAAAGCCAGTAGAAAATACGGAGAGTTGCGCCATGATTGGCTCAGAATTCTGTCACTCATGGGGACACTGAATCACTGACAAGACTAAGGGTAGACCTAGACAATTCTATCCCCTTGGGTGCTACCATAGAGTTACAATAGAAGTGCCCATCCAAGAAGGCTCAAGGTCATTGGGCACAGATAAAATGAAATCAAATCACATTAAATGTACAGTAGCTTTGATTGGACTGATCATGTCAACATCCTACTTTCAAAATCTTAGCTAGCAGTCATCATTATGAATCAAGTCGACAATCTACTGGCAAATCCTTTTTAATCCTTATGAGTAGAAATAATAGATAAAGCTCATTGGCCATACATTACACAACAAGTTGGAAATCGCAAATTCAACCAGGAGTGGTTTGGAAGGAATCAGTGGCTAATGGCAAGCATTGCAAAGCAATCACTAGCCTGCTATTCAGTGGAGTGGCTTTGCTGTCCCAAATCTGGGATTAAAGGGCTCTTTTCCAAGTTTAAAATTATGAACATTCAACATTGGCCAGGCTGTCAATGAAGCATAATTTGTGCCGCACTCAAAACAACTTAAGTGAGAACTGCGAAAACGTTACTTCAGTGAGTTCAAGACAACTGGGAAGTTGGGAATAAACAATCTTAGTAGCCCATGTACTACTAACATGGTCTATTTTCACCTCATCATTTTGTCTACTGTTCTGACTTGGTGGTGCACATGTAGCCTATAACCTGTGTGAGAAATGTAATCATTGAATATTGTAAGAGCTTTCATTGTCTGCTTACATGCCCTACGGTTCTGACCTGGTGTACAGGGACAACACTGTAAGAATGGCCCATGTTCTGAATTCTGTCGCTGTACATTTCAAAAGTGCTGAACAAATAGTTATTGACCTTGTTCGTCCTAGCTCGCTCATTAATGTCTTAATCGAAATTACAGATTGCCTCTTATCCTCGTCGTCCTCTTATGCCATAGTTTGTACATCTCAATTGTCAGCAGAAATCACATTTGTTTAAGCAAGTCGCCATATCAGCAATGTTTTTTTTAAAAGTCAGTAAATGAGGCTGAATGATCTGTTTGGCTGCCAGAAAAGGCTCCACTGATAGCCAGGTGTAGTAGTGGTAAGGTGTTGGGACTGCTGTTAGGACTCTGCTGTTGGGATAGCTTTATGTAGGCCCTAACAGTTGTTGGGCACCGGTTGTCACCATTATAGTGCAAATAATATAATGTTGTGTAGTGGCTTTGCTGGCATTAATCCACTTGTTGTTTTTTGCCCCACGTCGGGTACTCAGGCAGCAAAATAAATGGGGTTTTAAATTCAGGGCTGATAAGTGTAACCTATTCAAGAATGAGGTCTGTTATTTAGGAAAAATAATTTCTGCTGAGGATTACAGAATGGATGTTAAAGAAATAGTAGCAGTGCAATAACTGATAAACAGGCCACCAACAAATGTGAGAGAGCTTAGGAAACTACTGGGGTTTCCTACTGGGGACCCCAGCATCCGGGAAGAGAAGGAACAAGGTAGCTATGCAGTCGGGACAGGCTCTGCCCCACCAGAAAGTTATATGGGAGTATACTCACCAGAGAGCATTAGAACACTTGGTGAGTATGTTGACTAATCCACCTGTGCTTGCTTACCCAGATTTCAAGGAGCCTTTTATCCTGCATGCTGATGCCTCCGAAGAGGGATTGGGAGGTGTGTTATACCAATGACAAAGTGGAAAACTGGGAGCCATTGTATATGGCTCCCGCACCCTGACTCGAGCAGAGAGAAACTATCACCTTCACTCTGGCAAACTGGAATTCTTTGCCCTTAAATGGGCAGTGACTGAGCGGTTCCGAGATGACCTATTTTATGCTCCCTGTGACAGTGCACAGTGATAATAACCCCTTGACATATGTACTAACTACAGCAAGACTGAATGCCACCGGTCATCGCTGTAATCTCACACTGAAGTATCGTCCTGGAAAGGTAAACACTGACGCAGACTTCCTGTCACGCTCTCCTTTGCATGCTGAACATTACACAGAAGAATGCACAGAGAAAAAGTCACTTGAAATGGTAAAAGCAACACTCAGTAATGTTCAGACACAACAGAATGACTGTGAAACGTGGATATTCACGGTCACACTAAAGCCATCAGTGCAAGATGAGCTGTCATGGTGGGGGGGGGGACAGTTACAGACCGACTGTTTCCACACGATCTCATGCAGGCTCAGTTAAAGGATGCGGCTGTATGGAGAATCTTGGAACTGAAAAGTCAAAGAACGAAGCCTAAACCAACAGAATGTCAACAAGAGTGCAACTAAGTCAAACAGTTACTGCAAGAGTGGAACAGGCTCCATGTCTCACCAGATGGATCATTACAAAGGAAAACAGCAAAAAGGACACAAGATGTGGTACCACGTCAGTACAGAACACTGATTTACAAGTACTTACACACTGAAATGGCCCAACTAGGAACAGAAAGTGTTGAACTTAGCACGAGAACACTTATTGGCCACGCATTCAACATGACATTGAACACTTTATCACCAAAGTGTGTAAGTGTATCAAACAAAAGAAACTCAGTGCAATAACTAGGCCTCCACTGCAACATGTACGAGCTACAGTTCCTTCCCAGATGATTTCAATTGACTATGTGCATTTGAAGAAAAGCAGAGGGGGCTACGAGTACATTTGAGTTATTTTAGATAACTTTACAAAATGTACACAAGCCTACCCCACCAGAGATAAGTCAGGGAAAACTGCAGCAAAAAGACTGCTGATTTTTTCCCCAAGGTTTGGCTTTGTGTCAAAAATCCATCATGATCAGGGAAGAGTTTGAAAATCAGTTATTCAGAGCCTTGCAGAACTGCACGAGAATAGTCAATTCCAGAACCTCTCTATATCATCCACAGGGGAATCCGGTGGAGAGATTTAACTGTATACTGTTGCGCACACTAGATGAAGAGAAAAAGGCCAACTGGGGTGATATAATTGTACCACCAGTGATGCTACTGGTTTCTCACTGTATTCCCTGCTCTTTGGAAGGGCTCCACTGCTACCTGTTGACCTTGTCTTTGGGTTACAGATAAAGGAACAGGAGAAATCATACCAGGATTATGCTAAGAAGTGGCAGTAGCAGATGGTGAAAGCCTATGACATCGCCATTAGAAACATGGAGAAGTCAACAGCAAAGGGAAAAGCCTACTACGATCGGAAGAAAATGAGTTAGGTTAGGTTAGGTTAGGCTAGGTTCTGGTCTCAGGGGATCGTGTACTTGTGAGTAACATGTCAGAACGTGGGGGGCCGGGAAAGCTAAGATTACACTGGGAAGACCAAATACATGTGGTGGTACCAGGAAAGGTGATGACAGCCCTGTCTATGAGGTCAAACCCAAGAGGGGTACATGCAGGGCCCGGGTTCTGCATCACAATGTGCTCATGTCATGTAATTGTTTACCCTTTGAGGAACCTGTTGAAACACCCAGTAGAGGTCTGTGGAGAAGGGAACCACCCCAGAAAAAGCAGCAAAATGGGGAGAGCGCTGAGTTTGAGAGCTCAGATGAGGATTCTTATCCAGTTTTCATCAACAGGCCACGTAGGGGTGAAGAGAGCAGACAAAGTAGCACACAGCTAGTATCAGATAATAGTGAGGAACGGGGTCAGACTGAAAGAAACTTCACTGTGAAGGAGTGCGAGACAGTCTTCAGAGAGAGCCCAGAGAGGATGGGGGTAAATATGGAAACAGCTGAGGGCTCAGAGACTCAATCATCTCATGATGAAGTGGACACGGATTCATTGGGGTCACCCATGACCTTGCCCCGCCGTTCAGCCCGGCAGAGGAGGCCCAGAGACAGTTGTATTCCAGCCACTAGGGGGCAGTCTAGTGAAGCCCATGGGAAATAAAGAAATATAGTTTAAGTGAATTGGGGAGAGGGGGAAGAAGAAACAAAAAGTGCTGTAAACTGCTGTTACATGTGCTGACATTATTAAAAGTGAAGTAAACGGCACCTTTCGCGTTGTAGTTTATTTTATAAGCTCATAGAAAGGGTAACGATATCATTACTGTGTGATGCACACCCTCCTCCCTGGGCAAATAGAAGCCGTCAGTTAGAATGGGCTACTGGGGGGGCTTGAATCATAAGGGATGGGTGAACATCAACTGTAGAGGCAAAGCTTTTAAGGACATATCATACGTCATTTCCACCAACACCCATCCCTCAATGCACCTCAGCCCCCCCCCCCCCCCCATGTAAAGCTCTCATCTTGGCCCACATGTTAGCTCAACCCTACCTGAAGCGCACAGCATTGCGCAGGGGTGTGTCCCCATAGCGATCTTTGGCGTAGACAGTGGCGCCCTGGCTCAGTAGATATTGCACCACATTGAGGTGGCCCTCACAGGAAGCGATGTGCAGAGGGGTACGTCCATCATAGTCCCCCAGACTTAAGTTACTGCCCTGATGACAAGAAACACATCTCATACTGTATAGTTAAATAAAGGTTAAATAATAAATCAATATTACGGTGCCATGATCATACTGTGTAAAACCATGTATTGAGGTATCAAACCCATGTAGTGCTACACATTGACCTGTTACACACCTTACTGTCACCGTTCAGACTCATCTCGAATTGATACTGGGTGGCTTGAGCCCTGAATGCTGATTGGCTGACAGCCGTGGTATATCAGACCTTATACAACGTGTAGGACAAAACATGTAATTTTACTTCTCTAATTAAGTTGATAACCAGTTTATAATAGCAATAAGGCACCTGGGTTGGTTTGTGATACAGTGGGGCAAAAAAGTATTTAGTCAGCCACCAATTGTGCAAGTTCTCTCACTTAAAAAGATGAGAGGCCTGTAATTTTCATCATAGCTACACTTCAACTATGACAGACAAAATGAGAAAAAAAAATCCAGAAAATCACACTGTAGGATTTTTATTTTATTTATTTATTTGCAAATTATGGTGGAAAATAAGTATTTGGTCACCTACAAAACAAGCAAGATTTCTGGCTCTCACAGACCTGTAACTTCTTCTTTAAGAGGCTCCTCTGTCCTCCGCTCGTTACCTGTATTAATGGCACCTGTTTGAACTTGTTATCAATATAAAAGACACCTGTCCACAACCTCAAACAGTCACACTCCAAACTCCACTATGGCCAAGACCAAAGAGCTGTCAAAGGACACCAGAAACAAAATTGTAGACCTGCACCAGGCTGGGAAGACTGAATCTCCAATAGGTAAGCAGCTTGGTTTGAAGAAATCAACTGTGGGAGAAATTATTAGGAAATGGAAGACATACAAGACCACTGATAATCTCCCTCAATCTGGGGCTCCACGCAAGATCTCACCCCGTGGGGTCAAAATGATCACAAGAACGGTGAGCAAAAATCCCAGAACCACACGGGGGGACCTAGTGAATGACCTGCAGAGAGCTGGGACCAAAGTAACAAAGCCTACCATCAGTAACACACTACACTGCCAGGGACTCAAATCTTGCAGTGCCAGACGTGTCCTCCTACTTAAGCCAGTACATGTCCGGGCCCGTCTGAAGTTTGCTAGAGAGCATTTGGATGATCCAGAAGAAGATTGGGAGAATGCCATGTGGTCAGATGAAACCAAAATATAACTTTTGGGTAAAAACTCAACTTGTCGTGTTTGGAGGACAAAGAATGCTGAGTTGCATCCAAAGAACACCATACCTACTGTGAAGCATGGGGGTGGAAACATCATGCTTTGAGGCTGTTTTTCTGCAAAGGGAAGGGACCAGGATGAGTGATCCGTGTAAAGGAAAGAATGAATGGGCCCATGTATCATGAGATTTTGAGTGAAAACCTCCTTCCATCAGCAAAGGCATTGAAGATGAAACGTGGCTGGGTCTTTCAGCATGACAATGATCCCAAACACACCGTCCCGGGCAACGAAGGAGTGGCTTCATAAGAAGCATTTCAAGGTCCTGGAGTGGCCTAGCCAGTCTCCAAATCTCAACCCCATAGAAAATCTTTGGAGGGAGTTGAAAGTCCATGTTGCCCAGCAACAGCCCCAAAACATCACTGCTCTAGAGGAGATTTGCATGGAGGAATGGGCCAAAATACCAGCAACCGTGTGTGAAAACCTTGTGAAGACTTACAGAACACGTTTGACCTCTGTCATTGCCAACAAAGTGTATAAAACAAAGTATTGAGATAAACTTTTGTTATTGACCAAATACTTATTTTCCACCATAATCTGCAAATAAATTAATTAAAAATCCTACAATGTGATTTTCTGGATTTTTTAACCTGACAGTGCTAGGGCTGTTTACTGTCCCTACTGGAGGAATTTGGTGCCCTTATTAAACAGGATAAATTTTTGTCAAAAGTTGCTAATATATGCATATAAAAAATATTATCGAATAGAAAACACTCTAAAGCTTCTAAAACCGTTTAAATTTTGTCTCTATGTAAAGCAGAACTGTCAGGGAACTGTCAAACTATCTCTTGTCATGATAAAAGTTGGCCCAACTTTGACGTCATCGCAAACACCCTTCACAAACAGTTACAGCTCTGGGAACAGTTCCTACGTGTTCAGCGCGATCCCTGCTTTCAATGGGGCTTCTCATTGTGAGAATCGCGCGCTCACGGGAGTTTGAGCGTGCCGAAAGCTCTTGGTCACGCGAAGAAACAGGTCACTTTTATGCGCGCTCTGGTCAAGTCCTGTCTTTTTTCCAAGATCGATTGAACGATGCCTGTGTTTCTGTTCGTCCTCACAATTGCTGTACACCTTTATAACATGTTAAAGCTTGATTATGAAGTTAGTTTGACAAGTTTACTCAACATATAATATGTAAGTTCGACGTTTTGGTGCGCATCCACTTGACTTTTGGCTACATTTTGACCGAAATGTATAGTTTTTGAGAACCGAAAGACGCAGACTTGAAAACTAAACGCTGTTTTGGTAAGTATAATCCCTTCCAGGTCTTTTGATGGAAGAACAGCAAAGGTAAGGGAATATTTATGTGGTAAATTTGGGTTTCTGTGGACTCCAAGATAGAGGAGCCAGAATGCTACATTTGGAGCGCCGACTCCTAGTATAGCCTAGTGAACGCAACCTGTAACGTTAAAAATAAATGTAACACAGCGATTGCATTTAGAAGAAGTGTATCTTCCTATACATATGTAGAACGTGCATATTTAGTCAAAGTTTATGATGTGTATTCCTTGTTAGCTGACGTTATCTGCCGGAGCTATCGTCATTTCTCCTGACATTATAGTAGCATTTTTTGAACGATGCGTCATTGTAAACAGAGATTTATGGATATATATTGCAGATTATTGAAAAAAAATGAATGTACTGTGTAACATGTTATATTACTGTCATCTGATGAAGATTTCAAAAGGTTAGTGAAATTATTTTTATTTTAATCCTGCGTTTGTTGATTGCATATTTTTTCCTACTTGGCTATGCAAATGAGCTATGTCTGCGGTGGTGGTTTGACATAAATATGTGCTATGTTTTCGCCGTAAAACATTTTAGAAATCTGACTTGCTGGGTAGATAAACAACTTGTTTATCTTTCATTTGAGCTATTGGACTTGTTAATGTGTGGAGGTTAAATATTTTTAGGAATATTTTTGCGTTCCATGCGCCACATTCCAGCTGAGGGTGTGGGGGGGGAGGTCCCAGCTGGGAACGGGTGTCCCCAACAGGTTTGGATGAAGTGTACCTATGATGAAAATTACAGGCCTATCATCTTTTTAAGTGTGAGAACTTGCACAATTGGTGGCTGACTAAATACTTTTTTGCCCCACTGTATATGGCCAATATACTACGGCTAAGGGCTGTGTCCAATCACTCCATGAGGAGTCACGGTTAAGAACAAATCAAATCTAAATGTATTTGTCACATACACATGGTTAGCAGATGTTAATGCGAGTGTAGCGAAATGCTTGTGCTTCTAGTTCCGACAATGCAGTAATAACCAACGAGTAATCTAACCTAACAATTCCACAACAACTACCTAATACACACAAGTGTAAAGGGATGAAGAATATGTACGTAAAAATATATGAATGAGTGATGGTACAGAACAGCATAGGCAAGATGCAGTAGATGGTATTGAGTACAGTATATACATATGAGATGAGTAATGTAGGGTATGTAAACATTATATTAAGTGTCATTGTTTAAAGTGGCTAGTGATACATTTTTACATACATTTTCCATTATTAAAGTGGCTGGAGTTGAGTCAGTATGTTGGCAGCAGCCACTCAATGTTAGTGGTGGCTGTTTAACAGTCTGATGGCCTTGAGATAGAAGCTGTTTTTCAGTCTCTCGGTCCCCGATTTGATGCACCTGTACTGATCTCGCCTTCTGGATGATAGCGGGGTGAACAGGCAATGGTTCGGGTGGTTGTTGTCCTTGATGATCTTTATGGCCTTCCTGTGACATTGGGTGGTGTAGGTGTCCTGGAGGGCAGGTAGTTTGCCACCGGTGATGCGTTTTTGCAGACCTCACTACCCTCTGGAGAGCCTTATAGTTGTGGACGGAGCAGTTGCCGTACCTGGCGGTGATACAGCCCGACAGGATGCTCTCGATTGTGTATCTGTAAAAGTTTGTGAGTGCTTTTGGTGACAAACAAATTTCCTCAGCCTCCTGAGGTTGAAGAGGCGCTGCTACGTCTTCTTCCCCATGCTGTCTGTGTGGGTGGACCAATTCAGTTTGTCCATGATGTGTACGCCGAGGAACTTAAAACGTTCCACCTTATCCACTACTGTCCCGTTCATGTGGATAGGGGGGTGCTCCCTCTGCTGTTTCTTGAAGTCCACGATCATCTCCTTTGTTTTGTTGACGTTGAGTGTGAGGTTATTTTCCTGACACCACACTCCGAGGGCCCTCACCTCCTCCCTGTAGGCCGTCTCGTCGTTGTTGGTAATCAAGCCTACCACTGTAGTGACGTCCGCAAACTTGATGATTGAGTTGGAGGCGTGCATGGCCACGCAGTCGTGGGCGAACAGGGAGTACAGGAGAGGGCTCAGAATGCACCCTTGTGGGGCCCCAGTATTGAGGATCCACCACCTGGGGGCGGCCCGTCAGGAAGTCCAGTACCCAGTTGCACAGGGCGGGGTCGAGGCCCAGGGCCTCGAGTTTGGAGGGTACTATGGTGTTAATTGCTGAGCTGTAGTCGATGAACAGCATTCTAGTGGGTCTAGGGTGTCAGGTAGGCTGGACGTGATATGGTCCTTGACTAGTCTCTCAAGTCTCTCAAAGCACTTCATGATGACGGAAGTGAGTGCTACGGGGCGGGCGGTAGTCATTTAGCTCAGTTACCTTAGCTTTCTTGGGAACAGAAACAATGGTGGCCCTCTTGAAGCATGTGGGGACAGCAGACTGGGATAAGAATTGATTGAATATGTCCGTAAACACACCAGCCAGCTGGTCTGCGCATGCTCTGAGGACGCGGCTGGGGATCCCGTCTGGGCCTACAGCCTTGCAAGGCTTAACACGTTTAAACGTTTTACTCATGTCGGCTGCACTGAAGGAGAGTCCTCAGGTTTTGGTAGAGGGACGTGTCAGTGGCACTGTATTGACCTCAAAGCGAGCAAAGAAGTTATTTAGTCTGTCTGGGAGCAAGACATCATGGTCTGCGACGGGGCTAGTTTTCTTTTTGTAATCCGTGATTGACTGTAGACCCTGCCACATACCTTGTGTCTGAGCCATTGAATTGCGACTCTACTTAGTCGTGGTATATTGGCAATATACCACACCCCCTCGGGCCTTATTGCTTAAATATATCACCTATAAAATAAAATAGGTTCAACCAACTGTAGCGTGGGACTGAGGGAGTAATACAAACACACACATGTTTCTCTTTCACCCAGTACACTGATGATGTTCTGAGTCAATTTGACCTAATACACTAAATACAGTAAGTACATAAATACATGATTTTAACCTCCAAACATAGTTGAGGATGTCCTCTTTACTATGCTGTATTTGCTATGTTTATTTACCAAACTATTCAAAATGTAGAGCCAAATGTTTAATACTTATACCAAAGTCATAAATCAAATGTCATTTTAAACTCATTTTTAGCCAAACTTCAGATCACTATCCTTACAAGTTAATTAACCCTACCTAGAGGACTAGATAAGAGGTCATTGTGAAAAAATGAAGTTAAATAGTATTTCAGTGTTAAACTCACTACTGAGTCAAATTGACCTTCAACATAAGGGGACTCGTAAAATAAAATAAAATATGCTGTATTCTTTTCTAGGTGAACACAGTCTTCAGAGTAGAACAGGAATAGATAGAACTGGTATTTAACATTGGATTTTGAGAGTAATTTGGGCTACTAGGCATCTATCTGCATTCTGCATTGAGCCAGTGAATGTAGCAGAACCAGTCAGGTCATCATAACATATGTGACGTTCATGGTACAATGCAAAGTCTGTGGTATCAGTATGGAAACGTGTCTGTTAACACACAAACATATGGTTTGAACTTTGTCCTATAGTCCTGTAATCATGTCATTAGAACAGGTGTTTTCTTCTCCCCCTCCTGAAAGTATGTGAGGTCAATTGTTGCAGTGATTCTTTTTACTAACAGACATGTTGTATTTATGTAAATGTTCCTCACCATCTCCTTTATGGCATCCAAGGCCTCCAAGTCTCCTATCTTAGAAGCGGCACAAGCTAAGGTGGGTGTCAGAGCATCCCGGACGGCTTCGAGCTCCTGGAAATATCAGCAGAAAAACCATCAGCTATCATGTCAATACAAAGACTGACAATCAGTGGAGGAATGCTGTATGTCACGTGTTGTAAGTGACACCTAAAAAAATACTCTATGAAGTTGAATTGAACACATTGCAATGCCCAGCGATAGTTTTTTCTCTCCAAAAAAAAACGTATCTGTCTGATCAGATAAGCCAGAGCCCAATGAAAACATGTTAGGTGGAAAGTAACCCTGCAGACTCAGTGGTGGTGACAGTGTGTGTGTGATGTGGCTGGCTGTGCTGTGGCCTCACCTCCTTACAGCTGATGCTCAGGGACTTGGCGATGACCTGGATGAAGCGACTGTCACTCAGAGTGAGCTTGGCCCCCTGCAGGTCAGCGATCATCTCTCCCCGCAGGTTCTGACTCAGCATCTGGACCGGTACAACAGAGACAACAAAGGACAGATAACACACAAACACAGTCAACACAGACAAGCATGATCAAGGATTACACCATCATGTCACTGACCTTAATCCGCATGTGAATCATCTCTGCCATCTATTGCCGCTACCTTCTTGTTAAAATGGGACTAAGACAGATGTCACTCTAGAGTTCAGCCTAATGTTGACATTCGCTTCAAAAGATTTTCTATAAGGGGCCTACAAATTGTAGTGAGGTAATGAGTGTGTTTTGACTGGGACTACCTTTCTTTTTGCCTCTATGCTGAGGTCCGTCCTGGCCAGCACGTAGGACAGCTTGCACAGGGCAGCCTCAGGAGTCATGTCACAGCCTGCCACCAGTCCTGCGTCACTCAAGGCCTGAGGGGATCAGGACGACATGTTAACACACATCCATCCACATCATGTGCACTCTCCCACTCCCACTGAACACAGGGTTCTGGTGTACCTTTCCAGTGGCGTACGATGTGGTGACAGAACCCCTCAGACACTGGGTGCAGTTGACCATGATCACGCCCCTCTCTGTGGCATTCCGGAACTCCTCAAGCAGGTCAGCACAGTTATCAGGGGCGTTTCCACTACCATACGTCTCCAGGACAATGCCCTCCATGGGCGCCTGCAGGAAGGACTTCACCTGCGCACGGGCACGGGCACGGGCACACACACACACACACACACACACACACACACACACACACACACACACACACACACACACACACACACACACACACACACACACACACACACACACACACACACACACACACACACAGAGCCAGCAAGATGAGCGGCCATCTCAGTCTGGCTTGTGGACAAAGGAGTGTACGGAGCTAGTGTCAACCTGCCCAGACCTACTCTCCCCCCTCCTCCAGACCATTATATCTCAGGGTGATTCACTGGATCCAGGAGATCTCTTCAAAATACCAGCTCTGGCATCTGGAGAGGAAATGGCTCAAATGGCCAGGCACGGGGAACCATTAACTTCAAGGTTAATAATTGACAGTATCATTTCACTTGGCAGCGAACCTTAGACCTAACTTGTGGAGGGAGGGAAACATAGCAAGTTATCTTCCATTGGATTTTGGATCAAGCGGCTAGCTAGCCAAAAATGTAAACAGAATCCCAAATAAACCCCATGCTGGCAGAGACCCCGGAAGGCGGAGGAGAGTCTGATGCATAATAAAAGAAGCAAATAAAAACATATAAAAAACAATAACAAACAATGAGACAGTAAACATTGAGACAGATTGAGACAGTAAAACCATCCTCCCCTCAATCTGAAGCGAGGGAGGCGTATCTAAGTGTTTAAGTGTCTGTGCCAAGCCCCTCGTCTTTAGCGGGTAATTGGACATGCCCCATAACCCGGTCTCCTTTTACACTGGACTAAACGCCGCTCCCGGCTGTATGCAGACCACTTGGAACGCCACACGATGCTGGCTCGTCAGAAAACACAGTAGGACCTGCATGAGAGGATTCACCACAACAGAGCTACAATGAAGAGTTTTAGATAAATATGGCCCCAAATGGTTGTTCTGATTTAGTCTTTCTACAATAGGGTATTCCTTTCACTATTGCAGTATATCAGAAGTAGGAAGACAGTTGTGATTTAATGATGTGGTTGAGTAGGCAACAGAAACAGGGCAGAGCCACTATCCACCCCTTCTCACCCCCACCCTGGGAAGCCTCTTACGGTCATCGCAGTGATGCCTGGGAAGAGTCTCAGCAGACCCACGTTACGGTTCATCAGAGTGCTCACTCTGAACTGCGAGGTTGTGTTCACTCGCCACACCGTGTCCCAGTTAACTGCAGGGGAAATGGAAAAAGTTTCGTGAAAAGATCCATCCTACGCCATGGAAAAGATTTGACTTGATATACACTACTATTCAAAAGTTTGGGGTCACTTAGAAATGTCCTAGTTTTTGAAAGAAAATCATTTTTTGTCCATTAAAATAACATCTGATTGATTCGAAATACAGTGTAGACATTGTTAATGTTGTAAATAACTATTGTAGCTGGAAACAGCTGATTTTTTGAAGGCCAGCATCCCGGAGTCGCATCTTCACTGTTGACGTTGAGACTGGCGTTTTGCGGGTACTATTTAATGAAGCTGCCAGTTGAGGGCTTGTGAAGCATGTGTTTCTCGAACTAGACACTCCAATGTACTTGTGCTCTTGCTCAGTTGTGCACCAGGGCCTCCCACTCCTCTTTCTATTCTGGCTATATCCAGTTTCCGCTGTTCTGTGAAGGGAGTAGTACACAGCGTTGTACGAGATCTTCAGATTCTTGGCAATTTGTCGCATGTAATAGCCTTCATTTCTCAGAACAAGAATAGACTGACGAGGGGGCCTCCCGGGTGGCGCAGTGATTCTGGGTTCGAGCCTAGGCTCTATCGCAGCCGGCCGCGACCGGGAGGCCATTTCCAGCTACCAATAGTCATTTACAACATTAACAATGTCTACACTGCATTTCTGATCAATTTGATGTTGTTTGAAATGGACAAAAATGTGCTTTTCTTTCAAAAACAAGGACATTTCTAAGTGACCCCAAACTTTTGAACGGTAGTATAGATAAACACATAACAGGACAGACCAAATATTACACCACTTGATTACTTTTAATATCCACTTCAGCATTGGCCAGAGGAGCCAGGTTAGGAGAATTGAAGGCATTGAAACTCCCAGAATCCACCTTGGTTACACGGTTCCCCCGGTACAGCTTGTGGTGGAAATACAAACAAACCTAGAGATGTAGATGGAGAATGAATGAAACCTCCTAAGACATCATTATTAAGCATATACACTGAACCAAAATATAAAACGCAACATGTAAGGTGTTAGTGAGTATTTCTCCTTTTACAAGTTATTCCATCCCCTTGGACATGTGTGGCATATCAAGAAGCTGAATAAACAGCACGATCATTACACAGGTGCACCTTGTGCTGGGGAAACAAGGCAATTAGAATGTGCGGTTTTGTTACAACACAATGCCGCAGATGTCTCAAGTTGAGGGTGTGTGCAATTGGCATGCTGACTACAATAATGTCCTACACAGCTGTGGCCAGATAATTTAATGTTAATTTCTGTACCATAAGGTGATTCCAATGTAATTTTAGAGAATTTGGCCGTATGTCCAACTGGCCTCTTAAACTGCAGACCACATGTATGGCGTTGTGTGGGCGAGCGGTTTGCTGATGTCAACGTTGTGAACAGAGTCCCCCATTGTAAAGGTGGGGTTATGGTATGGGCAGCTACGGACAGCAGATACAATAGCATTTTATCAAAGTCAATTTCTACGCACAGAGATACCTTGACAAGAACCTGAGGCCCATTGTCCTGCCATTCAGCTTCTCTTCCCCTCTAACCCTGGTCTGGGAGTTCCGCAGGCACTTCATGTTTTTGATTAGACCTGCGGCACTCCAGGAACAGGGTTGTCTACCCCTGTACTACTGTTATAGTTTATACACTGAGTGTACACAACAAGGTTCCACAGGGATGCTGGCCCATGTTGATGCCAATACTTCCGACAGTTATGTCATGTTGGCTGGATGTCCTTTAGGTGGTGGACCATTCTTGATACACATGGGAAACTGTTGAGCTTGAAAAATACATCAGCGTAGCAGTTCTTCACACAAACGGTGCGGCTAGCACCTACTACCATACCTCGTTCAAAGGCACTTAAATATTTTGTCTTGCCCATTCACCCTCTGAATGGCACACATACACAATCCATGTCTCAAGGCTTAAAAATCCTTCTTTAACCTGTGTCATGACGTGACTATCATTAATGTGTTGACTGTTATTTATCGAATCAACTAACTACGTTTAATTGTTACATGATTAAATGAATCATGTAACAATTAACTCATTAGGAATTTGGGGCACCACGGAGGAAGTTGTTTAACGAGTTACCATCTCCCGTATTAAACTCCAAAGATAAATAAATATAGGTTATATCGATAACAGTCACTTACTAATCATTATCTCATATCAGTCCCATTCTGAACGTCGCAGACCTCTTGAATCCGCAAGAACCCCAGCCTTTTCTTATTATTCAGTTCTACACAACCTATTGTAATTATTTATTTACTAACTAACTAAATAATAACACAGATTACACACTTACATGAGACAAAAGTCCCTCGTGGACTGACAAGATATGACGGCTTGTTACACATATGGAGAGGGAGGGGTAGATAAAGAGTCAAACTTATTGTACATTTGGAAACTACCCTCAAAAGTAATAATAATAATACTTTCCTCACAAACCACCGCTCGTTTGGGTAAGGAATGCAATGTATTTACGTGTAGATTTCTCTGTCCTTTGTCTCTCTGAAACCAATCGATCCTTCTATGGGAAGTGGCTCGATGGGTGTAAGGCTCTGGTTGTCCTCCAGTGGTCACAATGTCCTTAGTTGTTCCGGCATGGAGTGGATGTTTCATCATATGCACCAATGATTGTCGAGATGGTATCTTCTCCTTCCTTTCTCGGGAAGATAGTCAAATTCTAGATCCCTTTATATGAACAGCTGCAGAATGTCAAATGTTCTGGTCAACTCTATCTTCTCCACCTCATGTTGAGGGTTTCTAAGCATTTCAACGTGTGGCCACAGCTTCACGTCTGCTGGTCTGGTAGTTGAGGTTATCTTCTCACCTTGTGTTGAGTCTTAGAGTTTCAACCATTCGTAACATTCAGCTCACACTGTCCGTCTGCTGGTCTGGCATGTTAATTCTTAGCGAATCCTTTTAAGCACTCTGGTCGGAAAGGCGGTTCCATCACACTGACACTCTTCTGACCTCATTAGGGGCGTGGCTTAGTTAATGTGCCAGGGACATGAAAAACCATTATCTCATTAGGAATCCAAAACACATTGCTCTCTCAAACATAGTTTCCTCGTTCTTCATATTATATTAGCATCATATTGGATGGAAACTTTACAGCTAGAATGCGTTTCCTTCCTAAGTTACAGTATTTTCGTTATACAGTTTTTAATGACATCATAATGAAAAGCAATATGACAGGATCCCCACGGACCATTCTTAACATTCCTATGTCATAAATATTGTTCCCGTATTCACTTTTTGAACAACAGCAAAAAATGTGGGTGGCAAAATGTCTCTGTAACAAAGACATTCCAATCTTTGTTACAGGAACAACACAGCTGCCTGAATAAACGTCATCAGATACCAGATATACAGATACGTCATCAGAGCGCACAACACAACATTGTACTGTCTACACTCGGTTTGTTGTTTATATTAAAATTGTTTCATTAAATCGACTTTAATCAGAACTAAAGTTTAGTTGCGAAGGACCCCACGACGTGGTTAGCCTTTATGGATGGGACTGCAAGTTTGTGTTCCATTTTTTTGTGTGGATTCCTCGAGTGATAGTTGGCTGTACTACAGAACAACTGGTTGCAGCTAAGGAGATCCTGAGGGAAATCAACGAGAACCAACATCTTTACGCTATGAAGGAACAACATACTCCATCATGGAAAGATCCGACAACCTCACAAAATAACTTTAACCCGAGAAAAAAAGGAAAAACAGATTCATCTACAGACACGGACGATTTTCTGGCTGGAATCCATGCAACACTGGAAAAGTTGTGTGAGGAGGTAACAGGGTTGAGGGGGAGTTTGAAATTCTCATGCTCCAAGGAGAAAACAAGGCACTCACAGCCAAGGTAAAAATCCACAATTCCAACATGGATTGTCTACTCAGGGAAAACAGGGTGATGGAGTTGCTACTAGACATACAAAGTCGTAGTATGCGTGAAAATCTATTTTTTTCTGGGTTTCCTGAGGACGCATCCAATAATCCAGAGGGCGCGATCAGAGAATTCATGCAATCCGCCTTGAAACTTCCCCGACCGATCATTGCAAAATTTGAACACTACCAACAAAAGGAGCTGATCAAAAGTAGGGGAAGGGAGCTTAAAGGGACCAAATTTGGTCTCAATGACCAATTTTCAAGAGAGATAAACGAACGCTGTAAGAGACTGAATCCGGTACAAAAGCAACAAAGGGAGAAGGGTAAGCGTGCCTTTCTCATTGTGGACAAACTCTTTATAGATGGACAGCTATTCCGAGACAGTTTCATAACACCATGGCTGTACTAAATTCTACAGGGACTTCAGGTTACAAAAAAAATAAAGTATGGGAACTGTAAAAATATCTGAACATTATGAAGTGGATATGAACACACACGTACTCAATTTCATGCTTGCTTACACATACACACACAGACCTGATCTCGCTCTCTCCTCTCTCTTTTCTCTTCTCTCCTCTCCCCCGATTGTTGAGAACTGTTTTACAATTTCATGTGTTTGTTGTTTGTCTATCTTTTTTATGTATTTGTCTACAAGTTTATATGTTTACAACAAGCAAGGGGGAGATATCAGAATAGGGGCATTGGGGAATAATAACATACTGTATGGAATACACTTGTACTGTCGTGAAGCTGTCTCTAGAGTAACGCAAGGTCTCTTTCATGATCATGTGAAACGTCGATTGCTATGGAAATGCTGGAATGTGTTTTTCAATGATGTTAAAGGTAATTATGATGCAACTATGATGGTGATACGATATGGGTTACAATTATCATCATGAATATTAAGGTTATACACATTACATGTTACACACAGACACTCAACCATGCAAATTGGCAGAGTTATTATTTTTTGGGCCATCACATATTATAGTCTTACTCTTACACAAACATTGTACACACTCTCACTATATCACATTCAATATCATACACATTCACCTACTCAGATTTACTACACACATAATATCTTGCCTAAATTTTCTAACATCTGTGGCATTGGCTCACAGGCAAGGGAATAAAACAAATATTGCTAGAACCTACTTCTTAAATATCAGACATTTGAAAGCTCTAGTTTTGACCTTCATAATACCTGTGATGGCAGTAACTTTACAAGCACTAATCATGGTCAATTTAGACTGAGAATATGATCTAGTTATGGTAAGGGGTGAAATAAGGATTGCCAGTTATAATTGTAACGGTTTAGCAGATTATAAAAAAAGAAGATCAGTCTTTACATGGCTAAAAGAAAAGGAATATAACATATACTGTTTACAGGAAACTCACTCTACATCCTTAGATGAAGTTGTGTGTAAAAAGGAATGGGGTGGTGCAATAATATTCTGTCATGAACAAATGAACTCAAAAGGTGTGTTGATATTAATTAACAAAAATTTGCAAATAATCAGGAATGATTCGCAAGGAAGGTGGATCCTTTTGAATATGAAAGTCGACAAAAAAGAGATTTGGCTCATTAATCTCTATGGTCCAAATCAAGATGATCCATACTTCTTCGGAAACATTTATACCAATTTATTGAACTTACAGGCAACAAATTATCAAATCATTACGGTACAGTAGGAGACTATAACACACTGTTAAGTACCTCAATGGACCGTAAAGGTAATCACTCCACAAACTATCATCACTAAGGAAATCACCAATATTATGGACACATTAGAAATAGTGAATATTTGGAGACTAAAAAACCCCGACCTAGTGAGATATACATGGAGACTTAATCAAGCTAAGTCGTCTTGACTACTTTCTTGTCTCTTTCTCTCTTGCGTCAAAGGTTAAAAAAGTTTCAATAAGAGACAGAACGCGATCGGATCATCATCTATTTGGCATTCACATAACTCTTATAGATGTTCCACATGGACAGGGATATTGGAAATGTAAACAAAGTTTACTGGAGGACAACCTATTTTGAACAAAATAATTTATAACTGAATTTTTCGAGTTTAATATAGGTTCAGCAAATCCCCTTATTGTTAGGGATACCTTAAAAATGTACCTTCAAATATCAGTCAATTCAATATTCATCAATAAAAAAGCAGTTTCTGCCTAAAGAGACAAGACTAACAAGGGAAATCCATGAACTAATAGTACAGGTAGATAGCAATAAAAACGATACGACAGAGATACAAAACAAGTTAGAGGAAAAACAAAGAGAACTTGAGGAACTTATTCAAGAACGATCTAGTGTAATATATAAACTTCACCCTGAATTTCCAATACAGGAACGCTAACAAAAATAATTTGCAGAAACTCGTTACTGAAGACAGAGTCATCTATGATTCTCCTAATTATATTTTAAAAGAGGAAGCTAATTCTTTTAGGCAGATGTTCTCTTTTCTGTCTCATCCTCTCCCACTGAATGAAGATTACGGTAAAGGAATTATTTCCAAATAACATAAAAAATTTAAAATTAACAGAAAGATCAGTACGAAGGCCAAATTACAGAGGAATAATTTTGAGGCTATTAAATCCTTTCAGTCTGGAAAAACTCCAGGGCTTGACGGCATACTGGTAGAGGTATATCAAGCCTTTTTTGATATACTAAAATCTCCATTGTTAGATTGGTTTTACTACTCCTATAGAAATGGTAGTCTGTCAGGTACTCGGGAGGTAGGTTCTCTATTATTAAAACAAGACCCAGATGGCAAATATAAAGACCTAGTCTAAAAAACTTGAGGCCCCTTACACATCAATGTTGTGATGCAAAAATACTAGTGAAATGCATAGCAGTCAGATATTGCACCAGGCATTGTTCATCCTGATCAGACACACAATGAATTTCAATAGAAAAGTTGTAAAAAATATCCTGCAACCATGGAGAGGTAAATACCTGTCTATTTATGGAAGAATTGACCTGATTAACTCATTAGTCATATCTCAGTTTATTCACTTACTTATGGCGCTGTCTACTCCTGATGATTTCTTTTTTTCAAATCATATGAGCAAAAAATATTTCGCTTTATTTGGGAAGCTAAACCAGACAAAATAAAACGTGCCTATCTATATAATGAATATGAATTGGATGGGTTGAGATTAAATATAAAAGCACTAAACCGCTCTCTAAAGGCTTCACTTATTCAAAAGTTTTACTTGAACCCTGAATGGTTCAAGTAGATTACTAAGAAAAGCTCATCCATTGATTAAAAATGGCCTTTTTCCCTTTGTGCAGATTGCCATGTCTCATTTTCGATTAATTGAAAATTGTACTTTTTTTCAAAGTCTCTCTCTTCTTCAAACAAGCATTGCAGAGGTGGCTACAATTTCAATTTCATCCCCTGAAAAGACAGAACAAATATTACAACAAAAATAATGGCTGAACTCAAATTTGCTGATTGATAAAATACCTGTATTTATGGGAAAGATGTTTGAAAATTGTATTTTGTTCTTAAATTATATTGTAAATTGGAATGGTAGAGTTATGTCCTACATGGAGTTATCATAATTGTATAGGAAAGTCTGCTCAATCCAAGAGTAGAACCAATTGATTACAGCATTACACCAAAAAGGGAGGAGGCAGGGAACTGGTCTGTCTGCCCAAAATAAAGGATCAAAACTGGCGGAGGAATAAAAATAGCATAAATAGGAAAGTATACCAGCTTCATTTGAGGACCAGGATGTTGACAACTATGCCATACAGATTGCAAAATAGTTAGGAAGAGATTTTTGATGTACCGATTCCATGGTACAGGGTGTATGAGTTGATATATAAAACAATGTCAAGATTTCATGCTTTTCAGCTGAAATGATTATATAGAACTCTTGTCACCAACAAAATGTTGAATATTTGGGGCATAAAATCTATGAAGTCCTTCAGATTTTGTTGTGAGGATACAGAATCAATAAACCATTTATTTTGGTATTGCCCTAAGGTAGCCTGTTTCTGGTCTCAGGTTCAGGAATGGCTGAAAATGCATAGCTTTGATCTAAAATTGACCCTAGAAATAGTACTATTAGGAGATCTGGAGAGACCGGATCAGTCTATCTGTGGATTCTATTCGATTAGATAGATTGAAATTGTACGTTAAACATCACAGCATAGTTGAAAGATATGTGTTGCGAAGAAACCCGAAGTGTGTGGCCAGCAGAGATAGATGGGAATGGGCTGAGGGAAGGGACGTGGAATTGGAGACAAGTAGGAGTGGAGTTTCTGTGCAGGAGATGATGGTCAAAGATAAAAGTTTTAAAAAATCGAAATAAAACATAATAAAAAAGTATGTTTGAATAACACTAAGGGGCAGTGTTTTTACAACTAATGCCGGTTCGCCTGAGGCTGATACCATGCAGGTGTTTCTACACATGCATATACACACACTCTCAAATAAACGCATGCAAGAGCACACATATGCATGTAATAGTGCCAGACATGCACGCAGCCATATACAGATGGCATTGCTGTTGTGATTTAAGTTGTCCTTGGTTTTAAATGTTGTTTTTTGCATTGTTGTTTGCCTTTTTCTTCTGTATTTTTCCCAGTTGCACAGTTTTAGATGAACAGATTATTCTCTTGGTTGTTGGTGCATTGAGGGGTTCTTTGGGGTGGGGAATGGAATTTTCTTGGGAGGGGTCTCGAATGGTTGCGAAACAGCTTTTGGGGAACTGTGGGGCGGGATCTTGGAGGGTTCGGGTTCACGTTTTTTGGCCTGGTGGGAGATGTGTCAACGTGCCCTTGAGCAGGGCATTGACCCTGGATGCTTCTGTGTGTGGCTCTGAATGGGAGTCTGTTGGATGACTGGTATGATGTAAAGTTGAAGTCGGAAGTTTACATACAGTTAGGTTGGAGTCATTAAAACCTGTTTTTCAACCACTCCACAAATTTATTGATACCAAACTATAATTTTGGCAAATCAGTTAGGACATCTACTTTGTGCATTAACACTAGTAATTTTTCCAACAATTGTTTACAGACAGATTATATCACTGTATCCCAATTCCAGTGGGTCAGAAGTTTACATACACTAAGTTGACTGTGCCTTTAAACAGCTTGGAAAATTCCAGAAAATGATGTCATGGCTTTAGAAGCTTCTGATAGGCTAAGTGACATCATTTGAGTCAATTGGAGGTGTACCTGTGGATGTTTTTCAAGGCCCACCTTCAAACTCAGTGCCTCTTTGCTTGACATCATGAGAAAATCAAAAGAAATCAGCCAAGACTTCAGAAAAAAAATTGTGGACCTCCACAAGTCTGGTTCATCCTTGGGAGCAATTTCAAAATGCCTGAAGGTACCATGTTCATCTGAACAAACAATATTACACAACTATAAACACAATGGTACCACGCAGCCGTCATACCGCTCAGGAAGGAGACGTGTTCTGTCTCCTAGAGATGAACGTATTTTGGTGCGAAAAGTGCAAATCAATCCCAGAACAACAGCAAAGGACCTTGTGAAGATGCTGGAGGAAACAGGTACAAAATAATCTATATCCACAGTAAAACGAGTCATATATCAACATAACCTGAAAGGCCACTCAGCAAGGAAGAAGCCACGGCTCCAAAACCGCCATAAAAAAGCCAGACTACGGTTTGCAACTGCACATGGGGACAAAGATTGTACTTTTTGGAGAAATGTCCTCTGGTCTGATGAAACAAAAATAGAACTGTTTGGCCATAATGACCATCTTCATGTTTGGAGGAAAAAGGGGGAGGCTTGCAAGCTGAAGAACACCATCCCAACCATGAACCACGGGTGTGGCAGCATCATGTTGTGGGGGTGCATTGCTGCAGGAGGGACTCGTGCACTTCACAAAATAGATGGCTTCATGAGAAAGGAAAATATGTGAATATATTGAAGCAACATCTCATCAGTCAGGAAGTTAAAGCATGGTCGCAAATGGGTCTTCCAATGGGTCTGTCAAATGGACAATGACCCCAAGCATACTTCCAAAGTTGTGGCAAAATGGCTTAAGGACAACAAAGTCAAGGTATTGGAGTGGCCATCACAAAGCCCTGACCTCAACCCTATTTGTGGGAAGAACTGAAAAAGCGTATGCGAGCAAGGAGGCCTACAAATCTGACTCAGATACACCAGCTATGTCAGGAGAAATGAGACAAAATTCACCCAACTTATTGTGGGAATCTTGTGGAAGGTTACCCAAAGTGTTTGACCCAAGTTAAACAATTTAAAGGCAATGCTACCAAATAATAATTGAGTGTATGTAAAATCTGACCCACTGGGAAAGTGATGAAAGAAATAAAAGCTGAAATAAATCATTCTCTCTACTATTATTCTGACATTTCACATTCTTAAAATATATTGGTTGATCCAAACTGACCTAAGACAGGGAATTTTTACTAAGGTTAAATGTCAGGAATTGTGAAAAACTGAGTTTAAATATATATATTTGGCTAGGGTGTATGTAAACGTATGACTTCAACTGTAGTTGTTGAGCGGCTTCACTGCAAGTATGTTGTATGTTTCAGATATTCAATAAAAAAATATATTTTTAAAAACATTCAAATCTTGCATCTATAGAGCCAGTGGGAGAGTTCTATCCCTCTTAATTTACAACAGGGTGTGAAGGTGTGATTAATTGTCTGCCAACAAAGTTAATCCTCACACCTTTATCAATCAGGGAAGACTGCCATAGCAGGCTAAAAAGCTAGACATGTCAACAGCTTGGACAATAGTATGAACACACGTTCAATTTAGAGAGAAATGTGATATAGTTGTTCATCTAAAACTGTGCAACTGGGAATATTTGGCCAAGATGATTCGACAACATTGTGCAGGTAATATGCAGTCAGGTGTGTGTGAGTGCTGCTCCAAGAAATGTCCCTCCCTCCTCTACTCACCTCAGGAATGACAAACTGACCAGCGATCAGCAGCGCCCCCAACAGGTTGTCTCTTCCATCGTTCCTCATCTCATAGATCGGCACCTGAAAGAGGTCATAAAACAACATTTCTCCCCTCTGTTATCTTATCTTTATGAAGCAGTTTAGCTGTATGGATGGCAGGTGTACCTGGGAGCCGGTGAGGATGACAGGCTTCCCCAGATGCTCACACATGAAGGACAGAGCGGATGCTGTGTAGGCCATGGTGTCCGTGCCGTGGAGAATGACAAAACCGTCATACTTCTCATAGTGTTTCTGGAACCAAGAGACAAAGAGAACAGGATCAGACTTGAACCCAAGGTTCCAAGGTCAACATGTGTAGCCTACATCTTTCCACTGGCTACTTGAAATAAGTACTGTATTTAATACAAAAGCTTTACAGTACATTTACATAAAAGGAAAGGGACAACTGACTTTTACTTCAGTGGATGACTTGAGATTGTTGTTTTATTGCATTATAATGCCTCTGCTTATGTAAATGGTAAAAGTCAGGTTTATGGTTAATGTTAGGGTGAAGTGCAAGATAAATAAAATGACCACACCAAGTACCTCAATGTCCTTCCCAATTGTAGCCCAGTCATCTGTGGTCATATTGCAAGAGTCCAGCAAGGGGCTGTACTCTAAAACAGTGTACACTATCCTCTTATTTTGTTTGCACAGCCTGGGAAAAGACAAGTTGAGTCATAATCATCCTATAATAACCAAATCTACAGAAAACACCCAAAGAAGCTCTGTGCATCAACAGAGCAGACAGTTTACATCAACATAGACAGTTTACATAGACACACAAACAATCCAGGTTAAGCAAATGTGGCTAAATCCCTTTAGGGGTCTTTTTTGACTTGGTTATTCTGTTTACTTTACAAACTCATTAAGACATGGAGCCGGTTCTGTTTACATGAGGAAAAGGCAGAAGATAAAGGAAAAGAGTGAAACAAGCCTAGCTTACGTCATGAAGCGAGACAGAGTCTATTTGGTTGGGCCTTCTGTTTCAGCAGCAGGGTGCCCAAACCAGTTCCTAAGTGCTGGGTGTGAATTATGGGCATGATGAGGGAGGGGGCGACTCCCTGGGAAATCTACGATGCTGTATGAGGAGTTACTAATTTGCGGGTGTTCTTTATGTATTTATTTATTTATTTAACCTTTATTTAACCAGGTAGGCAAGTTGAGAACAAGTTCTCATTTACAATTGCGACCTGGCCAAGATAAAGCAAAGCAGTTCGACAGATACAACGACACAGAGTTACACATGGAGTAAAACAAACTTTTTTTTTAACCTTTATTTAACTAGGCAAGTCAGTTAAGAACAAATTCTTATTTTCAATGACAGCCTAAGAACAGTGGGTTAACTGCCTGTTCAGGAGCAGAACAACAGCTCGGGGATTTGAACTTGCAACCTTTCGGTTACTAGTCCAATGCTCTAACCACTAGGCTACCCTGCTGCCCCGGGGCATACAGTCAATAATACAGTATAAACAAGTCTATATACAATGTGAGCAAATGAGGTGAGAAGGGAGGTAAAGGCAAAAAAGGCCATGGTGGCAAAATAAATACAATATAGCAAGTAAAACACTGGAATGGTAGTTTTGCAATGGAAGAATGTGCAAAGTAGAAATAAAAATAATGGGGTGCAAAGGAGCAAAATAACTTAATTACTTAAATACAGTTGGGAAAGAGGTAGATGTTTGGGCTAAATTATAGGTGGGCTATGTACAGGTGCAGTAATCTGTGAGCTGCTCTGACAGTTGGTGCTTAAAGCTAGTGAGGGAGATAAGTGTTTCCAGTTTCAGAGATTTTTGTAGTTCGTTCCAGTCATTGGCAGCAGAGAACTGGAAGGAGAGGCGGCCAAAGAAAAATTGGTTTTGGGGGTGACTAGAGAGATATACCTGCTGGAGCGTGTGCTACAGGTGGGAGATGCTAGGGTGACCAGCGAGCTGAGATAAGGGGGGACTTTACCTAGCAGGGGGGTAAGGGGTGCCTTTTGGGAGTATGGAGGGGGGTTGAAAAGGGGTGTGTTCGAGAGCGAGACCCCATGTTCTAATTAGACAGGGGCAGCTCATCCTGGTCTCCCATGTGTAGCCGATGTGAAATGGCTAGCGGTGGTGCGCGCTAGTAGCGTTTCAATCGGTGACATCACTTGCTCTGAGACCTTGAAGTAGAGGTTCCCCTTGCTCTGCAAGGGCCGTGGCTTTTGTGGAGCGATGGGTAACGATGCTTTGAGGGTGACTGTTGACGTGTGCAGAGCGTCCCTGGTTCGCTCCCAGGTCGGGGCGAGGGGACGGACGTAAAGTCTATAGTGTTACACATGCATATTAATATGTCCTCTAGTTGTAGGTAACGTTGGCGTCCCGTGCATATTAATATGTCCTCTAGATGTAGGTAACGTTGGCGTCCCGTGCATATTAATATGTCCTCTAGATGGAGGTAACGTTGGCGTCCCGTGCATATTAATATGTCCTCTAGATGGAGGTAACGTTGGCGTCCCGTGCATATTAATATGTCCTCTAGATGGATGTAACGTTGGCGTCCCGTGCATATTAATATGTCCTCTAGATGGAGGTAACGTTGGCGTCCCATGCATATTAATATGTCCTCTAGATGGCGGTAACGTTGGCGTCCAGTATTCTCCTGCTTGCGCTCTATAAAGAGATTATGCCTGGGTAAGCAGCTGTGCAAAGATTTTCCCCCTAATCTCCCTTTTTAAGACACGGGACAAGACACTGGAGGGCGGAGGGTGCAAACCATTGAACCCCCCTAATTGGGGGTTCAATAAATAGAACAGCAGGGCAAATAGCAAGCTTACCCCTCAGCACCTAACCAAAGGCCTAAAGACACTACCCTAATTATCCCTGGCTCCAGACACAATCCTCAAACATATGTTTTTTGGTTTCCCCCCCCCCACCTTTTTTTAACCAGGTAGGCTAGTTGAGACAAGTTCTCATTTGCAACTGCGACCTGGCCAAGATAAAGCATAGCAGTGTGAACAGACAACACACAGTTACACATGGACTAAACAATAAACAAGTCAATAACACAGTAGAAAAAAAATAGTCTATATACATTGTGTGCAAAAGGCATGAGGAGGTAGGCAAATAATTAAAATTTTTGCAGATTAACAATGGAGTGATAAATGATCAGATGGTAATGTGCAGGTAGAGATACTGGTGTGCAAAAGAGCAGAAAAGTAAATAAATAAAAACAGTATGGGGATGAGGTAGGTAAGGTAGGTGAGGTGAGGTAGGCTATTTACCGATGGGCTATGTACACCTGCAGTGATCAGTTAGCTGCTCAGATAGCAGATGTTTGAAGTTGGTGAGGGAGATAAAAGTCGATTTTTGCAATTCGTTACAGTCACAGGCAGCACAGAACTGGAAGGAATGGCGGCCAAATTAGGTGTTGGCTTTAGGGATGATCAGTGAGATACACCTGCTGGAGCGCATGCTACGGGTGGGTGTTGCCATCGTGACCAGTGAACAGAGATAAGGTGGAGCTTTACCTCGCATGGACTTGTAGATGACCTGTGGGTCTGGCGACGAATATGTAGCGAGGGCCAGCCAACTAGAGCATACAGGTCGCAGGGGTGGGTGGTATAAGGTGCTTTAGTAACAAAACGGATGGCACTGTGATAAAATGCATCCAGTTTGCTGAGTAGAGTATTGGAAGCTATTTTGTAGATGACATCGCTGAAGTCGAGGATCGGTAGGATAGTCAGTTTTACTAGGGTAAGTTTGGCAGCATGAGTGAAGGAGGCTTTGTTGCGGAATAGAAAGCCGACTCTAGATTTGATTTTAGATTGGAGATGTTTGATATGAGTCTGGAAGGAGAGTTTACAGTCTAGCCAGACACCTAGGTACTTAAAGATGTCAACATATTCTAGGTCGGAACCATCCAGGGTGTTGATGCTAGTCGGGCGTGCGGGTGCAGGCAGCGAACGGTTGAAAAGCATGCATTTGGTTTTACTTGCGTTTAAGAGCAGTTGGAGGCC
Organism: Oncorhynchus gorbuscha; assembly: GCF_021184085.1. Taxonomy (NCBI): domain Eukaryota; kingdom Metazoa; phylum Chordata; class Actinopteri; order Salmoniformes; family Salmonidae; genus Oncorhynchus; species Oncorhynchus gorbuscha. The sequence continues at coordinate 25,514,129 of NC_060189.1, read as the reverse complement.
ACAGAAGGAGGGTTATATGGCATTGAAGCTCGTTTGGAGGTTAGATAGCACAGTGTCCAAAGAAGGGCCAGAAGTATACAGAATGGTGTCGCATGCATAGAGGTGGATCAGGGAATCGCTCGCAGCAAGAGCAACATCATTGATACATACAGAGAAAAGAGTCGGCCCGAGAATTGAACCCTGTGGCACCCCCATAGAGACTGCCAGAGGACCGGACAACATGCCCTCCGATTTGACACACTGAACTTTGTCTGCAAAGTAGTTGGTGAACCAGGCAAGGCAGTCAATAGAAAAACCGAGGCTACTGAGTCTGCCGATAAGAATATGGTGATTGACAGAGTCGAAAGCCTTGGCCAGGTCGATGAAGACGGCTGCACAGTACTGTCTTTTATCGATGGCGGTTATGATATCGTTTAGTACTTTGAGCGTGGCTGAGGTGCACCCATGACCGGCTCGGAAACCAGATTGCACAGCGGAGAAGGTACGGTGGGATTCGAGATGGTCAGTGATCTGTATGTTGACTTGGCTTTTGAAGACCTTAGATAGGCAGGGCAGGATGGATATAGGTCTGTAACAGTTTGGGTCCAGGGTGTCTCCCCCTTTGAAGAGGGGGATGACTGCGGCAGCTTTCCAATCCTTGGGGATCTCATACGATATGAAAGAGAGGTTGAACAGGCTGGTAATAGGGGTTGCGACAATGGCGGCGGATAGTTTCAGAAATAGAGGGTCCAGATTGTCAAGCCCAGCTGATTTGTACGGGTCCAGGTTTTGCATCTCTTTCAGAACATCTGCTATCTGGATTTGGGTAAAGGAGAAGCTGGGGAGGCTTGGGCGAGTAGCTGCGGGGGGGGGCGGAGCTGTTGGCCGAGGTTGGAGTAGCCAGGAGGAAGGCATGGCCAGCCGTTGAGAAATGCTTGTTGAAGTTTTCGATTATCATGGATTCATCGGTGGTGGCTGTGTTACGTAGCCTCAGTGCAGTGGGGAGGAGGTGCTCTTGTTCTCCGTGGACTTTACAGTGTCCCAGACATTTTTGGAGTTAGAGCTACAGGATGCAAATTTCTGCTTGAAAAAGCTGGCCTTTGCTTTCCTGACTGACTGCGTGTATTGGTTCCTGACTTCCCTGAACAGTTGCAAATCGCAGGGACTATTCGATGCTATTGCAGTCCGCCACAGGATGTTTTTGTGCTGGTCGAGGGCAGTCAGGTCTGGAGTGAACCTAGGGCTATATCTGTTCTTAGTTCTGCATTTTTTGAACAGAGCATGCTTATCTAAGATGGTGAGGAAGTTACTTTTAAAGAATGACCAGGCATCCTCAACTGACAGGATGAGGTCAATATCCTTCCAGGATACCCGGGCCAGGTCGATAAGAAAGGCCTGCTCGCAGAAGTGTTTTAGGGAGCGTTTGACAGTGATGAGGGGTGGTCGTTTGACTGCGGACCCGTAGCGGGTACAGGCAATGAGGCAGTGATCGCTGAGATCCTGGTTAAAGACAGGGGAGGTGTATTTGGATGGCCAGTTGGTCAGGATAACATCTATGAGGGTGCCCTTGTTTACAGATTTAGGGTTGTACCTGGTGGGTTCCTTGATGATTTGTGTAAGATTGAGGGCATCTAGTTTAGATTGTAGGACTGCAGGGGTGTTAAGAGAGACTTATTTCTGGAGTGAGTAATTTTTACAATTAGTAGTTCGAACTGTTTGTGTATGGACCTGGAAAGTATGACATTACTTTGCAGGCTATCTCTGCAGTAGACTGCAACTCCTCCCCCTTTGGCAGTTCCATCTTGACGGAAAATGTTATAGTTGGGTATGGAAATCTCAGAATTTTTGGTGGCCTTCCTAAGCCAGGATTCAGACACGGCAAGGACATCAGGGTTGACGGAGTGTGCTAAAGCAGTGAGTAAAACAAACTTAGGGAGGAGGCTTCTGATGTTGACATGCATGAAACCAAGGCTTTTTCAATCACAGAAGTCATCAAATGAGGGTGCCTGGGGACATGTAGTGCCTGGGTTTACCTCCACATCACAGAGGAGGAGTAGTATGAGGGTGCGGCTAAAGGCTATCAAAACTGATCGCCTAGAGCGTTGGGGACAAAGAATAAAAGGAGCAGATTTCTGGGCATGGTAGAATATATTCAGGGCATAATGCGCAGACAGGGGTATGGTGGAGTGCAGGTACAGCGGAGGTAAGCCCAGGCACTGGGTGATGATAAGAGAGGTTGTATCTCTGGACATGCTGGTTGTAATGGGCGAGGTCACCGCATGTGTGGGAGGTGGGACAAAGGAGGTATCAGAGGTATGAAGAGTGGAACTAGGGGCTCCATTGTAAACTAAAACAATGATGACTAACCTGAACAACAATATACAAGATATTGACATTTGAGAGAGACATACAGCGAGGCATAAAGTTATCGCAGGTGTTGATTGGGAGAGCTAGCTAAAACAACAGGTGAGACAACAACAGCTAATCAGCTAACACAACAACAGCAGGTAAAATGGCGAGGACTAGGCAGAGAGGGTTGGATTACCTACACACAGAGCCTGAGTTTGCGGATGTAACGACAGATAAAAAAAAATTAAAAAACAGAATGGAGTACCGTGATTAATGGACAGTCCAGCAGGCATCATCTATGTAGCCAAGTGATCATAGTGTCCAGAGGGCAGCAGTAGATGGAACAGGAAACCCGCCACAACGTTAGCAGGCGACAAGGCGTTTAAAGTTAGTAGCCCTCCGACGGAGGCCGGTTGAAGGCACAGCGGATGGAGTATTCGTCGGCAAACCAGTCGTGGGGGTGCGGCGGGGGGCCGTGTCGACAGAGAATCCAAGCCAGATGGCGAAAGAGGTATTGTAGAATTTAGTTTGCTGGCCGGGAGATGCACCTGGCTCACGGCTAACTGGTGCTAGCTTCATGGCAGTGTCGTTAGTTCACAGTGGCACCCAGTACCGAAGCTATTATCCAGGCTGAGCTGTGAACTAGCTAGCTGCAAGCTAGCTGTGAAGATCAGAAGTAGTGGTCCAGGGATTACGGGAGGAATCTGGCGTTGTTGTGGAGAGACAGTCTGATACTAGTAGACTGGTGAGTATTATCCAGGCTGAGAACAGGGCTGGTATCTGTGCAGAAGGTAAAAGTCGCTAGCAGTGGCTAACAATGACTGAAAGCTAATTAGCTGGTTAGCTTCCGGAGGTTCTTGAATGTGTTCTAAAAAATTAAAAAATTGTGATACCGTATCACATTGGGTGAGGCAGGTTACCGGAAGGTATAATCAAATTAAAAATTGAAAAGGGATTGAAAATAAAATTGAAATATATATGCAAAAAAAACACAAAAAATACAAAAGTACACGAGACAAAACACATCTTCACTGCTACGCCATCTTGGTTGTTGTTGATAATATTAAAGTGATAGTGTCGCCGGAAACAATATTCAAATCACCAATTATTAATTTATCTCCTGGTATAGCCGACAATGTGGCAGGGAAATGGGTATTAGCATATGGAGAATTTGGTAGGATGCTGCCCTGTGGCCTGGCCTGCTGATGAGGAACAGAGTGGTGAGAGGGGCAAATGGGAGGTTGAGGTAAAGGCTACCCACAGGGAAGCTCACTACTGCTTTTCACTCAGCTATTCAACAAATCAATTTCCTACTCCACACAATGTAAAAATTGGAATCAATGTTAGGATACATTGACATTATCTTTGTCAATGTTATTTCAAGTCCACTGCACATGCTCACTGCAAAGAATAACATAAACAAAACAAAAAACAAATAACTCAGGCATTAGGGACATTTAATAGCAATGTTTGGTGACAGCTAGTATGTGTTAATCAACATTAACTTGAAGCCACAAAAAGGAACATAATGATGGTAATAATGAAAAATAACCTTACAGAAACAAGGAGGAAAGAGGATGATTGAATCAACTACTGAAATTACATTGAAAACATAATGAGACTGATACATTTGTCTGTGGAACGGAATCTGAATCCATACGTCCTATGAATCTCCTGTGAGACTGTTGAAGCGATGAGGAGTAACGTAAACTCACCCCATTCTGTACAAATGTGCGCAACCGCAACATTCAAACGAGGCTACAAAGAAAACTAATGGGACTGTAGCGACTGTGTTGACTTCAAAATCTGGGGTATGAACAACGTTTCCATTCAAGCGTTGATCAACATGGTAATGGCTTTATAGTATTGGAGAACAGTTGAACAAAACTGACCCTCTGTTACATCGTGATGTGTCATGCCGTAACATACAACACGCATGAAGCAACTATTTCTGTCTTACAATCTCTCCACCAGGTTTAGCACTTCTCTCATCCTTTAAAAACAAGAAATGGACAGTGACAGGGGTAAGGGTGGATACCTAGTCATTTTTTGCTTCATCACTGCATGCGATCATCATTCTCAAAGCCGCTGTTTACTTCTAAGATCACTTTAGCACCGTCCTAAAAGCCCGATTCAAATTCGACACAAACCTTCAAATAAGTTTGTAATGACACATTATATAAACTCTCCATAGTGTTTTATTTACATTTTACAGGCGATAAGGTGATAAGTTGGACAGCAATTTTCCCACGCATCTATCCTTCTCACTATCACGCATTAATTTCGCTTCCCCACCAGCCATTTTTTTAAAGACCCGACGGGGCTCATTTCCTTCTTGAATCATGCAGAAATGGGCAGCGTTGGGGTCATGTAATTGATTCTGTTGGAAAGGGGAGAAATGATGCTTTACAATGGTATTGACATTACAGTTGATTTGGAAGTTTTACGTTTTTTGGGGTGCTAAAATAACGTCAATTGTACGAACCAAGGCGATGTACAAAAGTGAGTGAGTTTACGTTAGAAGGCTATGGAGGTAACATGGCAGTCCTCCAAACAAATATTAACATGATCCAAGCATGCACAGTACCACCAGCCCCCCTTCACACAAACAGCTTTAAAAATAACACGCTTGTGTAGTTCTCTTATCTACTCCCTATAACCCAGCCCCACCCTGCCCCCTCCAGTCTCTATATCTGTGGTCCTGAGCTGCTCTGGGTTTTATTTGGCGGGACTGAGCCCTGTGCTGGTTGTCTGTGTAGAGATTAGCGTGCAGGCAGGCAGAGGCGCACCCACTGCCACCGGCATCACAGGCCCAGAAAGGAGAGGAGGTTGCTGGGAGGGATTTGACCCAGGATGCCTTGGCCTGGGCTCAGGCAACCTCCATTTGGTGGGGCGATAGCCGACAACCTTTGGATCCGACCTGCCAGGACCATATTCAGCAGAGGGCCCTCTCGCTGCTCCTGAACACACGCACTGAAAACCAGACTACAGGAATCAAACACACTCAACACAGATTATCCTCACTCTCTGTCAGCGTGGCACCAGCAAACACTCGCAAGAATATTCTCTCTCTCTGGCAGCAGCAAACCTCCTGGGGTACTACTGTAACATTACATAAGTGTTATGAGAACTTGACTGTTCTGCACTGGTTTTAGCCAGACATGAACCAATGGGAGTAGCTCCCTCCAGTGGGAGTGAGGAGAGGTATCTGAAGAGAGGAAATAAGGGTAGAATGTCAGGCAGGCGTGAACACCACTACTGAAATGCTGCAGCACAACTCCCTGCAGGTCTGTGCTCCAATGATCACTCCCTGACAGGTCCACACAGACAACAGCAGCAAACTGTTCCTGCCAGGCACTTTTTGACACCAGGCGGAACGGATACAGAGGATTCAAACCACACAGCGTAGCGCAGGCACACAGTATGCTACCAGTATTTCAGGACCTTTTTGATAGTTCATCAGCGAGGTCTGTCGGCATCCTGTCAAAACAACAGACAGTTTTAGAGTGAAATGTTCCCAGGCATGCAGGGAATAGAAATGTGTGTATGATATCCCCTAACAAGCATTGTATATCCTGTAGGCCTACTGCTATGGAGGCGTCATAGTGAACAGATGTTGGGGCATGAAATGCTGTGCACTAGAATATGTTGCTATTCAAAAAGCTTTTGAAAAAGTGTTGTATGCCTTGTAGGTTGAAAAAGCCATGAAATAAAAGCTGTCAATGGTTATAAAACAGGAAGCAGAGCTTCAGTCTTGTTTGAATTTGACAGTCAAATTAAGAAGTTATTCTAATCCAGTATGTGCAATACACACTCATCTCCTGTGTAAAGAAATGGTAAGGGCTTGAAAATGTATGTATCGGTAGAACCGGTAGGTTGAGGTCCCCTTCACATATTTCTGTAACACCAGTTATAGACTAACTACTATTACTCTACTCTGATTTTATCATCATCTGTATCCAACTCCAAGCTCTCCATCTGAAGTTTTCAGTCAAATAGCACAAGGTTTCATTACTCTAAATCTATAGTGATGATGTGTACATAGATAGTAATCTTTTCAGTTTGAATGATTGTACGAAGACTGTACAATAAAGTAAACCATGGCAACATTTAACTCTGGCCTATATATTAATAACAGCAAAGACAAAATAAAAACCCCCAGAGAAAACAGAAATAGAAGGCTGCAGAGGAGCCCAGGAGAGGTGGGGTGAGGGGGAGGCGGAGTGTATGGGTGACTTACGGCAGGACAAGGGTGTTCTCCTGTGGGCCACTCGTGCTGTAGTAGTCGTACATACGGGTCTGCAGGGCATACTGCTCATCATGGAGGATGGGAAGCTTTCGCAGGGCCTTCACAAACACATTAGGCTCTGGGCACAGCACTGTGGAAGAGAGGGACAAAGAGAGAAGGTGTTGCCATTAGTGTACAGAGCAACATAACTAATCAGTCAGAGTTCAGGAAAGGTGAGCCCAATAATAGCCTACCGGTACATAGATCTGAGTGTGGTGTTACTTTTGTAAAGAGGGTAGCAGTATGCAACGTTTTGGAGCGTTCAGATAGGAATATGCTATGTAGAACACACGCTCTCTGACATGTAGAATAAGGTTTCACATCAGCTCTATTCGTGGCATTTCTATCTGCAAAATACAATAACATTTGGCTATGAAAGCGTTTGGCTATCGAATGTAGCCCAGGTTTACAAATCCCAGTAAATCATACCTTGTATTATACTCAACCCTAGTGGCAAATGTGAGAATCACATCCATATGAAAAGTAGGCTGTTTGGAATATAGTTCTAATCATTCATGCATTGGGAAATGTCTTGTATAACTCATCATAGTCCAAACCGCTGGAACGAACTGGCTGACTAAAATTAGGACCTGTGAAAAGTGGACCACCAGCCACTGGTTACAGTGGATGGAAAGATTGCATATAGACAAATATTGGGACTTCCAAACGGAACCTTTGGAACGGTGTGAAAACGGTAGACCTAGAAACTATGGCCATGTTATTTATGGTCTAGTGTTTACTCCAAGTACCATCCACAGTAGTAGAAACGGAATTAAATGAGAAGGGCTGGTTAGCCTAGAGATCTCATTCAGAAGACATTTGATCCAAAGCACTTAACAGTTAACGTTTCCGTGGCACACAGAGGAATCTTCAATCTTTCTCCATAGCAGCCGTTACATTTGACAGCTCACGAGACCCTTGCGTGCCAGTATGGAAGGCCAAGAGATTAAAATCGTCTCGATTTGAACGCTTGTTATGCGCATTTTTACACCTGTTTAGTGTGCATTTACAGGTGATTAGAACATTTGAATATTGTACTTTCAGACGCATGAAATTGTGCCACTGCACACGTTCTGAACGCCTGTGTAGTAACGGGTACATTTCATGCGACTGAAAGTACCACATTGGCCAATTTAGCTTTTAGCTTTTAGCTAATGCTTTAGAACAGGCTAGCTCCATGCAGAATCTAGACAATAGAGAATGGGGAATAAGACATGGCTGTTGCAGTTCCCAGGCGAAGTGATAGAACTGCTACAGAGGTAAAAAGGTAAGATCTATATCGAGTAGCTATATTTCAAGGTTGAACCAATGCAATAGGTATTTTATTGGCTTGCTAAATGAGCTGCGTTTCCTGAAAATGTCTCCGATAAAGTTGTTAGTTCTAGTTGTTCTTATGCAACGTCCAGGAAATGTCAAGTACTCAAGCATTTGCAGACCAGCGAGGAGGAGGAAAGCTTAAAGAACAAGAATTACTAGCTAGTTATATCAGACATTTTATTGGCTTGCCAAATGAGCTGCTTTTCCGGAAATGTCTCTAAAGCTACACTCTTTAAAAAAAAAGTTCCATCTAGAACTTAAAGTTCTTCAGCTGTCCCCATAGGATAACATTTTGAGGAGCCCTTGTTGGTTTTAGGTTGAACCATTTTGGGTTCAATGTATAACCCTTTCCACAGAGGGTTCTACATGGAACCCAAAAGGGTTCTCCCTGGAACCAACAAGGGTTATACTATGGGGACAGTTGAATAACCCTTTTTTCAAAGAGTGTATCTAGTTCTAATGCAATGTCCATGTTACAGCCACAACATGATGATCATGTTGTCAAGCATCTGAAGACTAGCGAGGAGGAGAAAAGCCTGTTTTGGATGAGCAAGGAAGAACAATAAACTAGCTATATGAGTTAAACATGTTCAGGAAAAGCAGGGAGAGAGCAAGCTAGTAGAAGTAACATTATTATTTCAAACCTCACATGCATCTGTTATAATTAGGTAATATCTTCCTAACAAGAATTTAGACCAGTTGACAATTCAACAGAATTCAGTCTTGTTCATGTTGATGATCGGTACAACATGAGACAGATAGCAAGCCATGGTATATCAGGCCAAATACCAATGGTATGAGTCAATATTACTTGTTTACTGTTGTAATTACGTTGCTAACCAGTTTAATAGTAGTAAGGCACCTTGGGGTTTGTGGTATATAGCCAATATACCACGTCTATGTGCTCAATCAAGGTGTTGAGTCGTGCAAAGAACAGTCCTAAGCCGTGGTATATTGTCCATATACCACAAACCCCAAGGTGCCTTACTACTATTAAACTGGTTAGCAACGTAATTACAACAGTAAACAAGTCATATTGACTCATACCATTGGTATTTGGCCTGATATACCATGGCTTGCTATCTGTCTCATGTTGTACCGATCATCAACATGAACAAGACTGAATTCTGTTGAATTGTCAACTGGTCTAAATTCTTGTTAGGAAGATGTTGCTGTTCAGAATTACATGTTTATGACTGATGTTCACAGGAATCTCCAAATTATATGTTGAACGAGCACCACGGATGAAGGAGGAAAACCGCTTCTTTCTACCACACCTTCAAGTCATACAATGTTGGGCCCTGCGGCCTTGTGAATTTTGACCTGTTTAAAAGGTCTTACTCACATCGGCTGCGGAGAGCGTGATCACACAGTCTTCCAGAACAGCTGGTGCTCTCATGCATGTTTCAGTGTTATTTGTCTTGAAGCGAGCATAGAAGTAGTTTAGCTCGTCTGGTAGGCTCGTGTCACTGGGCAGCTCTTGGCTGTGCTTCCCTTTGTAGTCTATATTGGTTTGCAAGCCCTGCCACATCTGACGAGCGTCAGAGCCGGTGTAGTACTTTCGATCTTAGGCCTGTATTGACACTTTGCCTGTTTGATGGTTTGTCGGAGGGCATAGCGGTATTTCTTATAATCTTCCGGGTTGGAGTCACGCTCCTTGGAAGCGGCAGCTCTACCCTTTAGCTCAGTGGATATGTTGCCTGTAATCCATGGCTTCTGGTTGGGGTATATATGTACAGTCACTGTGGGGACAACGTCATTGATGCACTTATTGATGAAGCCAATGACTGATGTGGCGTACTCCTCAATTCCATCTGAGGAATCCCACAACATATTCCAGTCTGTGCTAGAAAAACAGACCTGGAGCTTAGCATCTGCTTCATCTGACCACTTTTTTATTAATCTAGTCACTAGTGCTTCCTGCTTTAAATTCAGCTTGTAAACAGGAATCAGGATAGAATTATAGTCAGATTTGCCAAATGGAGGGTGAGGGACAGCTTTCTATGCATCTCTATGTGGAGTAAAGGTGGTCCCGAGTTTTTTCCCGATCTGGTTGCACATTTAACATGCTGATGGAAATGTGCTGATGGAAATTTGCTGAAATGGATTTAAAATTCCCTGCATTAAAGTGCCCGGCTACTAGGAGCGCCGCCTCTGGGTGAGCGTTTTCCTGTTTGCTTATGGTGGAATACAGCTCATTCAATGCTGTCTTAGTGCCAGCATCAGTCTGTGGTGGTATATAGACAGCTAAGAAAAATACAGATGAAAACTCTAGGTAGAAGGTGTGGTCTACAGCTTATCATGAGATACTCTACCTCAGGTAAGCAAAAGCTCAAGACTTGCACCAGTTGTTATTTACAAAAAGACATAGTCCGCCGCCCCTTGCCTTGCCAGACGCCGCTCTGTCGGCACAGCATATAACCAGCCAGCTGTATGTTGATAGCGTCGTCATTCAGCCACGACTCCGTGAAGCATAAGGTATTAGTTTTGAATGTCACGCTGGTAGTTTAATCTTCCGAGTAGGTCATCTACTTTATTCTCCAAAGAATGCACGTTTGCTAGCAGAATGGAAGGAAGTGGAGGTTTATTCGATCGCCTACGAATTCTCAGAAGGCAGCCAGCCCTCGGGCACCTTTTTCTCCGCCTCCTCTTCATGCAAATCACAGGGATCTGGGCCTGTTCCCGAGAAAGCAGTATATCATTCGCATCGGACTCATCAGACTCATTAAAGGAAAGAAAAGGATTCAAATCAAATCTAATTTTATTGGTCGCCTAGTGTAGCGAAATGCTTGTGCTTCTAGTTCAGACCGTGCAGTAATATCTAACAAGTAATCTAACAATTTCACAACAACTACCTTATACACATAAGTGTAAAGGAATGATTAAGAATATGTACATATAAATATATGGCTGAGCGATGGCCAAACGGCATAGGCAAGATGCAGTAGATAGTATAGAGTACAGTATATACATGAGACGAGTAATGTAGGGTGTCATGACGTGGCCCTCTTTGTGAGCACCCTCCCCCTCTCTCTACCTCTTTCTTCCCCCTACATCCAGCCTCTGTTGTTATCACAGGTCATAAATTCCTAGAGTCACCGCTCTCCTCATGGCCAGGCAGTGTAGAGAGAATGTTTCACAGGAGAACAAAGGAACCTCTTCTCCATCATATAACTTGAGAACTGAACAATGTCCATGTTTTGGAGAATGTGTACACGGTCGGGAGAGAATCCAGCTACGACCGGTCCATTTTGTTTATTGTTTGTGAAACTCATGAGAGACAATTCAGCAACATTACCATAACTCTGTTTATACAAGAGTCTCAGTTGTGAGGCTTGCATCTAATTGTTGTATAAAATGAATGAGTAAAGATTAACGTATTTGTGAAATTATGTAATGTGATTTTAAACTGTTTAATGAAGGAAACTCCCTTTGGAGTTTAACTCAGTCATAGGCCCACCCCATGAGCACAGACATTGATCAGGCGTCATGGGACAGCCCTTTCCTACGGTTCTGGATATAATCCCCACCTTGGGAATTTCCCAGCAGGCCAGTACCTCGATCACAGTGGGAGCTAAGTTTAAGTAGACACCAAGCTTCCCTCCACTACTGAGAGGGCTAAGGTTTGAGTAGAGACCATAAACCTGAGTATAAGCTAGGGTTGTAATGTTTGTTGAAACTCAGACTATCGATACCGACAGAAGAGCAAATCTTTGATACTAATTACTAGTCTGCAGCTAAGAATTCTATACCATTGATTGCGAAGGCTGACGACCGCCGAAACATCTATCTATAACAACATTTCTGAATGGGACTCTGAAGTACCCATTCTAACTACGAAAGACGATTCCAACAGAGATCACAACGACACACTGAGCGTATATATATATATATATTGATTGCAATTATTCCCGAATGAGTGAGCGTTCATGTGCAATGGATTAGCATTTCAATTAATATAATTATCAAGTGTGTAGTGACTCCTTTGCATAATTTCCACCTTTCTCAGTCTACACCCACTTCCCTTTTGTCCACCAAGCCTTAATACCGGTTTATCCCACTAGGGAACCTCCCCTATCATTTCCTTGTAACCATATGTACAACTGTAAGTTTATGCATTTCTGTGATTATTTAGTTAATAAATGATTGAGACAATTGATGTATGAATGATTCATAGTGAAGACTGGGTTTGTGCAGATAACCAACAATTTACGACGTTTGCAATGAGACACGTGAGGTAAAGAATAATTCATTAATTAGAAGACTAATTGATCATATATTAAAATATCTGAAAAGTTGTATTAGGAAAATTATAATCTGAATATTTTCCTTGGTGCCTCGACTTCCTAGTTGACTAGAATAATCACGTAATAATAATTACAAAGAATTGATTTGATAAAACAGTCTTAATTTTAATGATGCCAAAGAGACAACAGGTATGTAAACATTATATAAAGTGGTATTGTTTATGTGACTAGTGATACATTTATTAAATCTAATTATTCATCATTAAAGTGGCTAGAGAATGAGTCTGTATGTTGGCCGCAACCACTCAATGTTAGTGATGTGATGGCTGTTTAACAGTCTGATAGCCTTGAGATAGAGACTGAAAAAGCTTCTCGGTCCCAGCTTTAATGCACCTGTACCGACCTCGCCTTTTGGATGATAGCAGGGGTGAACATGCAGCGGCTCGTGTGGTTGTTGTCCTTAATGATATTTTTGGCCTTCCTGTGACATCGGGTGGTGTAGGTGTCTTGGAGGGTAGGTAGTTTGTCCCCGGTGATGTGTTGTGCAGACCTCACTACCCTCTGGAGAGCCTTACAGTTGTGGGTGGAGCAGTTGCCATACCAGGCGGTGATACAGCCGGACAGGATGCTCTCGATTGAGCATCTGTAAAGTTTTGTGAGTGTTTTTGGTGACAAGTCAAATTTCTTCAGCCTCCTGAGGTTGAAGAGGCGCTGTTGCGCCTTCTTCATCACGCGGTCTGTGTGGGTGGACCATTTCAGTTTGTCCGTGATGTGTACGCCGAGGAACTTAAAACGTTCCACCTTCTCCACTACTGTCCCGTCGATGTGGATAGCGGGGTGCTCCCTCTGCTGTTTCCTGAAGTCCACGATCATCTCCTTTGTTTTGTTGACGTTGAGTGAGGTTATTTTCCTGACACCACACTCCGAGGGCCCTCACCTCCTCCCTGAGGGCTGAGAACGCACCCTTGTGGGGACCCAGTGTTGAGGATCAGCGGGGTGGAGATGCTGTTTCCTATCCTCACCACCTGAGGGCGGCCCGTCAGAAAGTCCAGGACCCAGTTGCACAGGGCGGGGTCGAGACCCATTCTGCCAGTCCATGGTGCATAATCGCAGTCCTGATATCCAGAAGTTTGTTTTCGGTCATATGAGACGTAGCGGCAACATTATGTACAAAATAAGGAAACAAAGGAAAAAAAACACAATCGGTTGGGACACGTAAAACGTCAGTCTTCTTCTCCGGCACCATTGTTACTTGATACTTCAGACAAGGAAAAATTATGGATTGCTAATTAAAAATACCTTTCAGAATTATGAAGCCTTTGTGCTTTTATTCAATACATAAATGCTTAAAAATATATATATATTTTTTTTAAATCACAGAATGTGACGTTCGCTACCACACAAGTTGTTTTCGGCAATTATCCAAAAACAAACTACAAAAACCCCATTCTATACCCAATAGGCTGAACAGGTGTAATGAACGCTTGTAAAAAATGTCCATAACAAGCGTTCTAATCACCTGTAAATGTACACTGAACAGGTGCAATGAAAGCACGTAAAAATGCCCATAACAAGTGTTCACATCCAGAGACAACACTGTTGCAGGTGGGTATAATTTGTGTAACGTTCCAACAGGAATCTGTTTCAAAAACTTCGTAAACAACAAGGTTGCCAACAAACAACGCATACAAAGTTGTATAGCGGCAGAATAAGATACTGCAGTGGGCAATTTAATTACGTTTTTCACTCACCACGTTCATTCCGAAAACGTGTGTCCTCACTCTGGGAACCTATGGACAAACATTAAGAATAGACTACGTAGTGAGTTGATGACTATTCGGCAGATAGGTGAATTGATCATGCTAATTTGTATGCATTGTTTGTTGGCATCCTTGTACTTCAAAGTTTTTGATACAGATTCCTGTTGGAACTTTTCACAAATTATACCCACTCCACTCTCGCTGCTCGACAACATCCGTCGGCCTGGCTGTGCCACATTGCTCTGGGGAACAGAAGACTGCAATTTGAACAGACTAATCAGGTTAACTCAACCTTGAATGGGACAAAGCTGTAGCTAGAGAGGTTATTTCTGAAGCTGGTGATGGACATGAGGTACACTTTTTACATTCTGCCTTAATTACTACACTAAAAACAAAAGGTTCCTGGAATATCCTTTAGGGGTTCTTCAAATTAAAACTGTGGGGGAACCTATAAGTTCTTCGAAGAACTCCTCTTAATAGATCCTCGAAGAACCTTTAGGGGTTCATATCTGAACTACCTCCCCTATTATTATGCATAACAATAACACAATATTTTAGTTGTCAGTGTTCATTATGATTTAAGTGGCAAAGCAGAATAAAAATTCTCAAATGTGAGCCCCATGTCCAATGGGTATATCCTCTGGCGTGTTGATATTAATGTGTTGATGTTCTCCGCGTCCATAGCCAGAATGATTTTGCAGTGCATGGTGATTGAGCAGGTTTCCTGGTATATTCATCAGAGGTGTAAGGAGGGTGAAATCTGAATCCCCCCCAAAAAAGAGTAATTAATACAGACGTTTAACTAAACATACACACAAAAGTATTCATAACTTGGTTTTTGTAGTAACTGTTTATGAAAAAAAAACGTTATGGTTTTCATACACATACCTTGTCCATAAGGTAGAGGCCTATGGGGCTTTCATTGAAGAGGCAAGGGAGGATGATACATGTGATCTCCATAACATACCGATAGACATGCCTTTGTATGCCTCATCGTCTGTATACCTGCAGACAGACACAAAAGTGAGCAGTTCAGTCATCTGCACACAATGCAGCTATCCTTCAACATGTTCTTATAGCATACATATTCTTACCTCTTTGTTGATTGATATCCATTGAATTGTGTCCATTATCTGGTTTAGAAAGATTTGCACAAATATTTAAAGATTGATATTGTTTAGTGATGATACAATCTATTTAGATCATATAAAAGGGACAAATCTTACCTTAAATTGAGGAGATCTTTACAGTTAAGTGCCTGTACCTGCTGTCCTTTCAAATCCAAATGTTTCAGTTGGGCAGTTAGGTTCCTGCAAGAACATCCACCAACTAAGGAGGTTCCTCGATGAACCCCACCTCCTATGAGGTTCTCAGAAGAACCTTTTGGGGGCAATTTTCAGTGCCAAGAACCCTAAGGTTCTTCAAATAACTTTGAGGATCTTAGAAGAACCCTTGTTGAACCCCTAATTTTTAGTGTAGACATCTGGTGGCGGGAGAAGGAAGAGCGCCTGTCAAACCAAGGGATGTTCATGCTACCAATGACAGTGTGCTGTAAAGTGCCAAAATGCAATTTACAGAGAAACCTATATCAAAATTGTAATGTTACTAATCTGCTAGATTTAATTATAAGCCTAAGAAAATATGATTCATAATAATATTGCACAAAATGTTTTTCCAAGTTAAAATGCAATGATAAGTGAGAAAGACTCACCAGAAGGATTAAGTCCATGCTAACACTATGGACGTTCCATTATTTGCCAGTAGATGCCGCACAATTACACAATGTAATTACACAACGACACATTGTGTCCAGTAAGTGACTAACGGACATTGTCTATTAAACTCAGCTCACTCTTTTTTACCTATTTTGAATTCTAAAATCATTAGTTGTATTATGTACTGTCTTGAATTCCATGCAGGAATTCAATCTTCAGTGACATTGCTGTTAGCCTGGTTTCCATCTCTGTTCAGCTATTACATTACACTCCGTGCCACTCCTGTCATTTGCAAATGGATATGCAGGATACGAACATTCCAGCTAAACAATGGACATATAGCAATTAGCAAAATAACCCATTTTCATACGCGTCTAAAATCTGAATAAATGTGTGAACAGTAATATTTTACACACATGAATGTACCCATAAGCAATTTCTGATGAAAAAAAAACATGTGAAAAGTGTGTGGATATAGCATTTTGGAATTAAACTCATCAAATAAACAATTGATATACACTGATGTACAAAACATTAGTAACACCTTCTACTTTCATGACAGACTGACCAGGTAAATTGAGGTGAAAGTTATGATCCCTTATTTATGTCACTTGTTAAATCCACTTCAATCAGTGTAGATGATGTGGACAAGACGGCTTAATAATCTTTCTTTAACCCACGGTAAAGTGGGCAAGACAAGTGCTTTTGAACAGGGTATGCCAGACGCACCGGTTTGAGTGTGTCAAGAACTCTGCTGGGGTTTTCACACTCGAGTTTCCAACGTGAATCAAGAATGGTCTACCACCTAAACGACGTCCAGCCAACTAGGGTAAACATGGGATGACCAGAGATGTTCTCTTGATAAGTGCGTGAATTGGATAACTTTCCTGTCCTGCTAAGCATATTCTAGACAGACAAAGGTTTGTGGTAAACACTATCACATAGGTCAACTGTGACTGATTGGACAGTTAACCAGTACTGAAGAAAGCAATACCTTGTCTTGCACCCTTGACAAACATCATATTATGAAGCTGTCCTGCTGTTGCCTAATCTTGTACGTCATAGCTAATTATTCATTAGTTGACCGTTAGCGCAGTACACATCCATCCACAGTGTGTGTGTGTTCTCAAATACATCTTACAATGAGAGGAAGGAAGTGAGTTGGAAATGTAATCTTTACTAACCATGCATGGACAAACATGACCATGATTTTCAAGGTGCAACCAATATATGTTGCAAGAAGTTCACATGACCTTCTACAGCAGGGTTCCCCTACTGGCAGCCCAAATGTGGCCTGTGGGTGGTTTTATTCCCCCCTATTGTTTTCACAGAAAAACTCATAAATGTGTTAATGTAAAAACTGTAAAAACAACATGGAATCAGCTCAAGTGATTTTTATTTTGGAACTCTGTTCCCAAGTATTCTCACACATAAGAGAAACATGTTGTTTTTTAACCTTTATTTAACTAGGAAAGTCAGTTAAGAACAAATTCTTATTTACAATGACGGCCTACCCAGACTACGCTGGACCAATTGTGTGCCGCCCTATATGGGACTCCCAATCACGGCTGGTTGTGATACAGCCTGGAATCGAACCAGGGTCTGTAGTGACGCCTCTAACACCGATGCTGTGCCTTAGACCGCTGTGTCAGTCAGGAGCAAATTATTTGTTAATATGTTCCGCCACCCGACCATCTGTGGCTGAAACTAGTTGATGATCCCTGATCTACAGGTAGATAATTACGCCTAAGTGTTTGCTTGTTACAATTTACAAAGCAAATGTAGCAGTAGTTACATTTGACATCTCACAAGACCCCTGCGTACCATGAGTGTATTCATTACGTCTTGCAACCAAAACAGTTTACCTTTTAAGAACCAAATGGAGCGAAACGGAGAGGGACCTACATGATTTTGACCAATATAAACTCTTTTCCCTTGCAAAAGTTCTCTGTTTGGAGTAAACGGTTTCTGTTGTAACAGACGAAACGTTTTGCTACAAGATCGGTGTAATGAATACACCCCAGGTCAACTGTTAGTGTACCTAGCGAGTTTCCGCCAATCTGTTGCATCAACATGCGTCACACAGCATCATTCAAATCAAATAAATGCACTTTGTTTTGGCAACAACAAATACACTTTAAAAGTCCCGGTCAAAAAGGCTTTACCGTTATTATGGTACATCATCCCGATAGTTCCTCCGGTGTTGATGACCAAGACTCGCGCTTCAGCACTGGGGCTCACATCCAGAGACTCAACACTGTTGCTGCTCGACATCCTCCTCCGTAGGCCTGGCTGTACCACATTGCTCCGGTAAACAGAAGTATGGGACTTGAACACAGACTGATCAGGTTGACTCAACCTTGAATGGGACAAAACTCTAGCTAGAGAGGTCATTTCTGAAGCTGGAGACGGACATAAGATAGACTTTTTACATTCCGCCATAATGACTAGACAACTGATGGCGGGGGAAGAGTGCAAGTCAAACCAAGGGATGTTCTTAAAGTGACAGACCACTACCAATGACAGGTTGTTGTGAAGTGACAAAACGCAATTTACAGAGAAACTAAGCTATATCAGAACTGTAATGTTACTAATCTGCTTGATTTTTATTATGAACCTAAGTAAATATAATGCATCACAATGATGATATTACCGTAAATTGTTTTCCAAGTTAAAACAATGTACATACAATGCAATTATAAGAGTGAGACTGAGTGTCATGCAGGTGAAAGAGGACCCAAAAGCGACTTAACAGAAACAGAGTTTATTCAAGTCCAAACAGGGAATAACAGAAATCCTCTAGTCTGTAGAGGGGAATAACAAGAGAAGCGGCCACAGACTGCAGGTCGCTAAGTAGGCGCAGGCCGTGTTGACAGAGACACCTGCTCACACGCAGCATCTGATGAAGGCAAAAACACGACAGGACAGGGCGATACACAATCACAGCAAAAACACGACAGGACAGGGCGATACCAATCACAGCATGGTGAATACTAAACAAGGAACCGACGGGACAGGAACGGAACACAAAGGAATAAATAGGGACTCTAATCAGGGGAAAGGATCGGGAACAGGTGTGGGAAGACTAAATGATGATTAGGGGAATAGGAACAGCTGGGAGCAGGAACGGAACGATAGAGAGAAGAGAGAGCGAGAGAGTGAGAGAGGGAGGGGGAGAGAGAGGGATAGAAAGAGGGAAAGAACCAAATAAGACCAGCAGAGGGAAACGAATAGAATGGGGAGCACAGGGACAAGACATGATAATAAATGACAAACATGACACTGAGACCCACCAGAAGGAAGAAGTCCATAATGTAGTGTAGAGGACGTACGTTAATGGGTTTTGAGTTTTTCGTCAATAGCCTTCAAGGATAATTTCAAGAGTAGCGTCTTCAACCAATAGGAAAAAATGGTAGAAGTTGTTGGCAAAAACACCATGATCACGTGGGAGTAATTATCCCTTGTTAAGGTGTTAAGGTTTTTGTTTTCTCACCCAATGTTCGCCGGTCTGATGGACCCACAACATTATTGGGTTTTTAAAACAATAC
This sequence comes from Oncorhynchus gorbuscha, assembly GCF_021184085.1. Lineage (NCBI taxonomy): Eukaryota > Metazoa > Chordata > Actinopteri > Salmoniformes > Salmonidae > Oncorhynchus > Oncorhynchus gorbuscha. The sequence continues at coordinate 25,494,926 of NC_060189.1, read as the reverse complement.
AGCCATAACAATTTACATACAAATATTTCAAACTTAATACTTAAATATTGACTTATTTGGGGGTTGCTGGATCGAATCCCTGAGCTGACAAGATAGAAATCTGTCGTTCTGCCCCAGAACAAGGCAGCATCATTCCGTCATTGTTAATAAGAAGAATAAGAATTTGTTCTTAACTGACATACCTAGTTAAATAAAGGTTCAATCAAAAATAATTATCCATTTCAAGCAGCATACATGGTTAATATTTGCCATTTACCTCTGCTAGATCACATTTATCAATTAAACCGCTATTTGTTTGGATAAAATGTGATTTTTGTCAAAATGAATCAATTATATTCAAGACATTGGTGGAATAAATCATGTTTATCTTGAACAAATATAAATGAAACAAGGTTTTCATCACTATTGACGTTTATTGCTTTGAACTGAATAAATTGGATGCCAAATTTTGCATACAGTATTTTATGGAAATGATAATTGAGCCCCATTTAACACAAATTAAGGCCTGTCTACACACCACATTAGGGACAGTATTACTGTGTGCGTGTTGCAAATGTATTTCTTGCAGTTGATGCATGTGTACTGTGTCTTCCTGTCCTTCTTGGGTCGACACACATCTCAGCGCTTCTTGTTTCTACTGGCTGTAATCTAGAATGATGAAAACACTTAGTTCAGGAATTTTACGAACATCTCACTCACTCACATATATAGTTACAGCAGGCCAAGGTAGGAGAGTCAGACACACACACGCATGCAACAATATCACTCACACTTACTTCGGGAATTGGAGTAGTTGGTTCTGTGGGTCGGGCGGATGGGGCACCAGCATCCTCCTCGTGAATCCTCCTCATGATGGCTGCAGAAGCTGGGGTCATTGGAATTCAGTCTTCAGCGAGATTGTTGTTAGCCTGGTTACCATCTCTGTTCAGCTATTACATTACACTCCTTGCTACTCCTGTCATTGAATACCACTCATTGCCACTCCTGTCATTTGCCAATGGATATGCAGGATAGGAACACTCCATTCCATCTAAACAATGGACATATAGCAATGAGCAAAAATACACATTTTCATACACGTCTAAAATCTATGAATAAAACATGTGAGAACAGTAATATTTTACACACACATGAACATACCCATAAGCAATGATTTCTGATTTTAAAAAACACAAATGTCAAAAACTTGTGGATGTAGAGTTTCAGAATTAAACTCTTCAAATATACAGTGGATATACAATTGATATACACTGAGTGTACAAAACATTAGGAACAGCTGCTCTTCTTTTCATGACATAGACTGGCCGGATGAATTGAAGTGAAAGCTATGATCCATTATTGATGTCACTTGTTAAATCCACTTCAATCAGTGTAGATGAAGGAGAGGAGACAGGTAAATAACGTTTTTTTATTATTAAGTATCACATTTACAAACGAAGCATGTGTGTTTAGTGAGTCCTCCAGATCAAAGGCAGTGGGGATGACCATGGATGTTCTCTTGATAAGTGTTTGAATTTGATCATTTTCCTGTCCGGCTAATCATTCAAAATGTCCCTTTTGGGTGACAGGGAAAATGTATGGAGTAAAAAGTACATCATTTTCTTTACGAATATAGTGAAGTAAAAGTAAAAGTTGTTCTAAAATAAAGTACAGATACCCGAAAAAGGTGAACGGGAAGGCACTGGAGTGATGAACCGGCCTTGCCATCTCCCCACGGGGACTCCCTGCCACTATTACGGAGGCTGAGAGTTTCTCTCTCTCTCCAAAGACTGGGGTAGAAAAGATGGGCAGATTAAAGTTCCAGTGTTGTGTCACAAATGTAATTATCTTTGTACGGGTGTGTGGATGAAAGCTCCTGATTCAGCTGATCTTTTCCTCAAACTCATTCTAGACTGGCAAAGGTTTGTGGTGAACACCATCATTTAGGTCAACTGTGACTGCAATACCTTTGGTTGTCTTGTACCCTTAACATAATATTATGAAGCTGAGTCCTGCTGTTGCCTAATTTTGTACGTCATAGGTAGTTAATCATTAGTTGACCGTTAGGGCAGTACACATCCATCCACAGTGTGTGTGTGTTCTCAAATCCATCTTACAATGGGAGGAAGGAAGTGAGTTGAAAATGTAATCTTCACTAACCATGCATGGACAAACATAATCATGATTTTCAAGGTGCAACCAATATATGTTGCAAGAAGTTCACATGATCTTCTACAGCAGGGTTCCCCTACTGGCAGACCACATTTGGCCTGTGCTTGGTTTTATTCCCCACTATGTTTTTTGAGCTAAATTAAGTTGTATTTTTATTGTTGGATATCAACTGTAAAAACACCAGAAAATCAACTCAAGTGACTTAAATTTTGGAACTCTGTACAAGTATTCCCCTGCGTAATAGAGCCACTTGACCATACACAAAATTCATCCATGTTAGAAATGATTGTTTGTCAAACATTATATCTGTTTGGGCTTCTTGTTATCAATTTGCAGTCTGCAAATTAGTAGTGATGTTTTCCCGCTCTCCGACCATCTGCGGCTGAATCAATGTGATGATCCTTGTTGAACAGGTAGATAATGACGTAACAAGCAAACACTTAGACATTTTACAAAACAAGTGTAGCAGCAGTTTCATTTGACAACTCACAAGACAGGACCCCTGCATGCAAGGGGTGTATTCATTCATAATTGAAGGTTCTTCTTTTGTCATCATTTGTCTTTTTATTAGTTTCCATGGTTCTCATATATAGTCCTGCCAGTGACTATATAAGTCTGGTACAAAAGTCAAGGTCTACATCAGATATATTAGAAACCAGAATGGTTGACATGTCATTTTTTTAGCAGTTCACAAATTGCCACTTCTGCCTCCCAATTGTGTCATTCTGCTTTGCCCAAAAGCCCAAAATTGCCCAAAACCTGTTCTCTTTAACTCCTTATTTATTTTTCTGCAGTATTTTTGTCCTACCACTGCATGTATTGATATTTTCTTCCAGCTACTAAAACGTCGTCGTCATTGAATGGATGTTGCGTTCTTTGCCCGCAGATGGCACACAATTACACATAATGTAATTACAAATGGACAATAACATTATGACACATTGTGTCCAGTGACTAGCCGACGTTGTCCGTTAATTAAACTCAGATCACTCTTTTTACCTATTTTGAATTCTAAAATCATTCGTTGCATTATGTATTATCTTGACTTTCATGCAGGAATTCAATCTTCAGTGAGATTACTGTTAGCCTGGTTTCCATCTCTGTTCAGCAATTACATTACACTCCTTGCCACCCCTGTCATTTGCAAATGTATATGCAGGAAACGAACGTTCTATTCCAGATAAACAATGGATATATAGCAATTAGCAACAACAACAAAAACACATTTGCTTACACGTCTATTGGCCAACGTGCAATAATTGGAAAACAAAATTGATGATATACGATTAAAAACTGTAATATCTTATGTTTCAGAGTCGTGGCTGAGCAACGACACAGATAATATAGAGTTGACAGGATTTTTCCATGCGTCAGCAGGACAGAGAAGCCACATCTGGTAAGACAAGGGGCAGGGGTGAGGTAGAGTACCTTATGATAAGCTGTAGACCACACTATCTACAAAGAGAATCCTCATCTATATTATTCGTCGTAGACGTCTATTTACCACCACAAACCGATGCTGGCACTAAGACCGCACTCAACAAGCTGTATAAGGCCATAAGGAAAAGAGAAAATGCTCATCCAGAAGTGGCACTCCGAGTGGCCGGGGACTTTAATACAGGAACACTTAAATCTGTCTTATCTCATTTCTACCAGCATGTCACGTGCAACCAAAGGAGAAAAAAACTCTAGACCACCTTAACTCCACACGCAGAGACACATACAAAGCTCTCTCTCGCCCTCCATTTGGCAAATCTGACCATAATTCTATCCTCCGGATTCCTGCTTACAAGCAAAAAGCAGGAAGTATTATTGACTCGCTCAATATGGAAGTGGTCAGATGATGCGGATGCTACCCTACAGGACTGTTTTGCTAGCACAGACTGGAATATGTTCCGGGATTCATCCAATGGCAATGAGGATTATACAACCTCAGTCATCAGCTTCATCAATAAGTGCATCGATGACGTCATCCCCACAGTGACCGTACGTACATATCCCAACCGGAAGCCATAGATTACAGGCGACATCCACATCGAGCTAAAGGCTAGAGCTGCCGTTTTCAAGGAGCGGGACACTGATCCAGACTCTTATAAGAAATCCCACTATGCTCTCAGACGAACAATCAAACAGAAAAGGCGTCAATACAGAATTAAGATTGAGTCATACTACACCGGCTCTGATGCTCGTCAGATGTGGCAGGGCTTTAAGACTATTATGGACAACAAGGGGAAAACCAGCCGTGAGCTGCCCAGTGATGCAAACCTACCAGACGAGCTAAATGCCTTTTATGCTCGCTTCGAGGTAAGCAACACTGAAGCATGCATGAGAGCACCAGCTGTTCCAGACGACTGTGTGATAACGTTCTCAGTAGCCGATGTGAGCAAGACCTTTAAACAGGTCAACATTCACAAAGGCCGCAGAGCCAGACGGATTACCAGGACATGTACTCAAAGCATGCGTGGACCAACTGACAAGTGTCTTCAGTGACATTTTCAACCTCTCCCTGACCGAGTCTGTAATACCTACATGTTTCAAGCAAACCACCATAGTCCCTGTGCCCAAGGAAGCGAAGGTAACCTTCCTAAATGATTACCGCCCCGTAGCACTCACATCGGTAGCCACGACATTCTTTGAAAGGCTTGTCAAGGCTCACATCAACAGCATCATCCTGGATACCCTAGACCCACTCCAATTCGAATACCGCCACAACAGATCCACAGATAACGCAATTTCAATCGCACTCCACACTGCCCTTTCCCACCTGGACAAAAGGAACACCTATGTGAGAATGCTGTTCATTGACTACAGCTCAACGTTCAACACCATAGTGCCCACAAAGCTCACCACTAAGGTAAAGACCCTGGGACTAAACACCTCCCTCTGCAACTGGATCCTGGACTTCCTGATGGGCCGCTCCCAGGTGGTAAGGGTAGGCAACAACACGTCTGCCACGCTGATCCTCAACACTGGGGCCCCTCAAAGGTGCATGCTTAGTCCCTGTTCACCCACGACTGCATAGCCAAACACGACTCCAACACCATCATAAAGTGTGCTGACGACACAACAGTGGTAGGCCTGATTACCGACAATGATGTGAGATGGTCAAAGACCTGGCCGTGTGGTGCCAGGACAACAACCTCTCCCTCAATTTGAGAAAGACAAAGGAGCTGATCATGGACTACAGGAAAAGACGGGCCGAACAGGCCCCCATTATTAACATCAACAGGGCTGTAGTGGAGCGGGTCGAGCATTTCAAGTTCCTTGGAACATCACCAAAGAATGAGCATGGTCCAAACACACCAAAACACTTGTGAAGAGGGCACAACAACACCTTTTGCTCTTTCAGGAGACGGAAAAGATATTTGCATGGATAAGGTGCTACAAAGGGGAGTGCGTACGGCCCAGTACATCACTGAGGCCAAGCTTCCTCCATTCAGGACCTATATACTAGGCAGTTTCAGAGGAAAGCCCAAAAAATTGTCAAAGACTCCAGTCACCCAAGTCATAGACTGTTCTCTCTGCTACCGCATGGCAGCTTCTACCCCCAAGGCCATAAGCCATCTACCCCCAAGCCATACAATTGATATACAATGAGTGTATAAAACATTAGGTTTTCTTTCCAAGACAGACTTACCAGGTGAATTGAGGTGAAAGCTATGACCCCTTATTGATGTCACTTGTTAAATGCACTTCAATCAGTGTAGATGAAGGGGAGGAGACATGTTGAAGAAGGATTTTTAAGCCTTGAGAAAATTGAGACATGGATTGTGTATGTGTGCCATTAAGACGGTGAGTGGTCAAGACAAAAGATTTAAGTACCTTTGAACGGGGTATGGTAGTAGGTGCCATGCACACCAGTTTGAGTGTGTCAAGAACTGCAGCTCTGCTGGGTTTTTCACACTCAAGAGTTTCCCATGTGTATCAAGAATGGTCTACCACCTATCCGGCCAACTTGGCACAACTGTGGTAAACATTGCAGTCAACATGGGCAGTGGTGAAAGTACCCAATTTCAAACTTGAGTAAAAGTAAGGATATCTCAATAGAAAATGAGTCAGGTAAAAGTGAGTCACCCAAAAAAAAACTACTTCAGTAAAAGTCATTAAAGTATTTGGTTTTAAATATACTTAAGTGTCAAAAGTTAATGTAGTTGCTCAAATATACTTAAGTATCAAAATAAATGATAAATCATTTCAAATTCCTGTCATGCAGGTGAAAGAGGACCCAAAAGCGACTTGGCGAGAACAGAGTCTTTAATCCAGTAACGAAAAACACAATAAAAAAACACAACTTTCACTCGAAATGACGAGGACCGACTGGAGACTCGATCTTGAACAGCAGGTGAACAGCAGGTTGCCTCGGGAAGGCACTTGAACCAAACAGACTCAGACACCTGCTCACCACGCAGCATCTGAGGGAAACACGACACGACAGGGCGATACACAAACACAGCACGGTGAATTCTAGACAAGGAACCGACAGGGCAGAAACGGAAAACAAGAAGAGAAATAGGGACTCTAATCAGGGAAAAGGATCGGGAACAGGTGTGGGAAGACTAAATGATTGATTAGGGGAATAGGAACAGCTGGGAGCAGGAACGGAACGATAGAGAGAAGAGAGAGCGGGAGAGTGAGAGAGGGAGGGGGAGAGAGAGGGACAGAAAGAGGGAACGAACCCAACAAGACCAGCAGGGGGAAACGAACAGAAGGGAAAGCACAAGGACAAGACAATATATGACAAAACATGACAGTACCCCCCCACTCACCGAGCGCCTCCTGGCGCACTCGAGGAGGAATCCTGGCGGCAACGGAGGAAATCATCAATGAGTGAACGGTCCAGCACGTCCCGAGACGGAACCCAACTCCTCTCCTCAGGACCGTAACCCTCCCAATCCACTAAGTATTGGTGACCCCGTCCCCGAGAACGCATGTCCATGATCTTATGTACCTTGTAAATAGGTGCGCTCTCGACAAGGACGGGAGGGGGGAGGGAAGACGAACGGGGGTGCGAAGAAAGGGCTTGACACAGGAGACATGGAAGACAGGATGGACGCGACGAAGATGTCGCGGAAGAAGCATCACAGCGACAGGATTGACGACCTGGGAGACCGGAACGGACCAATGAACCGCGGAGTCAACTTACGAGAAGCTGTCGTAAGGGGAAGGTTGCGTGGAAAGCCACACTCTCTGGCCGCAACAATACCTTGGACTCTTAATCCTGCGTTTATTGGCGGCTCACAGTCTGTGCCCTGTAACGGCAAAGTGCAGACCTCACCCTCCTCCAGGTGCGCTCACAACGTTGGACAAACGCTTGAGCGGAGGGAACGCTGGACTGGTAACCCAGACTACTCTGAAACGGAGATAACCCGGTAGCAGACGAAGGAAGCGAATTGTGAGCGTATTCTGCCCAGGGGAGCTGTTCTGCCCAAGACGCAGGGTTTCTGAAAGAAAGGCTGCGTAGTATGCGACCAATCGTCTGATTGGCCCTCTCTGCTTGACCGTTAGACTGGGGATGAAACCCGGAAGAGAGACTGACGGACGCACCAATCAAACGACAGAACTCCCTCCAAAACTGTGACGTGAATTGCGGGCCTCTGTCTGAAACGGCGTCTAACGGGAGGCCATGAATTCTGAACACATTCTCGATAATGATTTGTGCCGTCTCCTTAGCGGAAGGAAGTTTAGCGAGGGGAATGAAATGTGCCGCCTTAGAGAACCTATCGACAACCGTAAGAATCACAGTCTTCCCCGCAGACAAAGGCAGACCGGTAATGAAGTCTAGGGCGATGTGAGACCATGGTCGAGAAGGAATGGGGAGCGGTCTGAGACGACCGGCAGGAGGAGAGTTACCCGACTTAGTCTGCGCGCAGTCCGAACAAGCAGCCACGAAACGGCGCGTGTCACGCTCCTGAGTCGGCCACCAAAAGCGCTGGCGAATAGACGCAAGAGTGCCTCAACACCGGGATGACCAGCTAACTTGGCAGAGTGAGCCCACTGAAGAACAGCCAGACGAGTGGAAACAGGAACGAAAAGGAGGTTACTAGGACAAGCGCGCGGCGACGCAGTGTGCGTGAGTGCTTGCTTAACCTGTCTTTCAATTCCCCAGACTGTCAACCCGACAACACGCCCATAAGGAAGAATCCCCTCGGGATCAGTAGAAGCCACAGAAGAACTAAACAGACGGGATAAAGCATCAGGCTTGGTGTTCTTGCTACCCGGACGGTAAGAAATCACAAACTCGAAACGAGCGAAAAACAACGCCCAACGAGCTTGACGGGCATTAAGTCGTTTGGCAGAACGGATGTACTCAAGGTTCTTATGGTCTGTCCAAACGACAAAAGGAACGGTTGCCCTCCAACCACTGTCGCCATTCGCCTAGGGCTAAGCGGATGGCGAGCAGTTCACGGTTACCCACATCATAGTTGCGCTCAGATGGCGACAGGCGATGAGAAAAATAAGCGCAAGGATGAACCTTATCGTCAGACTGGAAGCGCTGGGATAGAATGGCTCCCACGCCTACCTCTGAAGCGTCAACCTCGACAATGAATTGTCTAGTGACGTCAGGAGTAACGAGGATAGGAGCGGACGTAAAACGTTCCTTTAGAAGATCAAAAGCTCCCTGGGCGGAACCGGACCACTTAAAACACGTCTTGACAGAAGTAAGAGCTGTGAGAGGGGCAGCAACTTGACCGAAATTACGAATGAAACGCCGATAGAAATTAGCAAAACCTAAAAGCGCTGCAACTCGACACGTGACCTTGGAACGGGCCAATCACTGACAGCTTGGACCTTAGCGGAATCCATCTGAATGCCTTCAGCGGAAATAACGGAACCGAGAAAAGTAACGGAGGAGACATGAAAAGAGCACTTCTCAGCCTTTACGTAGAGACAATTCTCTAAAAGGCGCTGTAGAACACGTCGAACGTGCTGAACATGAATCTCGAGTGACGGTGAAAAAATCAGGATATCGTCAAGATAGACAAAAACAAAGATGTTCAGCATGTCTCTCAGAACATCATTAACTAATGCCTGAAAAACAGCTGGCGCATTGGCGAGACCAAACGGCAGAACCCGGTACTCAAAATGCCCTAACGGAGTGTTAAACGCCGTTTTCCACTCGTCCCCCTCTCTGATGCGCACGAGATGGTAAGCGTTAAAGGTCCAACTTAGTAAAGCACCTGGCTCCCTGCAGAATCTCGAAGGCTGATGACATAAGGGGAAGCGGATAACGATTCTTAACCGTTATGTCATTCAGCCCTGATATCCACGCAGGGGCGCAGAGTACCGTCCTTCTTCTTAACAAAAAGAACCCCGCCCGGCCGGAGAGGAAGAAGGCACTATGGTACCGGCGTCAAGAGACACAGATAAATAATCCTCGAGAGCCTTACGTTCGGGAGCCGACAGAGAGTATAGTCTACCCCGAGGAGGAGTGGTCCCCGGAAGGAGATCAATACTACAATCATACGACCGGTGAGGAGGAAGGGAGTTGGCTCGGGACCGACTGAAGACCGTGCGCAGATCATGATATTCCTCCGGCACTCCTGTCAAATCGCCAGGTTCCTCCTGAGAAGTGGGGACAGAAGAAATGGGAGGGATGGCAGACATTAAGCACTTCACATGACAAGATACGTTCCAGGATAGGATAGAATTACAAGACCAATTAATAGAAGGATTATGACATACTAGCCAGGGATGACCCAAAACAACAGGTGTGAAAGGTGAACGAAAAATCAAAAAAGAAATAGTCTCACTGTGGTTACCAGATACTGTGAGAGTTAAAGGTAGTGTCTCAAATCTGATACTGGGAAGATGACTACCATCTAAGGCAAACATGGGCGTAGGCTTGTCTAACTGTCTGAAAGGAATGTTATGTTTCCGAACCCATGCTTCGTCCATGAAACAACCCTCAGCCCCAGAGTCAATCAAGGCACTGCATGTAGCACCCGAACCGGTCCAGCGTAGATGGACCGACATAGTAGTACAAGATCTAGATGAAGAGACCTGAGTAGTAGCGCTCACCAGTAGCCCTCCGCTTACTGATGGGCTCTGGCCTCTTACTGGGCATGAATTAACAAAATGTCCATCAAATCCGCAATAGAGGCACAGGCGGTTGGTGATCCTCCGTTCCCTCTCCTTAGTCGAGATGCGAATCCCTCCCAGCTGCATGGGCTCAGTCTCAGAGCCAGAGGAGGGAGATGGTTGCGATGCGGAGCAGGGAAACACCGTTGATGCGAGCTCTCTTCCACGAGCCCGGTGACGAAGATCTACCCATCGTTCTATGCGGATGGCGAGAGCAATCAAAGAGTCCACATCTGAAGGAACCTCCCGGGAGAGAATCTCATCCTTAACCACTGCGTGGAGTCCCTCCAGAAAACGAGCGAGCAGCGCCGGCTCGTTCCACTCACTAGAGGCAGCAAGAGTGCGAAACTCAATAGAGTAATCCGTTATGGATCGATCACCTTGGCATAGGGAAGCCAGGGCCCTAGAAGCCTCCCTACCAGAAACTGAACGGTCAAAAACCCGAATCATCTCCTCCTTAAAGTTCTGGTACTTGTTAGAGCAATCAGCCCTTGCCTCCCAGATAGCTGTGCCCCATTCTCGAGCCCGGCCAGTAAGGAGTGAAATGACGTAAGCAACCCGAGCTCTCTCTCTAGAGTATGTGTTGGGTTGGAGAGAGAACACAATCTCACACTGCGTGAGAAAGGAGCGGCACTCAGTGGGCTGCCCGGAGTAGCAAGGTGGGTTATTAACCCTAGGTTCTGGAGGCTCGGCAGGCCAGGAAGTAACAGGTGGCACGAGACGAAGACTCTGGAACTGTCCAGAGAGGTCGGAAACCCGAGCGGCCAGGTTCTCCACGGCATGGCGAGCAGCAGACAATTCCTGCTCGTGTCTGCCGAGCATGGCTCCTTGGATCTCGACGGCAGTGTTACGAGCGTCTGAAGTCGCTGGGTCCATTCTTTGGTCGGTTCCTTCTGTCATGCAGGTGAAAGAGGACCCAAAAGCGACTTGGCGAGAACAGAGTCTTTAATCCAGTAACAAAAAACACAATAAAAAAACACAACTTTCACTCGAAATGACGAGGACCGACTGAGACTCGATCTTGAACAGCAGGTGAACAGCAGGTTGCCTCGGGAAGGCACTTGAACCAAACAGACTCAGACACCTGCTCACCACGCAGCATCTGAGGGAAACACGACACGACAGGGCGATACACAAACACAGCACGGTGAATTCTAGACAAGGAACCGACAGGGCAGAAACGGAAAACAAGAAGAGAAATAGGGACTCTAATCAGGGAAAAGGATCGGGAACAGGTGTGGGAAGACTAAATGATTGATTAGGGGAATAGGAACAGCTGGGAGCAGGAACGGAACGATAGAGAGAAGAGAGAGCGGGAGAGTGAGAGAGGGAGGGGGAGAGAGAGGGACAGAAAGAGGGAACGAACCCAACAAGACCAGCAGGGGGAAACGAACAGAAGGGAAAGCACAAGGACAAGACAATATATGACAAAACATGACAATTCCTTATATTACTCAAACCAGACGTCATCATTTTCTTGTTTATTTTATTTACAGATGGCCAGGGGCACGCTCCAACATTCAGACATCATTTACAAATGAAGCATGTGTGTTTAGTGAGTCCTCCAGATCAATGGCAGTGGGGATGACCAGGGATGTTCTCTTGATAAGTGTGTGAATTTGATCATTTTCCTGTCCTGCTAAGCTAAGGGGAAATGTATGGAGTAAAAACTACATCATTTTCTTTAGGAATGTAGTGAAGTAAAAGTAAACTTTTTCACAAATATTAATAGTTACTTAAAGTACCGATACCCCAAAAAACAACTAGTACTTTTAAAGTATTTTACTTAAGTACTTTACACCACTGAACATGGGCCGGCTTTCCTGTGGAACGCTTTCAACAACTTGCAGAGTTCATAACGTGACAAATTGATGCTGTTCTGAGAGCAAAAGGGGTGCAAATCAATATTAGGAAGGTGTTCCTAATGGTTTGTAGACTCAGTGTACATGTACACATGTACAGTATCAGTATAAATATATCTAAATGCAGAGAGATGAATGGTGCAAATGCAGTATAGTGCAGTTATTTTGTGTACATGCGTTACATATTTGCAGTCATGTATTGCATTTAGCCTCTCAGATAGTGATCTTAGTGTTCCACACCCTTCAGGTTCATGTACCTAATGTATACATTCACTGGCCATGAGATTGATCCATGGAATTTAAAGTGATTCCACTACGATGAATTAAGGGCCTCCGCTATTATTCCACAATTACTAGTATGTTCTGAGTTTGCAACACAAGCGTTGGAAAATGAAATGAAAATCTTCCGAAATGTGTGTCTTGTGCAGTTAGTGTTATGCAGGTGAATGAGGACCCAAAGGACAGTGAAAACAGAGTCTTTAATCCAGTTTGTGAAAATTTAATGATAAAGCTTTCCACTCAATGACAGAACAGACTGGAGACTTCTTGAACTGCAGGTTGCCTTAAGTCACTCTGAACTCTGCTGTAAAGCATCTGAGGGAAACACGCCACAAGTCTGACACAGCACTCTTTCAGAAACGGAAAACAAGGGGAGAAATAAAGATAGGGAACAGGTGTGGGAAGACTAAATGATTGATTAGGGGAATAGGAACAGCTGGGAGCAGGAACAACAATAACAGTAAGTCACATGTCATCTGATAAATATTTCATAGTCAGCTGGGAGCAGGAACCTGGAATGTCCTGAGAGCTGGACATACCAACTCTCAATATTGGGGTTTACATGCTCTTTAAAATACAATTGGGTCACCTGTCAATTAGCAGGGATTAAATTGTTCTACTTTGTGCAAAGTGAATGAAATCCAGAGGGCTGTAAATAAAGCTTATCAAGAGATCACATGACTACCAACATATAAATGGGCCAGGGGATCAGATTACATAATGAGAGAGAGAGAGAGAGAGAGAGAGAGAGAGAGAGAGAGAGAGAGAGAGAGAGAGAGAGAGAGAGAGAGAGAGAGAGAGAGAGAGAGACTCCCTATAAAGTAGAGAATACACAAACAACTTTCCACTTGAGATTTGGGGAAATGACACAGTAACAGATATATGTCTCATCAAATTCATCAAAGGGATACTGATTTTATTCTCAGGTTAGTGCAATTTATTTGACTTACTCTGAAAAAACCTTTGATGAGTAAAATTAATAAATTAGTTTGAACAAGGATATTTGTATGAGGTGTCTATCCATAGTATGATTTTACATTCCTTTAAAATGAGAAAGATGTATTGATGAAGACCTTTGTTATTACACAAGAGTAAGGGCCATTCCTTTTTACATTGTTGTAATAATATAAACAACAAAATGCTCAACTCCATTACGAAGCAATTATCACATGTTAATATAATGGTGATACCACAGGAAATACACAGTTACTTCACTGGTATAGCTAATTATTGAGATTATATTGTTTTGCAATCCTTTCCTCCACAACGTGATACTGTAGAAGCCACTGACAACTAAATCAAATCAAATCCAATTTTATTGGCCACATACACATGGTTAGCAGATGTTATTGCGAGTGTAGCGAAATGCTTATGCTTCAAGATCCGACAGTGCAGCAGTATCTAACAGGTAATATCGAACAATTCCACCACAAAACCTAATATCGAATCAATTCCACAACGAACTCTAATACACACAATCTAGTAAAGGAATGGGATGAGAATATTTAAGTATAAAATATATGGATGAGCAGTGACAGATCGGCTAAGATGCAATAGATAGTAAAGAATAGATAGTGAAGGATACAGTATACAGTTGAAGTCGCAAGTTTACATACACTTAGGTTGGAGTCATTAAAACTTGTTTATCAACCACTCCACAAGATTCTTGTTAACAAACTATAGTTTTTGCAAGTCAGTTAGGACATCTACTTTGTGCATGACACAAGTCATTTTTCCAACAATTGTTTACAGACAGATTATTTCATTTATAATTCACTGTATCACAATTCCAGTGGGTCAGAAGTTTACATACACTAAGTTGACTGTGCCATTAAACAGCTTGGACAATTCCAGAAAATGATGTCATGGCTTTAGAAGTTTCTGATAGGCTAATTGACATCATTTGAGTCAATTGGAGGTGTACCTTGGGATCTATTTCAAGGCATACCTTCAAACTCAGTGCCTCTTTGCTTGACATCATGGAAAATCAAAAGAAATCAGCCAAGCCCTCAGAAAAAAATTGTAGATCTCCACAAGTCTGGTTCATCCTTGGGAGCAATTTCCAAACGCCTGAAGATACCACGTTTATCTGTACAAACAAGAGTATGCAAGTATAAACACCATGGGACCACGCAGCCATCATAATGCTCAGGAAGGAGACGCATTCTGTCTCCTAGAGATGAACGTACTTCGGTGTGCGAAAACTGCAAATCAATCCCAGAACAACAGCAAAGGACCGTGTGAAGATGCTGGAGGAAACAGGTCCAAAAGAATCTATATCCACAGTAAAACTAGTCCTATATCGACATAACCTGAAAGGCCGCTCAGCAAGGAAGTAGCCACTGCTCCAAAGCCACCATAAAAAAGACAGACAACGGTTTGCAACTGCACATGAGGACAAAAATGTTACTTTTTGGAGAAATGTCCTCTGGTCTGATGAAACTGTTTGGCCATAATGACCATGGAGGAAAAAGAAGGATGCTTGCAAGCCGAAGAACACCATCCCAACCGTGAAGCACGGATGTGGCAGCATCATGTTGTGGGGGTGCTTTGCTGCAGGATGGACTGATGCACTTCACAAAATAGAAGGCATCATGAGGAAGGAAAATGATGTGGATATATTGAAGCAACATCTCAAAGCCCTGACCTCAATCCTATAGAAACTTTGTAGGCAGTACTGAAAAAGTGTGTGCGAGCAAGGAGGCCTACAAACCTGATTCAGTTACACCAGCTCTGACAGGAGGAATGGGCCAAAATTCACCCAACTTATTGTGGGAAGCTTGTGGAAGGCGACCAGAAACTTTGACCTAAGTTAAACAATTTATAGGCAATGCTACCAAATACCAATTGAGTGTATGTACACTTCTGACCCACTGGGAATGTGATGAAAGAAATAAAAGCTGAAATAAATCATTCTCAACTATTATTCTGACATTTCACATTCTTAAAATAAAGTGGTGATCTTAACTGACCTAAGACAAGGAATGTTTACTCTGAATAAATGTCAGGAATTGTGAAAAACTGAGTTTAAATGTATTTGGCTAAGGTGTGTGTAAACTTCCGACTTCAACCATGTGAGATGAGCAATGCGAGATATGTAAACATTCTTAAAGTAGCATTATTAATGTGACTAGTGTTCCATTTATTAAAGTGGCCAATGATATCAGTCTATAGGTTGGTAGCCGCCTCTCTGCGCTAGTGGTGGCTGTTAAATAATCTAATGGTCTTGAGATAGAAGCTGTTTTTCAATCTCTCTGTCCCAGCTTTGATGCACCTGTACTGACCTCGCCTTCTGGATGGAAGCGGGGTGAACAGGTAGTGGCTCGGGTGGTTATTGTCCTTGATTATCTTGTTTGCCTTCCTGTGACATCAGGTGTTGAAGGTTTCCTGGAAGGCAGGTAGTTTTCCCCCCGGTGGTGCGATGTGCAGACCGCACCACCCTGGAGAGCCCTGCAATTGTGGGCGGTGCAGTTGCCGTACCAGCCGGTGATACAGCCTGACAGGATGCTCTCAATTTTGCACCTGTAAAAGTTACTGAGGGTTTTCGGTGACAAGCCAAATTTTTTCAACCTCTTGAATTTCATAATTCCTATATGTGTTAATTTACCAATTCAATTGAAATGACTCTGTCTGTTTCTAAAAAATTGTAAGATCCTTATTTGCATAAAATACACAGAGACCAGTCTTATTAAAATTAGATAATAGTATTTATTCTCGGAGCGCACTACCCATAGAACAATGTACAACAGTTTATATATCAAATATGACATCATTGGTTATAGAATGAATCTCCTCCTCTCGACCAAGACAAAGCAGGTTCAAAAGTGTATTCCAACCCACTAGCGCACACTCCTGACACAAACTATATCAAGATTAACTTCTGAAGTCTCACCATTATCTATCATTACTTTAGCAGACAGTTCCAGATACGGAAAACCTGGAGAGGCTCTCGCTGTCTTATATCATCGCCACATAGTTATAGCTGAGTGGGTTCAAACATAAGTTAATGATCCTCTTTTGCTTACTTAAAACACACAACACATACCTCTCCAACAAAGTTGGAATGGTGTTTATTATGGTTAATTACTCCTTGTTCATGCTACATAATCTCTTCCTTGTGAACTAACATTATTAATCAGAGTTTGTAAAACAGGGTAGAGTTGAATTAGTTATAGTTCTATTTAAATGTAGATATTGTTTAGTCATTATTCATAAAATTCCCATCACCTCTTGAGGTTGAAGAGGCACTGTTACGCCTTCTTCACCACACTCTCTGTGTGCGTGGACCATTTCAGTTTGTCGGTGATATGTACACCGAGGAACTTAAAACTTCCCACCTTCTCCACTGCTGTCCCATCGCAGGGGGTTGCTCCTTTTGCTGTTTCCTGAAGTCCACAATAATCTCTTTTGTTTCGCTGACATTGAATGAGAGGTTATTTTCCTGACACTACACTCCAAGGGCCCTCACCTCCTCCATGTAGGCTGTCTCGTCGTTGTTGGCAATCAAGACTACCACTGTAGTGTTGTCTGCAAACTTGATGATTGAGTTGGGGGTATGCATGGCCACACAGTCGTGGGTGAAGAAGGAGTACAGGAGAGGGCTGAGAACGCACCCTTGTGGGACCCCAGTGTTGAGGATCAGCGGAGTGAAGATGTTGTTTTCTACCTTCACCACCTGGGGGGCGGCCCATCAGGAAGTCCAGGACCCAGTTGAACAGGGCGGGGTCGAGACCCAGGGTCTAAAGCTTAATGATGAGTTTGGAGGATACTATTGTGTTGAATGCTGAGCTGTAGTCAATGAACAGCATTCTTACATAGGTATTCCTCTTGTCCAGATGGGATAGGGCAGTGTGATGGCGATTGCATCGTCTGTGGACCTATTGGGGTGGTAAGCAAATTGGAGTGGGTCTAGGGTAACAGGTCATGATGACAGAGAGCTACAGGGCGTCAGTCATTTAGTTCAGTTTCCTTAGGTTTCTTGGAAACAGGAACAATCTTGAGCTATGTGGCGACAGTCATTTAGACAGTAATTTAGTTCAGTTACCTTAGGTTTCTTGGAAACAGGAACAATCTTGAAGCATGTGGGGACAGCAGACTGGGATTGGGATTGATTGAATATGTCCGTAAACACACCAGCCAGCTGGTCTGAGCATGCTCTGAGGACGCGGCTGGGGATGCTGTCTGGGACGGCAGCCTTGAGAGGGTTAACACGTTTAAATGTTTTACTCACGTCCAACATGTAAATGCAGAAGCCGCTCACTGCCACAAAGCATGAACTACACAGGTACCAAGTCCAACAACATAAGGGCCTGCTCCGTCACCTGGATTTGGAGCATAGATACTGTATGAGGGAGGTCGAGCAGCAGCAGAGACAGTACTAGGACCATGCCCCAGGACTACCTGACATGATGACTCCTTGCTGTCCCCAGTCCACCTGGCCATGCTGCTGCTCCAGTTTCAACTGACCTGAGCCCTAGGACCATGCCCCAGGACTACCTGACATGATGACTCCTTGCTGTCCCCAGTCCACCTGGCCGTGCTGCTGCTCCAGTTTCAATTGTTCTGCCTTATTATTATTGACCATGCTGGTCATTTATGAACATTTGAACATCTTGGCCATGTTCTGTTATAATCTCCACCCGGCACAGCCAGAAGAGGACTGGCCACCCCACATAGCCTGGTTCCTCTCTAGGTTTCTTCCTAGGTTTTGGCCTTTCTAGGGAGTTTTCCTAGCCACCGTGCTTCTACACCTGCATTGCTTGCTGTTTAGGGTTTTAGGCTGGGTTTCTGTACAGATATCAGCTGATGTACGAAGGGCTATATAAATACATTTGATTTGATTAACTACAGGGCACTGGGGAGACTGGGGCCTGGCTGCTGTCCCTCATACCAGAGGTCTAGAGCAAAGACTCCCTGCAGCTCCACTCTTCCTACCCTCCACAGTGCACAGACAGGGAGCTGGAGAATGGGGTGCACCAGGGCCCAGATGGCCACATATTTGGATGGGCAACCTTGACGTTTGCAGATATAAGACACAGACACATGGCCATGATCCAAACAATGGAACCCTTCAGGAAATGGAAACACATGATGTTGTCATCTACATGTCAGCCAGACAACAACCAAGAGCCTAGCTGGAACCAGTAAGATCCAAACAGCCCACAGGTCATGAGGTCAGACAGCATCAGAACACAGAGAGTATCCCTCTCACATGCATCCACACAGAGGTTTAAACAGTTTAACAAAACTGGCAGATAATAGACAACCTACCCACCACTATTGGTGCTCCAAGAGATAGACTAGGACTTGTAAACTGAGTGACAGACTTGTGAGTGACCACCATGTGGCTATGCGAACCTGCATATTTGGTCAATAACTTCAGTAAAATGAGAAGCAGTGCCAATGCATGCCACATGGTGGTGTTATTACACTTTGTATTGAGGACGTAGACCAAGCCTACATACCATATTTGTGCAGTCTATGCTTCACACAGTAACCTAGCCTGCATGCATTTTTTAAATTTAAGGCTAGAAAGTAACCTATATTTTAAAATATATGTTTATTAAGCATGCCAAATGCACTACTTTAATTTAAAAATGCATATTAATACTGTTGCAATTTCATGTTTCGTGTTGTAACCATGGGCCTACGTGTTTTATGTGCTGTAAAATTGATACGAATGAATTGGTCTTCCCATATGTAATTGTAATTTAATAAATATATCCAATACATTTTGACTAGCTAATAGCTTGTTAGATATTATTTAGCACCATGCACGTGCACCAAATAAATGCATCCACTTCCTTGTATAGTGCCGATGGGTTTATATACATCATTGTATGGTGAGTTACATTTTCATGGTCTTTACAACATTTGCACCTGGACCAGTACTGGTTAAATTCGCACCATGCATTTACTTTAAACGAACCAATGGACCGCATTTCGGACAATGCACGTAATGTCAGAGTAATCCGCGGTGCCGAAATGGCGTCCTCTGGTCACAGTTCAAGCTGTGAAAGCTCGTGCGCAAGCCAACTAACTACTGAACGATCGAGAGGAAGTGACTGGTGATGTTGTCCACACCTTTCCGGTAGATCAGAGTAGCGTTGCAACTCGGCTGAAAAGGAGAGAGAGGTAGACGAAAGCGGTTTGCAAATTACTGATATTATATTTTGGGAAGATTTGTGTTAAAAATACACGGAACGTAAGTTGCATTTTTTTAAATTGTGTTGAGCTGTCCACAATGCAGCATGTAGGTAGCTAAGTTAGCAAGCTAGTGTCAGCTAGCTAGCTGTTAACTTGCTAAGTTGAGCTTTCTGACACTCCTCATGATCCTCTTCTGTTTCAGGGGGACAAGAAGGGATTTATTTTTATTGAATCAATGACCTTAGTCGCCGGGACTTTAGGAGAACGGGCTCCTACGAACGAGTGTGTAGCCCAGCGTGACGTTTGATGGAATAGCTGCAGAACATTGCCTTTCTCCCCCGGTGGTGTTGATCGGAACAAGGACGAGGAGGGGGACCTCGAGACACATTCACCAAGAGGAAGTAAGAAGTACCGCAGGTTTTTTGGAGGGCCTATTTGACTTCCTTGCTCTATCACCAGATCCACTACCCCGCCCCTCCCGACCCTGAAGAGAATAGAAATCAATAGTATGAACATTTTGTGACAGCTACAATATACTTAGACGGCTTGTCATACAATTTACTTATCTCACCTTTGGGTACACATTTGAACTTGGATGTCTCAAACTCTGAGAATTAAGTTATGAACAGCAATACTACAAGTTAGCTAATGATTTGCCACCAGGAATATTAGTGTTGCCAGTTTGAGATTCCTTTCTTTGGCTGACACATTGTGAAGCATTGATAGACCCACACATGACTCAGTTTGAGCTTCATATTTCACACCATGTCCATTTGTAATTAGTTGCCTAGTTACACCTGGTTAAGCAAATAAAGATAACCTGCATGGTTTTGACATTAAGGAAGTTAAAAAGGAAATATTGAAGAATCACACCATTTTTTTTTCTCATTTTGAACGGAATATTTATGCACTGTTTACATGATGGGGAAAATGCTATCGAAAATCTTTGGCAACAAGGAGATGAGAATATTGATGCTTGGACTTGATGCTGCTGGAAAGACCACCATCCTTTACAAACTGAAACTTGGACAGTCGGTCACCACAATTCCCACAGTTGGTTTCAACGTTGAGACTGTGACTTACAAAAATGTCAAATTCAATGTATGGGACGTTGGAGGCCAAGATAAGATCCGTCCCCTGTGGCGACACTACTACACGGGCACTCAAGGGTTAATCTTTGTTGTGGATTGCGCAGACAGAGATCGCATTGATGAGGCCAGGCAGGAACTCCATCGCATCATTAATGACCGTGAGATGAGGGACGCCATCATCTTGATTTTTGCCAATAAGCAAGACCTGCCCGATGCCATGAAGCCACACGAAATCCAAGAGAAACTAGGATTGACCCGCATTAGAGATAGGAATTGGTATGTTCAGCCCTCCTGTGCGACCACGGGAGACGGACTATATGAGGGGTTGACATGGCTAACATCAAATTACAAATCCTAATGATTGAGTGATTACTGTTTTAGATTAAACTACAAAAAAGTCAAATTGAGGCAAGTAACACAACTTTACTTCTCAAATAAATATATAATAAAGAGAAGTTTGATCTCCATTTATTTTTTATTACTATGATGACCCTATAACGAATTTATCTTTATAAACTTGGTTTTCTGGCTTATAGTTTGCTTCTACTTAGCTCTTGAGAACCCAAGGTGTCTTAAAGCCGGTCCCTGTCTTGGGTTCTTAGCTGATGGTATGGAGGACAGCTGGCTCCATGTGAACTACATTCTAGATGCTCTGTTTTAACGTTTAGAAACTTTAATAATCCTTGCTTGCGATACAGTTTTGGAAACCTTTAGTTGCAAACTTTCACATCAGGGTGAAATAATCATTCAAATACAAATAATGCAGTTTAGCAAAGTTGCACCTGGCATTATTCTTTTTTAAACGGCCCTCTGCCGAGGTATGAAACTTCCTCCCCGGTCAAGGTAAATTCACACTGCGGAAGCCTTGTAGCGTACAGGAGGCTCCTTGTAATGCGCTCCGGCATTCAATGTACTTTTGTACTACCTGAACATTTGAGAGCTGTACCATTCCTTCCGCAACATGGGGGCAGTGTTGCCGAATGGTTCCTTGATCTGACCAATGCTGTATGCCGGGCTCTCCAACCCTGTTCCCCGGAGAGCTACCCTCCTCCTGTACGTTTTCGCATGGAGATGTGAGAAACTAAAAAGGCTAGCTATGTTTTTAGTCAGGCTAACACCAGCTAGCCAGGCTGCCAACTAGCTACTACTAGCAAGGGAAGGCGACTCTTCCTTGATTTCACAAAGGAAATGACAAAAATAAAAAAATAAATGCTGTCGCCCCCTTGTGAATTAGTGGGACCGGTGAAGATATCATTTTACCAACAGGGGTCTGCTGCTCCAAAATTTGCACGCACGTAGATCAACAAAGTGAAGATTGTAGTAACCTTTACG
The DNA here is from genome assembly GCF_021184085.1 of Oncorhynchus gorbuscha. Taxonomy (NCBI): domain Eukaryota; kingdom Metazoa; phylum Chordata; class Actinopteri; order Salmoniformes; family Salmonidae; genus Oncorhynchus; species Oncorhynchus gorbuscha. The sequence goes on along the minus strand of NC_060189.1, from coordinate 25,472,986 downwards.
CGCCATTGGAGACTTTTGAAGTGGAAATTGGAGGGGAGGAAGTGTAGCCTGTTGGAGGCGGTGTTCTTGAAAATGCAGCCGGGTGCAACTTTCCTAAACTGCTTAGAGTATGTGTATATTTTGTATTTGAAAAACTTCCAAATGTTTCCAAAACTGTATCACGTGCAAGGTGTGTTTGAGTTTAGGCAGAGCGTTTGTGCAGTGTTGGCATTGAGCCAAGTCCAATGGCTCAATGTAATACAGTGGAATTGTAGCAAGCCTAGGGGACATTATGTGGCTTGATGAATATCAATTAAATGTGTTCATAATTCAAAGCTACAGAGATTACCAACTTTGCCTATTCTTTATCACATTTTTATATATTTTCTAATGGAGCTGGATTTGTATTTTCATTAGGGCTCAAGCTTGGTTCATTGTATGCTTTAAAGATACTGTTGGATTGTGAGTAACATAAGGGTCTGATTCATAGTTTTTCCTTTCAGAAGTAAAGTCTGATGTTTAGTCTAGCTTGTTTGGGACAACTACAACACCTTATATTGAACATGTTTTTAATACAGAAACCATTTAGCAAATGTAGGTATTTGTATTGACAAACACTGCAAGGTGTGATTTAAAAGTTTCGCCATTGCGTACATTTAATTGTCAACATTCTGGACATTGTGACAAAATTGTCAGGAAAGACATTGACTGTCCGAATACCCATACTTGCATTCAAAATAGTAGGTGTTTTGGGTATGCAAAAATGTTTTGTAGTATGTTCAATGTCAAATTGTGTATGCCTTAAATGCCAGGATGTCATACTCATTTCGGGCATTTCATCTAGTAAAATTCACTGCACACTTAAGGAAGAGAATAGTTTTTTGAGACCCACTTGTGTTTGATAAGAGCTGATAATCAGATATGGTGATGTGCTTTACCAAAAATAAACGAATGGCAGGAATCAATACAATTTGAGCATTAGATTATGCATTCTCAGTATGGATGAGCCTAGTATGGTATTTGTTGCTTACTGTATTCGATTTTACTGAACAGTACGTTCTAAATAGTATTTAGTATGATTAGTACACAGTATGCAGTTTTAGTAAGTAACAAGACAGATTTGGGACACAGCCAGAGTGTAGTGCTTAGACTCACCATCTGGAACCCAGTTGCACAAGTGATTCCCTATAGTGGGCTATATTGTGAATTAACTGGCCTTTTTGTATACTCGTGTTTTGATCCCAGATTGTGCTCAAGCAAACAGGTCTCCGTTAACCCAAACATGCTTTTCAGAGTGCAGCTTTTGTTCATAGGGTAACATTGATGGTTATGAAGCCAATGGACTCAATATTTCCAAAGGAATGTCATTCAGCTCTGAGCTCTCAACCTACTACCATTCATATGTCTCAGGATGCGAGACCTTTTACTAGCCTGTATCTGCAGCATGAGTACAGAAGTATAGTAACCCTTTAGCAGTGTGGGCCTGTCATGCAATGGGAGAGAGCAGCTCCCTGGTGAAATGATGTTTTGGTTCAGCTCTCTTATTCCTATGTTGACTTGGAGGATCATGTACAGAACAATGTCATTGTAATGTCGAATTAAAAAAGTAATTTTAAATGTCTCATTTTCTGATGTTGATCATAACTTGACCAAAAGTGATTTAATTTAATAAATTGCCTTCATTTTGCTCGACTCTGCTTTGGCAGCAGCTAATGGGGATCCATAATAAATACAAAGGAACACAGTTATCATAATACACAGCTTCCCAAGGACTCAAAATCCATTATAAGAAAGTATGTACAAAATGCTAGAGATATGATTATGATTTGTTCTTTGCTTATAGTTGACCACCCTTGCATTGGGGAAATTCTTATCTGCTTTATGTGAGCGTTTGTCCCCTTGAGGAATGATTTATAATAGAACTTGTTCTCAACCTGCCTACCTGGTTAAATAAAGGTGAAATGACATTTGCAGAGCTTGCACGTTTGATGTGCTACAAACTGCCAGGTGTTAAAATATCCAACACAAAACACCTTCAGTGCTTCAGTACTGTGCTTAAAGATGTTCTTTTTACATAGGCTAATTGCCAGTATATGTTGAGACCTATTTTAACTGCATAACTAAAAGCTGTGGTTTAAGGTGTGGCAAGCTTAACCTTTACCAAGAATGCAATTTCCCTCCAGATGAATGGACTACTCTTTGATATGAATTGGTCAACAATTCTTTTTACATGTTTTTAACGTAATGTAATTTTCCTGTGTTTTTCAGCATTCTATTCACATTAGGTAATGACTCATTCTGTTATATTTTATGTGAAGAACACAATGTCTTGTTGGTGTGTTGCATTGAGACTTTTCAGGCCGTTTATATAGCTGTCCACCGTCAAAGCCTTTTGTCACTGTTCGCCACCATTGAATTGGGAAATATATGTTTTTCCTTTTACCCCATATACAAAACAGGAAGTCCAAATGGTCTCAGTGGAATAACTACAGAGCCACATTGCTAGCCTACATTGGGGGTTGACAGGCTGCATAAATGTTGGAGCAATACAGCAGTTTCTGAATTCTGTCAGCTGTGGTTCAAAACAGGCTGGAAATTAATAATCCTCCCCCAACCCACCAATATTTGTTTAGAAGGAACATACTATGATACATGCCGACTGCAAAACAAAGATTAAAAAGCAATTTAAGAAAAACTATATATAGTGTACAATATTGTTTTAAAAAAACAGACCAACATCTGCTACCAAGTTGTTGTCCTCTCCAGTAAGCAATCCAGCTGTGTGCTGGTTTGTATCTTGTCTGGGGTCCTGTGAATATTGTAAACTGTCCACCAGATTGGTTAAACTCAGAAAAACATGTTTTTGTTTGTAGCACATTTAGCAGAGCAATTTCTTTCTTTTTCTTGAATTGGGTTTTATATTTGCCTAGAGGTTAATGTAGATTAAGGAATCAAATTAAAGGTCACAATGTGACAAGGTCTCTAGTTACTCATTAATTTCTATATTATCCCACACCATGCAGTAATGGTGCCTTGTCTTTGTGGGTCTCACTCTGCCATTTCCTAATTGTACCAGCCCAAGGTGTTTTCCAAGTCTTGACTTAATGAATCTTATTGAGTAGTCCTCATTACAAGAGTAAAAATAATAGGGTCAGAGACTGTAGCCTCTACTCGGACACACTGACTCGATCAGCTGAAGAACCAGCATGAACTTATCTGGTTGGCACATGCTGAAGAGAGATGCCAAGGCCATCGTCTGTAGTCAACCTATTGGTTCACTAAGAGTCCAAAGCCCAGAGAAGTAGAGGCAGGCTTGACTTTTAAACCTAAGAAAGTCATAGGACAGATGCACAACATCAGTGATAACCCAGGCAACGGGAGGTTGTCATACAGTTGCGATAAATGATATGGCTTTCGTTTGACTCTGTGTCTAATATGGACCGCTGCTGGTTGGTGTATTTTGACTGACACTGCAGAAGCCCAGGCAGTGGTGTCACATCACATGGGACACCAGCTGATAGTCTAGCTTCAGGAAGTTATGAATCATGCCCTTGCAACTATACACCTCACACTGCTGAGTTAGTGGATATATACATGTTCACTGTTCAGAAGCATTTATAGTGTTGTCAGTAGAATGTATGGCATACCATGAACATTATTACTTAGATGGAAAAGGATGAACATGTTTCAGCTGTGCTGTCAAACTGTCTCTAAAACCTGCAGACAAGTTTGAGTTCCAAAGTGGATTTCTCTTTGCTTGCTAGTTGCTAAAAGTCAGGAAGGGGTTGTTGGTAGGTTCTCTAGCACTGGGTGGCCATTGTTGAGAGGATGTGGACATTGTATGCGGAGTGGGTTGTGGGAAAGGAATGATGTCCAGAAATTATTTTTGATGAATTGTGCCTTGTTTAAATACAGCACCATCACTGTACTGATGAGGATACAGTTACATAGTAGGGGGAATTTGAACCTGAGCAGGATTGGGGAAGGAAAGGGGTACCTGAACTGGACTTAGCATTTGGTACAGGATGAGTTTCATACTTATTTGTCAACAAGGCCCAGGGATAGGTCTGTCCCTCGACGTAGGATGGATGGTTTGGGTAGAACATCATCAGCATGGGATGTGATGGGCATCCCTCAACAGTGGGAGGAGAGTGATCAACATCGATCGAGGGGTGGAAGGACGGAGGACTCGCAGCATCTCACAGAGTCAATATCTGGCAGTGCCACAGAGAGGGAAGGCAGGCCTCCTGGGATATTTATTGATCCCCGTTTTAAACTGCAGTGGCTTGGTGGGACTGATGAATACATTTTAATAGAATTGTTCAAACCCCACATGCTTGTTATAGGGCAGGACAAGTCAAGACAGACCAAGTCCCTCCAACTGTCATTTTTAACATTATCAATCATTTTCGTATCGGTTCTTTATTGTTAATTATCTGACTGATTGGATTGCATTTCTCTAGATGTCATGTATATAAAACATACTGCTTGAGTGTTTGTATATTAACTGGTTGCCTGAAATAGTAATGTGAATGTAAATACAAATAGTGCATGCACTGTGGTGCACCCCTACAATATATACAAAATATATATTGCTTATTGTGCTGAGGTCTTATTTCTTGTGGTCACGGGGTCTATGAATATGATTCATCTGGTGTGCCCCCTGTTTTAACAATTAAAAAATAATAATAATTACAATTCACCAGCAATAGGACTCCATTGGAGCCAGACTGAGACAGACACTGAGGAGGAGCAATGGAAGGAATGCTTTAGTTCTCCCATTTAAATCTGATTAAGGACAAAGGGAGTGTTTACAGTCCTCACAAAGACAGGATTGATGCGGTTAGGCCCTGGGGTTTTGGGCAACAGAAGATCGTTAGTTTTATTCAACAGCAATGGGTATTTCCTTTCTCAGCAGCACAGCACGGGACAGTGTCCTTTTATAGATTTGATAGATTTAGCAATAAATGTATATATATCTTTTAATTGAACCTTTATTTAACTAGGCAAGTCAGTTAAGAACAAATTCTTATTTACAATGACTGTGATCACTGTATTCCATACATTTCATAAAATCAGATTTTGAAGTTAACCACGCTGCTACCACTCATGCTTAACCCTAACCTTAAATTAAAATCAAAAAGCTCATTTTAGTTTTCATGAATTTTTAAAATATAACAAATTTTGACATTGCAGCTGGCCTATTTACAGGTAAGCGGGAATCTCTCGGTACACGACCATTGACTGTAAAAAAAAATATGGACGAATAGTTTCCTATGAAAATGGTGGTGTGTTTCAAGACCAGGAAGTGTAATTTCAGCGTGTCACCGTCTTGCAACATGGGGGTGTTTTTGGAACCATTGCAATGCCCAGTTGGAGCTGCGTCTTTCTTTTTCCCAACCCAGTTAAGCCAAAACCACGCCTCATTATTCAGAGGGCCGTTCTTCAACGCTTTTGAGCGCTCTCCAAGTCCGGGAGTGAATATCACGTAGCACAAAATTCCAGTCACTGATTAATAACATTTGCCCTTCTATTTCGAGATTGAAAAATATAACAACATAATGTCGTGGACCAAGCTAGCCATTAACGTCCCTTAACGCTCAAAGGCCGATTCAATGGCTGTGTAGTATAGCGTATTCGACTGAATGATTAGCGAATAAATATTTGAGAAATTGTGAATAATAAGCATATGCTTTTACCTGATAATACACTACTAATGATAATATAACAACCTCAAATACTGAGCTAGTAACGTTAAGTAGCCTAAGTTAACTTAGCTAAACTTTTCTCAATTGAAGGTCAGCTGAGTTCTGAGACATTTTTGCAACTCATTGAAACTGAAAATAAATACATGGGCAAATGTTACCAAAAATGATGATAATAATAGGCCTTTATTACGGTAGGCAGCTAATTGTTAAATTACACTCCATCCTTACCACTGTCTCTGCGCTGATCGCTTGTCAGTGTTAAATACACTCCATCCTTACCACTGTCTCTGCGCTGATCGCTTGTCAGTGTTAAATACACACCATCCTTACCACGGTCTCTGCGCTGATCGCCTGTCAGTGTTAAATTACACTCCATCCTTACCACTGTCTCTGCGCTGATCGCTTGTCAGTGTTAAATACACACCATCCTTACCACGGTCTCTGCGCTGATTGCCTGTCAGTGTTAAATTACACTCCATCCTTACCACCTCTGCGCTGATCGCACACTCCATCCTTACCACTGTCTCTGCGCTGATCGCCTGTCAGTGTTAAATTACACTCCACCCTTACCACTGTCTCTGCGCTGATCGCTTGTCAGTGTTAAATTACACTCCATCCTTACCACTGTCTCTGCGCTGATTGCCTGTCAGTGTTAAATTACACTCCACCCTTACCACTGTCTCTGCGCTGATCGCCTGTCAGTGTTAAATTACACTCCATCCTTACCACTGTCTCTGCGCTGATCGCCTGTCAGTGAGACCACGCTAGCTAGCCAATGTGAGCATAGAATGCCCCTCTGAATAACGGGGTGTGGTTTTAGCTTAACTGCGTTGGAAAAAAGAAAGATGCATTTGAGCTATTCTAGGAAGTGATGTTGCAGGCTAGCTCAGTGCTGCCCCCTCATTGAATATATCAAGTTGCAGGCTGACTTAGGTACTGCAGGCTGCCATGAGCTACTAAATTATCCTTTTAACTTCGTCTGTATGAAATTTGAAAGTAATTGGTTCAAGGACATACATCTGGTGAAATAGAAGCAATTATTGGTACCATGATTGTGTTTGATGTTTTTTTATATATCCACTAATATTGACCACGAAGATCGCCATTTCCCCATTCACATTAATGGGGGATCCTGTTTTCTGGAAACTGCCTGCAAATAAATATCAATTACGGTCCCATTCTCATTTGCTTCCAACGGTACCAAAAATTAGAACAGGTTATGGTAGAAATAGTTTTAGTTACTCAGCTCCATGGTCCTGGAATTCTCTCCTGGACATTTAAAAATTTGATAATCTTTTTTATTTTACCAGGCAAGTCAGTTAAGAACAAATTCTTATTTTCAATGACGGCCTTCCAGAGAACAGTGGGTTAACTGCCTTGTTCAGGGGCAGAACGACAGATGTTTACCTTGTAGCTTAATAGTCCAATGCTCTAACCACTAGGCTACCTGCCGCCCCATCTAGTTTTGTTGGTGGAGTTTAAACACTTGATCAATGTATATTATCATAGAATAGTGTAATTTTCTTTAGGACAGCTGTTTTTTGGTCAAGACTTTTGTCTTTTTAACGTAATATGTAATTGTTGTACTGTATGTGTGTTTAGAAACTCAGCAAAAAAAGAAACGTGGAAGAGTACCACTTTTTCAGGACCCTGTCTTTAAGATAATTCGTAAAATCCAAATAACCTAACAGATCTTCATTATAAAGGGTTTAAACACTATTTCCCATGCTTGTTCAATGAACCATAAACAACTAATGAACATGCACCTGTGGAACAGTCGTTAAGACACAAACAGCTTACAGATGGTAGGCAATTAAGGTCACAGGTATGAAAACTTAGGACACTAAAGAGGCCTTTCTACTGACTCTGAAAAACACTAAAAGAAAGATGCCCAGGGCCCCTTCTCATCTGTGTGAACGTGCCTTAGACATGCTGCAAGGAGGCATGAGGATTGCAGATGTGGCCAGGGAAATAAATGGCAATGTCCGTACTGTGAGATGCCTAAGACAGGATAGACAGCTGATCATCCTCGCAGTGGCAGACCACATGAAACAACACCTGCACAGGATCGGTACATCCGAATATCACACCTGCGCTGGACCAGACAGGACTGGCAAAAAGTGCTCTTCACTGACGAGTCACGGTTTTGTCTCACCAGAGGTTATGGTCGGTTTCGCGTTTATCGTCGAAGGAATGAGCATTACACCGAGGCCTGTACTCTGGAGCAGGATCGATTTGGAGGTGGAGGGTCTGTCATGATCTGGGGCGGTGTGTCACAGCATTATCGGACTGCGCTTGTTGTCATTGCAGGCAATCTCAGCGCTGTGCGTTACAGGGAAGACATCCTCCTCCCTCATGTGGTACCCTTCCTGCAGGCTCATCCTGACATAACCCTCCAGCATGACAATGCCACCAGCCATACTGCTCATTCTGTGCGTGATTTCCTGCAAGACAGGAATGTCAGTGTTCTGCTATGGCCAGCGAAGAGCCTGGATCTCAATCCCATTGAGCACGTATGGGACCTGTTGGATCAGAGGGTGAGGGCTAGGGCCATTCCCCCCAGAAATGTTCGGGAACTTGCATATGCCTTGGTGGAAGAGTGGGGTAACATCTCACAGCAAGAACTGGCAAATCTGGTGCAGTCCATGAGGAGGAGATGCACTGCAGTACTTAATGCAGCTGGTGGCCACACCAGATACTGACTGTTACTTTAGATTTTGACACCCCCCCTTTGTTCATGGACACATTTTTCAATTTCTGTTAGTCACATATCTGTGGAACTTGTTCAGTTTATGTCTCAGTTGTTGAATCTTATGTTCATACAAATATTTACACATGATAAGTTTGTTGAAAATAAACGCAGTTGACAGTGAGAGGACGTTTATTTTTTGCTGAGTTTAGTTGTTTAATGTTGTTAGTATGTAAGTTGTTGTGTATGAAACATTGTTCCCCCTGCTGCTATTGGACCAGGTCTCTCTTGGACAAGAGATGTTATCTTAATGAGGGGAAAAAACTACCGTGGTCGGCCTTTAGCTTGAAATCCTCAATGCGAGGGGGCAGTCATTCTCTCCTGGACAAGATTCATTACACTAAGGCTGTGGTGCAAACTCATAAAAGACACACCCTCGTCCATTTACACTCGCCTTATGCCCTTGGGGGAATCCCCGTCGCCATCTTGGAGGGTGGTCCAAATGATTAGCCAAGCAACCTTAGCCCATCAGCCCTCGTGTTTAGTCGGCTTTGCGAGTGTACAATTATGCCTAATTCAATTCGTGACTATTGTACATCCGTTAAGAAAGTCAGCCAAAACTTAAAAACAACATCAATGGAGAAGTCATCATACAAGTGTAAGTAAAAACGAATGCAAATAAGTTAGAAATTGTGCTACTAATGCACATGACGGCACAAACACCTTGTAAATATGTTTTTGTTTGGTTATCTTTTGGAAATTGTAGGCGTTTATTAATATTTATAGTTATTATAAGTGGACATGCAATCATAATTGACTGTAGCGCATATAAAGCACCCACAAGCTACTGGTGGCTGAAAACACAATCATTGCGGGATGAACAAGTGACAAATTTCCAGTTGACCATGGACTGATTCTGGCTCATTCAGTTTCGGTCAGACAGGTCAGGTGACATCTACCCACATGATAAGGCACTGGATAAATATATCATACAAACCACATGTCACAAGCAAATGTGCACCCCACACAGCTGAGTTAGTGGATAAAAACTTGTTCACTGTTCAGAAGCATTTATAGTGTTGTCAAAAGACTGTATGGTATACCATGAACATTCTTACTTAGGAGATGGAAAAGGATGAACATGTTTCAGATGTGCTGTCAAACTGTCTCTCAAACTTGCAGACAAGTTTGAGTTCCAATGTGGATTCCTCTTTGCTTGGTATTTGCTACTGGTCAGGAAGGGGTTGTGTGATTTACAGCACTGATAAAACACATACAAACACTTAAACATATGCTTACTTGCATTTCCTCAGACACAGTTAGTGTGCTTGTGTGTTGGTGTCAACACACACTCCGTCACCCTCCTCCCAGTAGGAGCCCAGTCAAGGGCCTCCATTAGGACACTGATTGCAGTTTAATTGGGCAGTATTGACTACTGTGGTTCTCCCTGATTCATTACTACCAGATGATCTCTACAACCTTTATGACAGCCATACCAGGACAGAGATAGTCAGCCAGGTTTTACGACCATTCCTCTGTGAAGATGAGACCCCCTGCCCCCCTCTCTATTCCTGCTGAGGTTGGCTGAAATCCCAGAGGCTTCCTGAGAGGAAAAGATGGCTAGCAATGGGTTTTCATTATTTTATGTAAGGAAGGGAGATGTGCATTCGGAAAGTTTTCAGACCCCTTGACCTTTTCCACATTTTGTTATGTTACAGCCTTATTCTAAAATGGATGAAATTGCCCCCCCCCCCCTCAGCAATCTACACATAATACCCCAGGTTTCTATACATGTTTTTTTAAAATACATTTGCTATCTCATTTACATAAGTATTCAGACCATTTACTCAGTACTTTGTTGAAGCACCTTTGGCAGCGATTACAGCCTCGATTCTTATTGGGTATGACGCTACAGGATTAGCACACCTTTATTTACAGGACAGTTTTATCTCAATCTCTTCATTCTAAGAATCAATCCTGGGCACTCTTACTGACAGTTGTGGCTGCTTTGTATGATGTGTTGTTGTCTCTACCTTCTTGACATTTGTGCTGTTGACTTTGCCCAATAATGTTTGTACCATGTTTTTTTTCTGCTACCATGTTGTGTTGCTACCATGTTGTTGTCATGTTGTGTTGCTACCATTGCTGTGTTGTCATGTTTTGCTGCCTTGATATGTTGTTGTCTTAGGTCTCTCTTTATGTAGTGTTGTGTCTCTTGTTGTGATGTGTGTTTTGTCCTATATTTATATTGTATTTTTCGTCCCCGCAGGAGGCCTTTTGGTAGGCTGTCATTGTAAATAAGAATTTGTTCTTAACTGACTTGCCTAGTTAAATAAAGATTCAATAAAAATATAAAAAATTGTTGGGGGGTTCCCATTCCTCTCTGCAGATCCTCTCAAGCTCTGTCAGGTTGGATGGGGTGCGTCGCTGTACAGCTATTTTCAGGTCTCTCCAGAGATGTTCGATCGGGTTCAAGTCCGGGCTCTGGCTGGGCCACTCAAGGACGTTCAGAGACTTGTCCCGGAGCAACTCCTATGTTGTCTTGGCTGTGTGTTTAGGATTGTTGTCCTGTTGGAAGGTGAATGTTCGCCCCCAGTCCTGAGCACTCTGGAACCTGTTTTCATGAAGGATCTCTCTGTACTTTGCTCTGGTCATCTTTCCCTCGATCCTGACCAGTCTCCCAGTCCCTTCTGCTAGAAAAACATCCCATTCTTCACCGTAGGGATGGTGCCAGGTTTCCTCCAGACGTGACGTTTGTCCTGAATGCCAAAGAGTTTCATCAGACCAGATAATCTTGTTTCTCATGTTCTGAAAGACTTTTAGTGCCTTTTGGCAAACTCAAAGTGGGCTGTCATGTGCCTTTTTACTGAGAAATGGCTTTTGTCTGAACACTACCATAAAGGCCTGATTGGTGGAGTTCTGCAGAGACGGTTGTCCTTCTGGAAGGTTCTCACATCTCCACAGAGGAACTCTGGAGCTCTGTCAGACTGACCATTGGGTTCTTGGTCACCTCCCTGACCAAAGCCCTTCTCCCCCGATTGCTCAGTTTGGCCGGGTGGCAAGCTCTACGGAGAGTCTTGATGGTTCCAAACTTCTTCCATTTAAGAATGATGGAGGCCACTGTGTTCGTTGCAACCTTCGAGGCTGCAGAATTTTTTCGTACCCTTCCGCAGATCTGTGCCTTGACACAATCCTGTCTCTGAGCTCTACTGACAATTCCTTCAACCGCATGGCTTAGTTTTTGCTCTGATATGGACTGTCAACTGTGGGACCTTATATAGACAGGTGTCTGCCTTCCCAAATCATGTCCAATCAATTGAATTTACCACAGGTGAACTCCAATCAAGTTGTAGAAACATCTCAAGGATGATCAATGAAAGCAGGATGCACCTGAGCTCAATGTTCGACTCTCATAGCAAAGGGTCTGAATACTTATGTAAATAAGGTATTTCTGTTTATTTTTCATACATTTGCAAACATTTCTAAACACCTGTTTTCACTTTGTCATTATGGGGTATTGCGTGTAGTTTGAAGAGAAAATATACTTTATTCAATTTTAGAAAAAGTCTAAAATGTGCAAAATTTGGAAAAAGTCCAGGCGTCTGAATACTTTCCGAATGCACTGTATATTTTCATGCGTTTGTGTAAGGAACGAAGATGTATATTTACTTGGTAGATGTTACATGGTCAGATGTCTCAACAGTTGGGATTGGCCTTAGATGCTTTGCCAAAATACCTTTACCACAGAAGGTGGAATGATCATGGATGTGGTCATGGAGCATGTGTAGTGCCAGTGCTCCAGGACCCAATAAAACCACTGCATATGACAGGGAAATGGAAAAGGATCAGGAAGCATGTGTTCACTGAACTTCAGTGTTACCAGTGATGTACAGCCACGTGTTCTTGGAACCCTGCCACGGAAGGTTCGATCATCAGTATCACTTGACTTCTGTATGGTAAACTGACATAGCAGGAGGGCGAGAGCATAACTATATGCAAAGGGAACAGCTTGACGTGCACACCCTTTCACTGGTTTCTCCAAGAATGTGCAAGACAAATTCATCAGTTTGTTGGGCCAGTGGGTATGGTAACGCCCTAATGGGGCCAGTGGAGTGGTTTTGGTAACACTGAGGTCATTTAGTTTGAACGGTTTCCCGTAGTGGAGTTCCTCTATGCTATTTGGAAAGGGGAAGACGGCGAAGAAAACGAGAGACCACAAACCTGTGAAAAATGTCACATTGCACTCTTGGCCAGATTGAGGTCTTTGCCCTCTAGGCAAATATTTCATATTAATATTTCAACAAAGGCATGTGGATAAACATGGTGAGTAGTACAGCATTGTAGACATGCACTTAGGCCTCACCCCTGTCTGAGGTGTTAGGCTTACTAAAGCATCAGGCCCTGTGAGTAACTCACCTCTGGCCCACTCTCTTCTGCTCTTAGTTTGGACTGAGTGTGGTCAACTGATGGCCCAACGCTGGAGCTTACATTCAGCCACCACACCCAGGGGGATAAGCAGTGTGGTTTGTGAGTCACACACACAGTGACTATGGTAGATTATTTGACATCTGCCAAGTGGTAGAGGGAGCCCCACTCAAAACCACATTGCACAAAGCTTTGTTGGGTAACTGCTTATCCTCAAGTACAGTAAAACATCTATTACGGAACCTCTCTCCTCTGGTCATCCCAACCCACAATGAGTTATAGCTACCTCTGACACACTGTCAATAATATACACACACAAAAGTGCTCAGTTTAAAGATGGGACAGGAAGTGGTTTTGAATTTAGCTTTGGGTTTCCTGCCGGGGCTAAAATGCTTGAATGAAGTCATACGTGCAAGCTCTCAGCAGACCAGGGTGAAAAAAATACATACAGCTGCTGTCTGTGAGCAAAGTATTGACTTGAGGTTGAGGATTGGTTATCACTGCTGAATGTATTTTAGTTCAAATACATAGTAAATATTGAAATGCAGTGGACCAGTTTAGTGAGAATTAGGGCCAGAAAGTCATAGATGCACACTGGGCATAGCTCCAGAATACAGAGGTTGAATAAAGTCCTGTTATAAATGATTAACGACTGGTGGTCAGTGCTCTTTAATGTACTGAGGTGGTGACATGAGCCTGCTAACCACCATAGCAATTTGAGCCATTAAACAAGTAAGAGTCCAGTCTAGTTGGCAGCTTGTGCATTGACCCATAATCAGCAACAGCAATGCATTATGCCTCACATAACACTCTTTTGTAAGGAACCCGGGAGGGGGCTTCTATTTCTATCCTACTCTGTGAAAGCCTCAAGTTTGTCTGTATTGGCCCTCTGGGGTATTGCAGTATATCTATCACAGCTGTGTAAGGGTGTGAACACACAGAAAAGCTGATTTATACAGTATTTGTCCCAGAATGTCTGGACTCATATGCAGAGAGCACTGTGTTTGACCAGCTGTACAGGACATGAGTAAAGAGTGTCTGATCCCCATATTCTCTTTGAGATGTGTTGTATAGTTGGAAGAACAGCACTCTAGACTACACCTGTTGTTGAGGGGAAAATAACTCATTCATAAATCATTTTGTAGTTGGATGTTTTACCCTCTTTTGAGGGTATGTGTGCTTGTGTGTACAGTATGTCTTTGTATCAGATCTTGTGAGTCAGAGGGCCTGTATTTGCCATGCACCTTTTAAGTAGAGGTGCAGCACTGACCTACCCAGTGTGGTGTCTGTCCACCTCTGTTATAATGGGATCACTTAGATGTGCACCTAGAACAGAGAAACTTATTGTGCTCAGTTGAGGTTAATTGACTGATACTGACACCTGGGCTTTGAATAACTGTCTTTCATTATCTATGTTGAGTAACTATCCTACGCATATAAGTGGTGCATTTCAGCGACTGGTGTTTGGTGGTGATATTCACTGAGTGTCACTGGCGGCCATGATCAGTGACTAACCTACTCCATCAGTGACAGGCTGACGGATATAAGGCATTCACCGCTCAGAGACTTCTCATTACGCTCCGTCCACAGAGGAGCTCACCACCACACTGTCACACTCAATGTCAGACTCTAATTGGAGCAGTGGTGTAAAGTATTTAAGTAAAAATACTTTAAAGTACTACTTAAGTCGTTTTACGGGGTATCTGTACTTTACTATTTATATTCTTGACAACTTTTACTTCATTACATTCCTAAAGAAAGTAAGAGTACATTTTACTCCATACATTTCCCCTGACACCCAAAATGACTAGTTACATTTCGAATTGCTTAGCAGTACAGGAAAATGGTCCAATTCACGCACTTCTCAAGAGAACATCCCTGGAAATCCCTGCTGCCTCTGATGTAGCGGACTCAATTAACAACACATTCTTCATTTGTAAATGATGTCTGAGTGTTACGATACCAAACCCGTAAATAAAAAAAAGAATAAAAGGGTGCCATCTGGTGAGCTTAATAAGGAATGTAAAATTATTTACAGTTTTACTTTTCATACTTAAGGATATTTTAGCAATTACGTTGACTTTTCACACTTAACTATATTTAAAACCAAATACTTTGACTTTTACTCAAGTAGTATTTTACTGGGTGACTTTCACTTGAGTCATTTTCTATTAAGGTCTCTTTACTTATACTCAAGTATTGGGTATTTTTCCCCCACTGAATTTGAGTAGTGTCAGGGTTCAGACTGACAATGTGCAGGCAACCAAGCTGTTGGGCCAGTAACCGAAAGGTTGCTGGTTTGAATCCCAGAGCCATCAAGGTGTGGAAAATCTGTGAAGTGAACCCCCAACAACAACTGCTCCCCGGGTGATGATGTGGATTAAGGCAGCCGTTTACAGCCGTTGCTCTATCCATTCAATCTCTAGAATTGGGCTATGCTCCATTGGCACTGTACACTCCTTTCTTATAGAACTGAGCTTTGAAAATAATCAGCCATCTGTGCCTTCTTATCCAAGACCGGGACACTGCTGTACACAATGCAAATACAAAACATCACAATAAAATGTTATGCTCTATTTAGAACATTGTCAGATAATTTTGAGCTTTTGTGTACATGACTCTATGGGCCTGCCAGTCTGAAATCAGAGAGCTGGGTCTGTAAAAACTTTTGTCATATCAGAGCAGTGGAGGTTGATGGGAGGAGCTATAGGAGGACGGGCTCATTGTTATGGCTGGAATGGAATCAATGGAACGGATTCAAACATGGGGTTTACATACATTTGATACCGTTCCATTAATTCCATTCCAGCCATTACAAGGAGCCTATCCTCCTATAGCTCCTCCCACCAGCCTCCACTATATCAGTGGAGCCCCACTTTTACACTACTGGTACCAGTCTATTTTTAATCATCTCAATCTTATTTCTATTCTTAAGTAGTCAAGAAAATGTGTGTTATTTTGTGGAGCAGCGACAACATCTCCTGGCTAGGATGAATTGGCAGCAGCTTGATGAGGATGACACAAAGGCTCTTCTGTGTCACTAGGCTGTGATGCAGCAGTCTCTCTGCTCTCTCTCGCTGTCTGTGGAATTTATGCAGAGGTTTGGGAATGTGCTCCAGAATGGCTGGCACCTTTACAGAGCACTCCATAACATGAGAATGATGACCTACATGCAAGACTGGAAACAGTAGCCCCATCACATGATCTTCATCATTATGGCTTAATGTTTTCCCTTTTCACAGAACTGTGAAATACAGAGAAAGTGGTATTTGGAAGTTGTATCTCACAGTAACAATGTGTAGGCAGGTTTACAGAAGTATGCTCCAAATTGCCTCTGAAATACTAAAAGTATTTCCACCAGCAGTCCTTATTGGGTTTTTTAAGCAGTAATATTCTGCTTGTCAAGAATGTTATACGATAAAAAAATAAAATAAAAATGATTCTCATATACACTGGACAGGTGCACACATACAGTATAACTATCAATTGAAACAGTCAGGTCCAAAAAGATAAGTTCGTCATCAGAATGCAGCGATCGCAGCGCTCCTCTGGTCATGGCAGCTGTTCTCATTTCAGTGAAAGCCTTCTTACTGTAGTGCTAGCCCGAAATAAAGAAAACGAGGATGCATTTTAAGAGAACGTAAGCGTTTAACATTTTTATAGCAGGAGAAATTGTAAGGGAGAGGAAAGAGAGGGACAATCTGAAATGCTGCTCAATGACACCGTGTACTGGACTTCCCCTTCATCCCTCTGCCCTGTCATGCCCTGTCCTCACCACCCAGAGGGGAGGAGGATGACACTCAATACCGGCTCTGTGTCAAAGTAATTAGGCTAAACATATCCTGGCCAAGGAGAAGAGGGGATTGAATAGGAAGCCCTACAGTCCAGTGGCACTTGGATAGCATACAGAGGGAGAAAAGAGAGCCACTAGCAGTAATTCTCAAATGATCTGTTTTGGTTATTTATAGCAAAGGCAACAAATGGCAATTAATCTCTGTGCAATTGCCACATTCCTCCTGCCTTTTCCTGTTGAGTGGAAGGACTTAGAGGCTATGTATTATCAGCAAGAAGGCCTTGAGGGATTTGAGGGTGGGGGTCTGTGATTCATTCAACTAACATGCACACTTTCATCTGTCTCCTGTGTGTGTTTGTGACTAGGACATTTTAGAATGTACAGTATGTGCATTTGTAAAAGGTTCTGATATCCAGCACTTTGTCTCTCGAGTGTCTTTTTGATAGGAAAGGGAGGCGTGTTTATTCTGATTTGGTTTTTAAAAATTATTTAGTCACATGCGCATGTAGTTTCAGTGTACAGTGATTCTTAAGCACCAAGACCCCAACAGTGCAGGTGTGAATGAAACAATAACAATTATCCTATATGTTTACAACTGTGACAATGATAAATCTACAGTAAATCCACTGTTTAGTCATTCAAAATTGGATTATGGAGAATTTATTAATTTGCTGTCCGACAGCTTTAGATTTAAAACAAATCTCTTGGTATTCACTTTAGATTACAATCCTTTTTACGTCTGAGAAGGTTTTTATTTTATACAAAATGTCATACTTTAACAAACAAGGCCAAACTCAGGGGAGTGAATAGTATACATCACAGATGGTCATTTAAGCAGGTTTTAAGAGAGTAGGTTTTTCACTGCTAAGTGGATCACTTGATTGAACCCAGACAATGACTGGTATAGTTTGATTACTATCCCTATTAATCATCATTAATGAATCTGCCAAATTTGATTTAGAAACAAAAATAAATAAAAAATACAAAGTCATTAGTCAGCAAACACTTAACATGGAGATTAACCCCGACTTGCTTGTTAGTAAATGTCATTGAGTCTCTCCATATAGCTGAAGAGAGGGCATTGGAGGCAGACCTGCCAACCAACAACACTACAGCCCCACTATGTAAACAGAGATATGCATGAAAGTCTGCAAGGGGGCCCATGCATGCCTGTGGGAGTATGCAGCGCGCTTCATGGTTTATGCTTGAAAAAGAGAATCTTCCTACTAATCTGGGGCTTGATGAGGAATTCCCCCTGCATGGAGGGCCATTCAGGGAAGCTGGCTCTATGCTCGATCTACTTGGTGATGCATGAACATTGAACTATAGAATGGAGTATAGAAAAGCTATGACATGTAACATGGTAAATTATTTGGTGGTTTATTGTATTAATTATGGTGAATGTCTACTTTAGCTTAAATGTTCAATCTTAATCAAATCAATATTAAACATCTACATTTAGAAATGTTACCTTTCCATGTTAACCAGCACAACTTGTTTCCCATTGTGAGCAACTTGCCCCCTAGTGCTCAGAAATGGAAGTAACTGGTCATTTCTTTGGAAATCATCCTGGGCCTCATCTGAGGGTCATGTGCTCGATTACCCCCAACACTACATATTTTTGCTGTGGCCTCAGACAAAAAACCTGATTCTACTTGGCAACTAATCATCAAGCCTTTGACAAGTTGAATCGGGTGTTTTTGTCCTGGGCTACAATAAAAAAATGTGTGCTATTGGGAGGAGCACTTGATGACCAGAGTTGGGAAACAGTGGTTTAGTGGATCCATCTGTTTGAGGCATATGAAAGGCAGTGGGTGCCAATTCCAGAAGCAGGTCACCTGAAAGGACAGAGCTAGAACCATTCCCATCCACCAGGCCTGTTCTGCAGCAATCTGTTTGCATGGAGTCCAGTTGCTTCCGAGTGGCACAGCGGTCTAAAGCACTGCATCTCAGTGCTAGAGGCTTCCCTACAGACCCTGATTCGATTCCAGGCTGTATCACAATCAGCAGTGTTTGGGATTCCCATAGGCTGGCACACAATTGGCCCAGCGTCGTTAGGGTTGGGCCGATTAACAGACTTGCCTGGCTTAATAAAATCATGCACAATAGAACGAGCAGGGTATTGATCAGAGCCAGTATGATTTAACGTTCAGTGCACCAATGTGTAAGGGCTGGACAGGGCGCACACACTGAACAAATAGCTCAGTGCATCACAGAGAATAGTGATTATCTGCTATCTACAGTGCCTTCAGAAAATATTCACACCCCTTGACTTTGTGTTACAGCCTCAATTTAAAATGGATTAAGTTGAGATTGTGTCACTGGCCAACACACAATAACCCATCATGTTAAAGTGGAAATATGTTCTTTAAAAAAAATTTTTTTTTTACAAATTAAAAAATAAATCTATTGTCTCGAGTCAATAAGTATTCAACCACTTTGTTATGACAAGTGTAAATAATTTCAGGAGTAAAAATGTACTTTACAAGTCACATAATAAGTTGCATGGATTGTGTGCAATAAGTTAATAATATAATATAATATATGCCATTTAGCAGACGCTTTTATCCAAAGCGACTTACAGTCATGTGTGCATACATTCTACATCATCCTACAATGTCAGTACAGTCTAGCAGCCCAGTGTGCCTCTTACAAGTTTCATATTGGGACTCTTTCAGGAGCCCCCAATTTCAGTTCATTCAACAATGTATGAAAATGCCAAATATAAACAGCAAAATGAAGATTTAAATGAGATGGAGGTTGAGTCAAACTGTAACTCGGAGTCTTGAATGTAAAAAAAAACTAAGAATATGTTGGACCAGTCAAGCCCCCTAGACAATACATTAAGTTATTAACATGTTTGAATGACTACCTCATCTCTCTACCCAACACATACAGATCACTGTAAGGTCCCTCTGTAAAGCAATGAATTTCGAACAGATTCAACCGCGAAGACCAGGGAGCTTTTTCAATGCCTCGCAAAGAAGGGAACCTATTGGTAGATGAGTAAACATTTTAAAAAGCAGACATTGAATATTCCTTTGAGCATGGTGAAATGATTCATTACACTTTGGATGGTATATCAATACACCCAGTCACAGTAAAGATAGACGTCCTTCCAAACTCAGTTGCCAGAGAGGAAGAAAAACCGCCCTCACCACGAGGCCATTGGTGACATTAAAAGTTAGTTTAATGGCTGTGACAGGAGAAAACTGAGGATGAATCAACAACATAGTTACTCCACAATAGTAATCCAATTGATAGAGTGAAAAGAAGGATGCATGTACAGAAAAATGGCTGCATCATGTTATGGGTATGCTTTTAATTGGCACGGACTAGAGTTTTTTTAGGATAAGAGAAACAGAACAGAGCCAAGGCAAAATCCTATAGAAAAACCTGGTTGTCTCCTTTCCAACAGACACTGGGAGACTAATTCACCTTTCAGCAGGACAATAACCTAAAACAAAGACCAAATATACACTGGAGTTGAGTTGCTTACCAAAACCATATTGAATGTTCCGGAGTGGCCTTTAAAAATCCGATTTTTAAAAATTGATGGCAAGACTTAAATGGCTGTCCTGCAATGATCCAACTTGACAGAGCTTAAATATAAATATTTGTGCATGCAAAACATTAAGAACGTCTGCTCTTTCCATGAGACTGACCAGGTGCATCCAGACTGACATGGATGTCACTTGTTAAATCAGTGTAGATGAAGGGGAGGAGACAGGTTAAAGAATACTTAAGCATTGAGACATGGATTGTGTATGTGAGCCATTCAGATGGTGAATGGGAAAGACAAAAGATGTAAGTGCCTTTGAACGGGATATGGTAGTACGTGCCAGGAGAAACGGTTTGTGTCAAGAACTGCAATGCTCCTGGGTTTTTCATGCTCAACAATTTCCTGTGTATTAAGAGTGGTCCACCACCCAAAGGACATCCAGGCAACTTGGCACAACTTAGTATAGTCTGTGTATGACACTTTAATTAGCTAAAATTATATTTCATTAACTTCTATTAAAAATTAACTTAATCATCCCACAAATGTGTTCCAACAGTTAAATACTGCAATGAGAAAAACAATGTCCTGAAGGAGAATGTTTTCTTTTCCTTTTCAAAGGTAGACCCAGCGAAATGACGTTGCCACGTTCAGCACCACATATATTGCGATGAGTGAGATGCAAGACTTCGCTCCCACAGTCACACACAGTATCTGCACGTGTATGAGTTTGCGTCTCGTGGTACGTGACCAAAACAGCGGAGAAGTTTAGCCTCACGCTTCAACACTCTTAGCTGCTGCGGAAATTGATCCCCTATGCTGTTTACTTTGTGCACCCAAGTCCTATCGTGGAGTCTACCTCTAACTGGGATTTGTTTTAGAATCATGGTGCAATGAGTATCACAGTCTGGTAAAACTCATAGTCCGTACTAAGACAACATGGATATATCGATAAAGGATTTTCAAATGAGTTCTTTCAACATTAGTGCTCTCCCCTGGGGTCCATTCAATGTGAACTGTACATGAGTGCAATTCAATTATTTGTATACCACAACCCGGACAACCACATATACACAAAACACTCATTCACTCAGACAGCTCTGCGAATGTGAAGGATGCGGATGTCAGGACTGTTATACTCTGGGTCCTGCTTGTTCAAAGGGATCTCCTCAGACTGGAAGTCTTGTAGAAGCAACTGATTGGACAACAGAACAGAGGAACAGCACGTCATTGAAGAGGAAGATGGTCCTAAGATCTCCACAGAAGAAATGAAAAGTTCACATATAACAGCTAACTACATTTCCTTACACAACAGTATATATGATAACAAGAACTGACAGATTTCTCACCTCAAAAAATTGTTTCTCCACTTTGGGGTTGACACCCACTGTGCGTTGCTCATAGCAGCATATGATGGTGGTCTCTGGTCCAACCAGGTGCTTCAGGGTTTCCACCAGTGGCTTCACGGACTAAGTACAACAGACAGTAAAAAAGTTATTTTTCACCCATGTATTGAACTCAAAGTAACTCATCCCACTATCAATAGTGTTTTATTACTAAATGTGTTGGGCAGTTGTACAGGTGTTAAAGTTATAAAAAGCAAGTCTAACAAAAAATGAGTTTAGGTTAGTACACCCCAAAATTAAAATTGCACAAATTCAGTATCACAACAGTAAATGATAAAGTACAACACCTGTTCATAATAGATGCAGTCCGCCATCAGGATAAAATGTGGGTGTGGTAGAAACTCTGACACATTTTCACCCCTTTAAAATGGTAAGAGAATTCCACATTTGAGATATGAACAAGGCTAGATTACATGGCCCATCTATAGAAAAGCCATGGTTTGCTTACACATTATAGCCTACTGTGATAACTATGGTTGTAGTTTGCCTTCTCTTAGGAAACAGAATCTATATTAACTAACAAGTACTGGGATAAGTACAGTACAGACCATTTTAGTACCTTGGCTTCGATGGATCCACTGCTGACAAGTTCCTGGTTGTCTTGGATATTGACTTGGAGTAGAGACTGCAGGTCCTCGAGGTCTGTCACAGTAACCTGAGCCCTACGGGACAGAAAGAGAGAGGGATTAAGACAATATGTTCATTATGATTAAAATAATTTCATCAATCCGTTCTGTACCAATGTAATTTCAGACCATTCGATAGGTAGCGAACGTAGCTATGCATTTATATACAGTTCAGCTAGACAGAAACGTTAGCGAGCTATCTAATGTTAGATAGTTTACTTTAGTTAGAAACGAAGCAAATAGTCAACGATTCATATAGATAAAAGGCTCACAATAACATTTAGTAGCTAGTTAACGTTACTCACCCCAAAGATGCTGCCATAAGGCCCACAACTCCTGTTCCTGCTCCTAACTCCAGAATGTTTTTGCTAGCCCACATGTTCACGCCCGAGCAAGGGTCATACAACGGTTTAGTTTCTAAATATTTTGACAGGACAATTGCTGCATCCCACACCACACAACCGACGTCTCCTTTAAAGCACTGTTTGATTTTCAAGACAGATCCGTCGTTTTTCTCAACGTCTCTTGTAAAATAATTATTGTGGTGTAACGTATGCTCCGCCATCTTTTCTTCTTCGTTGAGGTATAACGGCGTTTGGCATCCAATAAATGTTGCATTACCGCCACCTACTGGAGTGTTATGAATACAAAAAAACTAATATTCAAAATATAATTTTTAAACAAATTAAAAACACAAGAAATACTCTACCATCTAACACTACACTCACAAATAATACAACTTAATAATAATAAAAACAAAACTCCCACGTCTTCTTTCAGTTCTCCATATTTTAACAAGGCTAATCTGAAAACAAGGCTCCCTAAATTCAATCAGCATATTGATTGCGCAACCCGGGCTGGCAAAACCCTGGATCATTGTTATTCTAACTTCCGCTACGCATATAAGGCCCCTGCACTCCTTTCAGAAAAGCTGACCATGACTCCATTTTGTTGCTCCCAGCCTATAGACAGAAACTAAAACAGGAAGCACCCGCGCTTAGGTCTGTTCAACGCTGGTCCAACAAATCAGATTCCATGCTTCAAGATTGCTTCGATCACGTGGACTGGGATATGTTCCGCATAGCGTCGAACAACAAAATTGATATATACGCTGATTCGGTGAGCGAGTTTATTAGCAAGTGCATTGGTGATGTTGTACCCACAGAGTCTATTAAAAGATTCCCCAACCAGAAACTGTGGATTGATGGCAGCATTCGCGCAAAACTGAGAGCAAACCACTGCTTTTAAATCGGGGGTGATCAGAAACATGACCAAATACAAACAGTGTAGCTATTCCCTCCGCAAGGCAATCAAACAAGCTAAGCGCCAGTATAGAGACAAAGTAGAGTCACAATTCAACGGCTCAGACACGAGAGGTATGTGGCAGGGTCTACAGTCAATCACGGACTACAAAAGACAAACCAGCCCTGTCGCAGACCACGATGTCTTGCTCCCAGACAGACTAAACAACTTCTTTGCTCGCTTTGAGGACAATACAGTGCCACGGACACGGCCCGCTACCAAAACCTGCGGGCTCTCCTTCACTGCAACCAACGTGAGTAAAACTGAACCTTTTAACCCTTGCAAGGCTCCTGGCCCAGAAGGCATCCCCAGCCGAGTCCTCAGAGCATGTGCAGACCAGCTGGCTGGTGTGTTTACGGACATATTCAATCAATCCTTATCCCAGTCTGCTGTTCCCACATGCTTCAAGAGGGCAGCCATTGTTCCTGTTCCCAAGAAAGCTAAGGTAACTGAGCAAAATGACTACCGCCCCGTAGCACTCACATCCATCATCATGAAGTGCTTTGAGAGACTAGTCAAGGACCATATCACCTCTACCCTGACACCCAAGACCCACTCCAATTTGCTGACCGCCCCAATAGGTCCACAGACGACGCAATCACACTGCCCTAACCCATCTGGACAAGAGGAATACCTATGTATTCCTATGTTCATCGACAATAGCTCAGCATTTTTAACACCATAGTACCCTCCAAACTCGTCATTAAGCTCGAGACCCTGGGTCTCAATCCCGCCTTGTGCAACTGGGTCCTGGACTTCCTGACAGGCCGCCCCCAGGTTGAGGGTAGGTAACATCTCCACGTCGTTGATCCTCAACACCGGGGCCTCACAAGGGTGCATTCTCAGCCCTCCCCTGTACTCCCTGTTCACCCACGACTGCGTGGCCATGCAGCCTCCAACTCAATCATCAAGTTTGCAGACGACACTACAGTGGTAGGCTTGATTACCAACAACGACGAGACGGCCCTCAGGGAGGAGGTGAGGGCCCTTGGAGTGTGGTGTCAGGAAAACAACCTCTATGTCAAAAAAACAAAGGAGATGATCGTGGACTTCAGGAAACAGCAGAGGAAGCAGCCCCCTACCACGGGACAGTAGTGGAGAGGGTGGAAAGTTTTATGTTCCTCGGTGTACATATCACCGTGTGGTGACAATGCCTCTTCAACCTCAAGAGGCTGAAGAAATTCAGCTTGTCACCAAAAACACTCACTTTTACAGATGCACAATCGAGAGCATCCTGTCCGGCTGTATTGCCTGGTACGGCAACTGCTCCGCCCACAACCGTAAGGCTCTCCAGAGGGTAGGGAGGTCTGCACAACGCATCGCCGGGGGCAAACTACCTGCCCTCCAGGACACCTACACCACCCGATGTCACAGGAAGGCCATAAAGATCATCAAGGACAACAACCACCTGAGCCACTGCCTGTTCACCCCTGCTATCATCCAGAAGGCGAGGTCAGTACAGGTGCATCAAAGCGGGGACCGAGAGACTGAAAAACAGCTTCTATCTCAAGGCCATCAGACTGTTAAACAGCCATCACTAACATTGAGTGGCTACTGACTCAACTCTAGCCACTTTAATAATGGAAAAATTATGGAAAAATTATAATAATAAATGTATCACCAGCCACTTTAAACAATGTTTACATACATTACTCATCTCATATGTATATACTGTACTCTATACCATCTACTGCATCTTGCCTATGCCATTCGGCCATGACTCATTCATATATTTTTATGTACATGTTCTTATTCATTCCTTTACACTTGTGTGTATAAGGTAGTTGTTGTGAAAGTGTTAGGTTAGATTACTTGTTAGATATTACTGCATGGTCGGAACTAGAAGCACAAGCATTTCGCTACACTCGCATTAAGACCTGCTCACCATGTGTATGTGACAAATCAAATTTGATATCTCCCTTCTCAGGCTCTAGGGCACATATGTCAGAGTCAAGGCCCGCAGGCCACATCCGGCCCGCGAGAAGGTTTTTTACGGCCCCTGGGATGATCTTGATTTATTATTAGAACCGGCCCGCAGACCGCAGCAAGCCGGCAGCCCGCAGATCTTTTACACGCACCAATACTACATTTCCCACAATGCAACGGTGACGCACCGAGCAGTAGGCTGCTTCATTTCAATATTTATTGGCACAGCAGTTGTCAGCATCACAGTAAAATTAACTTTCAGATACCCATCAAAAATGGCAAAACGGAAGGTGGACACTGAGAACCGGGGGTTTCAAACAAGGTGGGAGTCGGAGTATTTGTTCACGGAGGTAGCTGGAAAACCTGTGTGTCTTCTGTGTGGAGAAAGTGTGGCGGTACTGAAAGAGTATAATCTGAGACGACATTATGAAACGAAACACGCGGACAAAAACAAGAATATGGACATGGAACAAAGGCTACAAAAGGCAGAGGAATTAAAACGAGGCCTCAAATCTCGACAGGCTCTGTTCAAAAAAGCCAAATCACAAGGCCAGGCTGCTGTCAAGGCCAGTTTTATTTTGGCAGAAGAGATCGCTAAATCAGCCCGGCCATTTACGGAGGGGGATTTCATCAAAAACTGCATGATTAAAGTTTGTGACGAAGTTTGCCCAGAAAAAAGGCAACTCTTTTTAAATGTGAGTCTGAGCAGAAACACCATTGCCGAGAGAGTAGACCAGTTGTCCATCAATCTAAAAGAGCAGCTTGTGAAAAAGGGAAAAGATTTCATTGCATATTCCTTGGCTGTGGATGAGAGCACCGACATTTCTGACATTGCCCAGTTGTCAATTTTCATCCGCGGAGTGGACTCCAGCCTAAGCGTGACAGAGGAGTTTTTGGCTTTACGTCCTATGCATGGCACAACTACGGGGCATGATTTGTATGAAGAGGTGTCAAGATGTGTAAATGAGATGGAGCTGCCTTGGGAAAAACTCGTGGGTTTGACAACCGACGGAGCACCTGCGATGTGTGGACACAGGAGCGGACTGGTGGCGAAGATACGGGAAAAGATGCAAGAGGAAAACGCGACAGGTGAGCTGACAGCTTATCATTGTATCATACACCAGGAAGCGTTGTGCGGTAAAGCCTTGAAAATGGAGCATGTAATGAGCATCATCACGCGCACAGTTAACTTTATCAGAGCCAAAGGTTTGAATCACCGCCAGTTCAAGGCATTTCTGACGGAGTTAGAAACGGAGCATGGTGATTTGCCTTATCACACAGAGGTGCGATGGCTAAGCCAGGGAAAGGTGCTTCAAAGATGTTTCCTTTACAGGAGATTTGTCTGTTCTTGGACAGCAAAGGGAAAGACACAACACAACTCCGAGACGAAATGTTTCTGTGTGAAATGGCTTTTCTGTGTGACATTACGAGTCATCTGAATGCAATGAACTTGCAGCTGCAGGGTCGGGATCGTGTCATCTCTGATATGTACAGTACAGTGAAGGCATTTAAAACCAAACTGACTCTGTGGGAGACGCAGATGCGGAAAGAAAATTTGAGCCACTTTCCCAGCTGCCAGACCATGAAAGAGAAGCTCTCTACCAGTGCGTTCCCGAGCGCACAGTTGGCTGATAAAATAGGTATGCTTGCCGCTGACTTTCGACGCCGATTTGCTGACTTTGAAGCACAAAAAAGCAGGTTGGAACTGCTCGGTAACCCATTTGCTGTTGACGTGGAAAGCTCACCACCAAACCTCCAAATGGAGTTGATTGACCTCCAATGCAATGATTGAGGGCAAAATATGCGGCAGTGGGTGCTGCGGAGTTCGCCCGTTTCCTTGCCCCAGCTGCGCATCCAGGCTGCTCAAACGTTGTCTATGTTTGGCAGCACATACCTGTGTGAACAACTGTTTTCTTTGATGAACTTGAACAAAACATCACACAGAAGTCGACTTACTGCTGAACACCTCCACTCAATTCTGAGGATTTCCTCAGCTCAGAGCCTTAACATTGATGAACTTGTGGAAAAGATGGGACACCACCAAGTGAACATTACAATCACATATTTAGAGTTTTTACTCAGTTCAAGTTTAAAAGTTAAAGTTTAATATTTGTTTTCACTGCATGTTAAAACAAAGTGAACACTTTATTTTATTGTATTTCAATGTTGCAATCACATATTTAGAGTTAAAGATATTTGTTTTCACTGCATGACTTCTCCTAAGAACTTTAATCTTTATTTTGCTAAAATAGAAAATATAGGCTACTGATGGTGCCTTGAATACCGGTTTCTTGTTCATGATGGGGATTTTTATATAAAGGAAATTTGTCTTTTGTGTCTGTTGAAAATGATTAACAGAGCCATTATTGCTTTATTTATCTGATCATATTGGAATATATTTGTTAGGTTTTCAGTAGGTTCAATTAGATTCACTAGACTATATGCGTCATTTAAAAATTTTTCAATGAACATTCGAACAGTCCGGCCCTCGGCTTGTAGCTAAATTTTTTATTTGGCCCTCCGTCCATTTGACTTTGACACCCCTGCTCTAGGGCCTGAGAAGGTGGTACGGCTTGTGACAATATAGCATGTAACTTCTTCGCCAAGAAATCTTACAGCCCCAGGAACCGCTCCTCCGCTTCCACAATGATTTATTTATTCATGGGCCTTCTCTCCACCTTGGCCGTGTCATTTATCATTGTAGCTATAAAGGCCACAAAATCCACCTTCTTATAACCTTTAAAATGTCAGGATCCTGCTGGTGAAAGGCAATCCCTGCACCATGCAGTGACGGCCTATCCACCACCATGGACTCTTCAAGTGCCCCCATTCACATCCTCAACCCTTTTAACAGCTGCTGCACATATGCTCTGGATAGCCCTGACTTTGGACTCCTCATTCTCTTTCACCCTTGTGGGGCATTTGAAAGATGTGGCTTCATGGTTCCCACCACAATTGCAACATGTTCATTACTTTTATAACACATAACATGATATTTTCCACAACTTGGACATCTTGGCTTCTCCCTTCTGCAAACACTTGAAAGGACCTAAAGCTTTACAATGATCTCACTGAATTAGTCTTGGGATAAAGGCGCTGACTCTGTAGTTAAGATACCCTAACTGCACTTGAGTAAGGGGACTCCATATCAAAAACAAAAGAACAGAGAGACTTCACTTCTTCATTCACCACTCAATTCGTGCATCAATCACTCCAGGAATATTTATAGTCTCTTCAACATCTACTTCCCACGAGATTCCAGATATAACCTCTTTGATGGGTGCCCTGTTCCTAAGAGACACACACAACCCTTCAAACATATAAATTTGGGTGAGACGCAACACATTTTTTCTGATGCTCAGAAGCACAAAAAATCTAAACCAGCCCGCCTCTCATGATCCTCACAGCCTTCCCTCTACCCAGCACTTTCTCCACCAGTTTAGATATCTCAAATGGATTCCTCAAGATTGGTAATTTGATCAGCTGCTCATTTACAAGCCATACTCCTACAAGACACAATGTGACATTCTCATAAGTGTACTCTACTTTGCTCCGTTTTCCATTCTTTTGGACAATATTCGAATTCTCCTTGATTCTACAGCCATTAGATTCAGAATCCACTTCATCGTCCGCTTCCGCATTTGGCTGGCTAACTAGCTAGCTCCGTAGTAGGCTCCTGCCAAAGACAGTACAGGTTTAGAAATGGTCTGCACTACTGCCACTGGCAACAATGTAGTTCCTCTGGGAGATTTTCTGGGGTGTAGTCATTATGCCGATTCTGTTCTATGGTAGGTCCCTCCCCGTTTCGTTCAGTTTGCTCCCGTTTGGTTCTTAAATGGTAAATGGTTTCCGTAATGAATACACCCCTGGTAATTTCTCTCTGAACGCCATCTTGTTCTCTACAGTTGTTTTCCGCTTCCTTATTATGGCCACTGTGACGTGTAGCACCTCTAACCGGGGTTTTTTATTTCTCCTTGCTCTTTTACCTTCTTCAAAGTTGGTAGGTTGCTTGGTAGTGGTACCCTCCTTGGCAACAAACTTGGCAACCAAATGGTGATGATGATGAATTATGGTGTGTGGGCCAGACAAACATGACCCTGGCAAATTATTGTAATGTTTGCTTTGCCTTCGCGATGACAAACGCAACATCGTTTGTGGGTGAACTTTGCCTGGCATTGCGCTAATGTGCTGAATCTGCTAGCTGACTCGCCCCCAATGACCTTCCACCTAGGCCTGGTTGGAAAGTTTTAAATGAAGGTTACCTGAGCGTTGAGGTAGCCATCAACGCAACATGCAATATTTTAAAAGATTACAGTTCTTATAAGGAAATAAGTCAATTGAAATCAATTCATTAGGCCCTAATCCATGGATTGCACATGACTAGGAATACATATATGAATCTGTTTGTCACAGATACCTTTAAAAAAGGTAGGGGCATGGATCAGAAAATCAGTCAGTATCTGGTGTGACCACCATTTGCCTCATGCAGCGTGAGATCTCCTTGCATAGAATTGATCAGGCTGTTGATTGTGACCTGTGGAATGTTGTCCCACTCCTCTTCAATGGCTGTGCATAGCTGCTGGATATTGGCGGGAACTGGAACACACTGTCGTACACGTCGATCCAGATTATCTCAAACATGCTCAATGGGTGACATGTCTAGTGAATATGCAGGCCATGACAGAACTGGGACATTTTCAGCTTTCAGAAATTGTGTACAGATCCTTGCTACATGAGACTGTGCATTATCATGCTGAAACATGAGGTGATAGCGGTGGATGAATTGCACGACAATGAGCCTCAGGATCTCGTCATGGTATCTCTGTGCATTCAAATTGCCATTGATAAAATGCAATTGTGTTTGTTGTCCATAGGTTATGCCTGCCCTTACCATAACCCCACCACCACCATGGGGCACTTTGTTCACAACTTCGATATCAGCAATCCACTCGCCCACACAACACATGGTCTGCGGTTATGAGGCCGGTTGGACGTACTGCCAAATTCTCTAAAATGACATTGGAGAGGGCTTATGGTAGAAAATTAACATAAAATTATCTGGCAACATCATTGGTGGACATTCCTGCACACAGCATGCCAATTGCACACTCCCTCAAAACTTGAAACATCTGTAGCATTGTGTTGTGTGTTTTCTGAATCTGTTAGTTGTTTAGCAACCCCTAGTGGCAGTTTAAGTGCAGCAGTGTAGAACTAACCTGTTTGTGTCATGTGACAGAAAGCCATTTCAGAAGTGAAGCAATGTGTAAGATGTACAAGTGTGACAGAGTAGTTACAATCCTTCAACATCCTTTATAAGCGTTGTAAAATGCAATGTCTAAGTATATTTGTTTATTAACACAAGATAAATGCTTATCACATACATTTTATGTTTCTGTAAAAGATTAAGAACTGAGTTAGCTGTTAGCTTCTTTGCATTAGCTTCAGTGCTATTTCTCTCTAGGGACACCTAGCTTAGCAATATCAAGCATAGTTGCATTCTAGTAACTTTATCTTTGACTCTAGATTGAGTATTCTTATTCCTTATTGCGTACATTTAGTGCAGTTATTGTGTAAGACATTCTGTGCTCTATACTACTGTAACTGAAAATGTAATTTTTTGTTTGTTGCAGTTGCACAATTCAAGTAAACTTCAAGTAAACTTCCAAAATGCCAGCCTGCTAGTGAAAAGACAGTCATAGCTACCCGTAAGAGAGGAACCTCCACGTAGAGCAGCAAGAATTTGAGAGCTAAGGGGCTGTCATCTTGGCGCAGAGCAAGCCATCACGACATCGCCAGCTTAATTCTTGATCCTCCATGCCACACTTACCTCACATCCTACCAGAAAGTAGCAAGGAAAATGCTATGCAGCAAGATGAAAACAGAGACATGGAGAATTCGATGCACAGTCTATAAGTTCTTGCTCTTACAAATCATCAGTCTGTTAGAGGTCGTCAGCCAGTTCAAGGGTGCCAAAGCGAGAGCCAAAGCAGAAGCAGCGCAAGCCAGAGCAGCTTATGCAAAGAGAGAGATAGGCATTAAGGTTGAGAAGGCCCGCCTCAAAGCTACCTTGGATGCCCTATAGGAAGAGAAAGAGAAAAATGCTTATTTTGCTGAGGCAGAAATACTGGAGGCAGCTCTACAGGAAGTAGATCTTGGTTTAGCTGGCAGGGTCTCACCCCCAATCCCTCATCAGAAAAGCCTTCAGCACACCTTAGACCACGCTAGCCTTAGTTCAAGTCAGCAGTTCAACAGAGTGAGGGACAAAAAACCACTTGACTCTGCCGACACAGATACATCAGATAACATGCCCTGTGCCACCAACCAAACACAGACAGATGAGCAGCTTACACCAGGTCATACGATCCTGGCCAGCACAAGCAAAGCTAACAACCAGAGGAATACAAGGATACAAGAAGGAAGTCACCAGCACTCCTACTCGTTCCCGTGGGATCCCCTGCAGAGCCTCTACTCAAGGTGACCATGGCATAACCCCCACCACCTACGACCTTGCCCGCAGCCAGTTGGTCACTATCAGGTTAACCACATTAGATTATAAACCAGAGAACTATTGGGCCTGGAAAGCCTCCTTCCGTCAGAGTTAGGCCTTTCAGCGGGAGAGGAGCTTGTCCTTCTCATCAAATGGCTTGGCTCAGAGTCCTCCGAGCAGGCACGCAGAATAAAGGCAGTCCATGTCAGACATCCTCCACTTGCGTTGATGATGCTCTGAGAGAGACTTGAGGAAAGCTACGGCTCACCCGAAGCCATTGAAAGGTCTCTCTGCCATGTTGGATAACATACCCAAGGTGACAAATAAAGAATCCCAAATAAAGAATCCCAGAGAATCTGTGACCTTATAGATCTACTACTGGAGCTTGAAGCTGCAAAGCGAGATGGCTACCTAGCTGGTTTATCATTCTAGGACACATCCAGAGGGGTGAGCCCAATTGTAGAGAAGCTCAAAATTCAAGCTAGAAAACAACGTCACCTTCCCTCCATTCTGGGTGTTTGCCAACTTTATCCGTAGAGAAGCCAAAGTCAGGACAGACCCCAGCTTTAACCTCTTCTCCTCCCATGCGGCAACCTGTCAGAAGAGACAAGCAGCAAGCAGCAAGACAGACATGGGAAGACAATATCTGTCCACAAGACAGTGTCTTCAACTGGAAACACGGGGGATAAGAAGAAACAAGTGGATTTGAATAACCATTGCCCCATCCACAATAGGCTCCAACTGTTAAAGAAGTGTAGAGGTTTCAGAGATAAGTCCCTAGAAGACCACAAATAGTTCCTCAAAGAGAACTCTGTGTGTTTTCAGTGTTGCTCTTCCACAAATCATCTCGCCAAGAACTGGAAGGAAACTGGGGAAATGCAACAAATGCGAAAGTGACCAGGACCACTCAGCACTCCATCCCGGCCCAGCTCCATGGAAGTTAAGCTCATCCCCTTCCTCTTCAGAGCATGGCGGGGAGGAAGAGGAACCAGCCAATCAGAAGATCACATCGAAGTGCACCAAGGTGTGTAGAGAAGAAATGAGCGTGAGAGCATCCTCCAAGATAAGCCTTGTTAATGTGTTCCCCAAAGGACGTTGTGAATATTCCAAAAGGATGTATGCTAAACTGGATGAACAAAGCAATCGGTCTCTAGCAAGATCAGAGTTCTTTGACATTTTCAAAGTCAAGGCGTGTGCGGGACTCACAGAGACAGCCGGTAGGAGGGCCTGTGGTTACGTTGTGGAGTCAGTTGGTGAGAAGATGAGTCTCCGACTTCCCACACT
Source organism: Oncorhynchus gorbuscha (assembly GCF_021184085.1). Lineage (NCBI taxonomy): Eukaryota > Metazoa > Chordata > Actinopteri > Salmoniformes > Salmonidae > Oncorhynchus > Oncorhynchus gorbuscha. The sequence goes on along the minus strand of NC_060189.1, from coordinate 25,439,862 downwards.
CATCAAATGTAACCTAGTCCCTAACAACCACTTAGAAATTCCCGCTCCAAAACACAGCTCGCCACCACAGTCATATGATACGCATCACAGATCCCACCTCTGGATCCTGACAGACATACTTCTCCACTTAGGCAGAGATATCTTTTTTTTTTTACCCTTTTTTCTCCCCAATTTTGTGGTATCCAATTGTTTTACTAGCTACTATCTTGTCTCATCGCTACAACACATGTACGAGCTCGGGAGAGACAAAGATTGAAAGTCATGCGTCCTCCGATACACAACCCAACCGAGCCGCACTGCTTCTTAACACAGCGCGCATCCAACCCGGAAGCCAAGCGCACCAATGTGTCGGAGGAAACACCGTGCACCTGGCAACCTTGGTTAGAGCGCACTGCGCCCGGCCCGCCACAGGAGTCGCTGGTGCACGATGATACAAGGATATCCCTACCGGCCAAGCCCTCCCTAACCTGGACGACGCTAGGCCAATTGTGCGTCGCCCCACGGACTTCCTGGTCGCGGCCGGTTACGACAGAGCCTGGGCGCAAACCCAGAGTCTCTGGTGGCACAGCTGGCGCTGCAGTACAGCGCCCTTAACCACTGCGCCACCCGGGAGGCCCAGGCAGAGATGTCTTGAGAGTACATAAAGTCAGGAACCAAATTACCGGTCCTGCGATGCTCCATTTGCCCAGAAACTAGACCTAGGTTGGGTTGTCATCTGCGACGTGTGTCTAAGAGGTACCCACAAACCATCTCAGGTGAGCTCGTTCAATACATCCATCTTGGAAAATGGTTGTCCAACCTACCTCAGCCCATGCAACAGTCAGGTTAGACTGAAGAAGAAGCTCAGTTACAGAGCACAGCAGCAGATATTCGACGAGCCAAACCTGCAAGACAACTCACTGATACTTACTGCAGAGAACCTGGGTCTGCTGTGGCACCACTAGCGATCACAAACTTGCACCTCTGCCAAGACAGCTCCAACAGCTGGGTCACGTCCTTGCCCTTCCAGACACCCAGACGACGGCTGCCTAACAATAGAGTACGCTTAGTCATCTCACCTCACTCCATTGTACTCTAGAAAAGCGGCCTCAGATGAAGGAGCACTTCCTCAAGTTTGTGCAGAAAAAGCTCCTCAACGACCATGCAGTGGTAGCTCCACCACTCCAGGAAGGTCTAGAATGCTGGTACCTCCTTCATTTTGAGTCAATCACCCTAAAAAGCCAGACCAGATCCGTGTGGTGTTCGACTCAAGTGCACCATTCGAAGGAGTCTTCCTCAATTATGTACTCCTCACAGGCCCTGATCTCAACAACAGCCTGCTAGGGGTACTCATGAGGTTCAGGAAAGAACCCGTGGCCATCACTGCTGATATCCAGCACGTAGAATGTATGCACACATGACTGTAAGTCGCTTTGGATAAAAGCGTCTGCTAAATGGCATTTATTATTATTATTATATTATGTTCCACTGCTTCGTGTTGAGGGAGGATCACATAAACTTCCTCCGCTTCCTGTGGTATTGCAACAATGACCCCAGCAGTGACATTGTGGACTACAGAATGCGTGTCCATGTCTTCGGCAATAGCCGTCAGATTCTGTCGTCATATACGGCCTAAGGAGCGCTGCCAAGGAAGAAAAAGATGACTTCATCGAGGTTCATCGAACGTGTGTTCTATGTCGATGACTCACTGAAGTAATTTGCAACCGAAACAGAAGCCATCAGTGTCCTTGAGCACAGGAATATAAACCTCCTCACTGATGATCTCCCCCTACAGCACAGTCTAGAAGTGTGTTGGAACATCACAGCAGACATATTCACATTCCAAGCTGTAGACGACAAGAAACCATACACATGCAGGGGAGTGCTCTCTACGGTCATTAGCCTATTTTAATCCACTTGGCTTCCTAGCCACTGTCACCATACAAGGCATGCTACAACTCAGAGAGCTATACGCGAGTGGAAGATTGGGATTCACCCCTTGCTGCAGACATGGAAGAGGAGTAGAACAAATGGAGAGATTCACTTCAAGACTTACAGGAGCTACAGATACCTCGCACCTACACGTATTACTCTACCTCTAATGTTCAGCTCAACGAGCTTTGTGTCTTCGCAGATGCATCAGTGAAAGTTATCGCAGCTGTAGCTTACCTGAAGGTCAACACTCAAGATGGAAAAAGTGAAGCCAGACCTCACTATCCCCAGACTGGGATAGTGAGGAGAGTTGATAGTTGAGGAGATGGATCTGAAGTTTGACAGCATCACATACTATTCGGACATCAAAGTGGTGCTTTGGGTACATGCACAACAAAACAAGGCAGTTCTACGTCTATGTGAGCAACAGAGTTCAGTGTATCCGGCCAATCATATCCCCAGACCAATGGAGTTACGTGCCCACAGATCTCAACCCAGCTCACCATAGGTCTAGAGCCGTAACAGTAGCCCTCCACAGCAACATGTCATGGCTGTCAGGACCAGACTTTCTTCAGAATCCAGCCCTGCACTCCTCCAAACCTCTAGTGTTGTTTGACCTTATCAACTCTGCTTCTGATATAAGCCCACAGGTGACTGTCACTCAAATCTCCAAGAACCTTCTGAGCTCCAAACGCTTTGAGTGTTTCTCCAAGTGGAACAGTCTCATAAGGACAGTAGCACACTTAATACACATAGCTCGGATCTTCTCTCAGCCTGCACAATAGAGCACCTGCCGTGGATGGCACATCTGTCAGAAGAAACCCACTGAAGAATAGTGTTAGAATTGCGTCAATTCCAATCTGGTATCAGGATAAATATGACAATGAGTCACCGATTGTATACTATGTATTTGTTATTAGCTAAGCAATAAGTGGTAAATGCAATTTTCGTATATACGGGCTCTCTGTCCCACCTCGCAGGGCAAAACAGAGAACTGACTTGTTCCTGACAAAGATATTATAATATACCCTGATGACAGTAGTAGTTCCGGCTTCCGAGCCGGCCTGTCAGAGTAGAGACTGGGCGTGGTTTAAACTCACCCAACCTATCGTTGATTGTTGTCGTACGAGCTGGTACCAGCCCCCGGGCGCTCCAGTTGATAGATGTAACTTGCGGTGTCGAGTATTTATGAGCTCATTCCCTAGATACAGTTATCACATATCTGGTTTCTGTTATTGTTAAGTTTGAGTTCTAACAAAAACAGTCTGTGGTTTTCTACACTACGTTCTGTATGTGTCCGTTTTTATGTTATTCTGTATTTTTCCATCATGAGAAAGGCCCATGGTCCTGAAACTGTTAACAATGTTTCAAGTCAGCTATGTTGCATAACGCCTACATACATCCACACAAGCCAACAGCAGATAATATTCAATCACATATATAGTAACAGGCTATAGTTCATAACACATAATCCTTATAATAGCTGGAAAGAGACCAGACGAGTGTTATGCAGAGGAATTAGGTGCATAGCAGCAGAACGCAGTCTTCCTACTGACAGCAGTCTACGAAGGCTGCATCCTATCTTTGACAGTGATGGACTGATCAAAGTTTGCCCAATTTGGCCTCCATCTAAATTAAGAACAAACGATGTCAACCCCATCATCATTCCAGGTCGTCACCACCTGGCAATCTTGCCTGTGCGTCACCACCATGAGGCTGTGAAGCATTGAGAGAGAGACATTTCAGAGGGTGCCATCCAAGCAGATGGACGAAGATGCTCCGCGGGAAGACGGAACACCAGCAGATGGCAGAACTGCCAAATGAGCGGCTGCAGGTAGCACCACCTTTCAACAACGTAGTTGTGGACGGTTTCGGCACATGTGCGGTGGTCTCACGCCGCACCAGAGGAGGACATGCCAATAGCAAAAGGTGCGCGGTGATGTTCTCATGCACAAGAGCTGTTCACATAGAAGTAATTAAATCACTAAGTGCTTCCAGCTTCATAAACGCCCTGAGAAGATTATTCTCAGAGGCATAGCAAAGCAGGTACGTTCAGATTGCGGTACAAACTTTGTTGGTCATACCGAGACCTGAGGATGGATTGATCAAGCTCTAGTTCAGAAAGCACAGAGATGTATCTCCAAGAACAGAAATGTACCTACAGTTGAGGTCGGAAGTTTACATACACCTTAGCCAAATACATTTAAACTCAGTTTTTCACAATTCCTGACATTTAATCCTAGTAAGAATTCTCTGTTTTAGGCCAGTTAGGATCACCACTATTTTAAGAATGTGAAATGTCAGAATAATAGTAGAGGGAATGATTTATTTCAGCTTTTATTTCTTTCATCACATTCCCATTGGGTCAGAAGTTTACATGCTACCAAATACGAATTGAGTGTATTGCCTTTCAATTGTTTCACTTGGGTCAAACGTTTCGGGTAGCCTTCCACAAGCTTCCCACAATAAGTTGGGTTAATTTTGTCCCATTCCTCCTGACAGAGCTAGTGTAACTGAGTCAGGTTTGTAGGCCTCCTTGCTCGCTTTTTCAAGCAAGGAGGCCACACGCTTTTTCAGTTATGCCCACAAATCTTCTCAGGGCTTTGTGATGGCCACTCCAATACCTTGACTTTGTTGTCCTGAAGCCATTTTGCCACAACTTTGGATGTGTGCTTGGGGTCATTGTCCATTTGGAAGACCCATTTGTGACCAAGCTTTAACTTCCTGACTGATGTCTTGAGATGTTGCTTCAATATATCCACATAATTTTCCTTTCTCATGACGCCATCTATTTTGTGAAGTGCACCACTCCCTCCTGCAGCAAAGCACCCCCACAACATGATGCTGCCACCCCTGTGCTTCACGGTTGGGATGGTGTTCTTTGTGTAACCGATGTGAAATGTGCATGCTAATAGCGTTTCAATCGGTGACGTCACTCGCTTTGAGACATTGAAGTAGTGGTTCCCCTTGCTCTGCAAGAGCCGTGGCATTTGTGGAGCAATGGGTAACGATGCTTCATGGGTGTCAGTTGTTGATGTGTGCAGAGGGTCCCTGATTCGAGCCCGGGTAGGGGCAAGGGGATGGACTAAAGTTATACTGCTACATTGATGCTGTTGACCCGGATCACTGGTTGCTACGGAAAAGGAGGAGGTCAAAAGGGGGGTGAGTGAAACCGATGTGAAATGGCTAGCTAGTTAGCAGTGGTGTGCGCAAATAGCGTTTCAATCCGTGACGTCAGACCTTGAAGTAGTGGTTCCCCTTGCTCCGCAAGAGCCGCGTTTTTTTGTGGAGCGATGGGTAACGATGCTTCGTGGGTGACTGTTGCCTGTGTATGCAGAGGGTCCCTGGTTCGCGCCCAGGTCGGGGCGAGGGGACGGACTAAAGTTATACTGTTACATTCGGCTTGCAAGCCTCCCCCTTTTTCCTCCAAACATAATGATGGTCATTATGGCCAAACAGTTATATTTTTGTCATCAGACCAGAGTACATTTCTCCAAAAAGTACGATCTTTGTCCTCATGTGCAGTTGCAAACCGTAGTCTGGCTTTTATGGTGGTTTTGGAGCAGTGGCTTCTTCCTTGCTGAGCGGCCTTTCAGGTTATGTTGATATAGGACTTGTTTTACTGTGGATATAGATCCTTTTGTACCTGTTTCCTCCAGCATCTTCACAATGTCCTTTGCTGTTGTTTTGGGATTGATTTGCACTTTTCGCACCAAACTACGTTCATCTCTAGGAGACAGAACGTGTCTCCTTCCTGAGCGGTATGACGGCTGCGTGGTCCCATGGTGTTTATACTTGCATACTGTTGTTTGTACAGATGAACGTGGTACCTCCAGGCATTTGGAAATTGCTCCCAAGGATGAACTAGACTTTATTTTCCCATGATGTCACGCAAAGAGGCACAGAATTTGAAGGTAGGCCTTGAAATACATCTACAGGTACACCTCCAATTGACTAAAATTATGTCAATTAGCCTACCAGAAGCTTCTAAAGCCATGACATCATTTTCTGGAATTTTCCAAGCTGTGTAAAAGGCACAGTCAACTTAGTGCATGTAAACTTCTGACACACTGGAATTGTGATACAATGAATTATAAGTTGAATAATCTGTCTGTAAACAATTGCTGGAAAAATTACTTGTGTCGTGCACAAAGTAGATGTCCTAACCAAATTTCTAAAACTATAGTTTGTTAACAATAAATTTGTGGAGTGGTTGAAAAACAGGTTTTAATGACTCCAACCTAAGTGTGTGTAAACTTCTGACTTCAACTGTAGGTGTTCAACCTACCTCACTCATCCCATATGGGTGGTACATGGGAGCGGATGATTGGCATTGCACGTCGTATACTTGACTGCATGTTCCTCCAACGTGGATCTTCATGCCTTACAAATGAAGTCCTGACAACACTGACGGCCAAGGTCATTGCTGTGATGAATGCCAGGCCCCTCGTCCCAGTATCTTCAGAACCAGAATAACCCCTTATCCTCACTCCAGCTGGGCTCTTGACCCAGAAGGCTGTCGTCCCCCCTTCCTCCAACAGGCAAGATCTGGGACGTAGAACTCTACAAGCAAGAGTGAAAGCAGGTACAAAGTCTAGCGGACACCTTTAGGAACAGGTGCCGGCGGGAGTATCTCTGCACGCTGCCGACGTACGTGACAAGAGGCTAGATCTTAAAGAAGGGAATATGGTCTTAATGAAGGACAGTCAGGCTAAAAGAAATTAATGGCCAATAGCCATCGTTGAGAAGACCCTTCACAGCCGGGATGGTGAGGAAAGTCAACTTCATAGTTCCCTCCTTGACAACTCTGAAGATCTTCTCTCGGCCTATCTCTGAAGTTGTTGTCCTTCTTACTTCATAATATCCCAGTGGTCAGAGTTAGGTTTATATGGGATCGTTAATGAGTGTTCTGAACCTGTTAGTTGTTTAGCACCCCCTAGTGGCAGTTTAAGTGCAGCAGTGTAGAATGTACCTTTTTGTGTCATGTGACAGGAAGTGTGTGACAGTAGTTACAATCCTTCAACATCCTTCTTTATAAGCTTTGTAAGATGCAATGTCTGTAAGTACATTTGTTTATTAACACAGGATAAATGTTTATCACAGAATTTTCCTGTTTCTGTAAAATATTTAGTTAGCTACTTTGCATTAGCTTCAGTGCTATTTCTCCCTAGGGACACCTAGTTTAGCAATATTAAGCATACAGTTGAATTCTAGTAACTTTATTTTATATTTGACTCTAAATGGAGTACTCTTATTCCTTATTTCATACATTTAGTGCAGTTATTGTGTAAGACATTCTGTGCCCTTACTACAGTAACTGAAAACATGTATTTTTGTGTTTATTGCAGTTTCACACTGTGATTCAAGTAAACTTCCAAAACGCCAACCTACTTCTCAGACTATTTTTAAGAGTGTTTAGTTAATTGGATAGCTGGATAAGGACTACTGTATGTTTAGCAAGTCCAGTATAGTGTGAAAAAAAACTGTACATTTTAGAGTGTCCTTTTACTGTACCCAGCACAAGGTGCACCTGTATAATGATCATGCTGTTTAATCAACTTCTTGATATGCCACACCTGTTAGGTGGATGGATTATCTTGGCAAAGGCGAAAGCTCACTAACAGGGATGCAAACAAATTTGTGCACAACATTTGAGAGAAATACATTTTTAGTGCATACGGAAAATATATGGGGTCTTTTATTTCAGCTCATGCAACCAGCGTATAGTTTCTCTAAATTCGCAAATTTGAGGACTGCTAAATTCTGTAAATAAAGCTTACACATTTTTATATTTTTAATTACAAGGCACAAGTGACTTAGCCAGGCAGGCTTATTTTGAGATGTACAGTAGCCTAGTAACTTACATGTTGATTGCCTTTCTTTGACCCAGGTCACAGCTTCAGAGGGGGAAGAACATTTTAATATGTCCCACCCTCTGGCTCCTTGTTAGTGGGACTTCCAGGCCCATAGGGGTACCCCCAGACTTAGGAGGACCCCAGGCTCAGCTGGGGCTGTAGGAATACACTGCATAAATGCCACAGACTGAACCCTCTGGTAAAGCTACAGCTCAGACACACACAGAGGAGTTGGTTTTCACTAGACTGTCGCAGTTTGAGAGTTTAATTATTCCGCTCTCTCCATGCCTGCAGTGACCACTGGCTTCTCCTCTGTGACCTCACCACTGCTGCCTCTGTGATTGTTGCGGTGGTAGAAGGGCATGGGTTGCGAGGGGAGTGTTTGGCATGGCCAGTATCAACCTGAAATGTGCAGAACTGGTTCTCTCAGTTTGCAGACACTGGGACCTATGCCAAGGTAGAACATAGTAAACAAACAGGCTGAATTAGTTTACTATCGACAGTATCTCAGAACAGGGAGAGGCAGGCAAATTCATCTCCATGAGGCCTAGCTAAGTCCATGGTTATCTCAGTCTGTACTGAAAGTATGTTAAACTTGTCTCTCATCCACTTCCAGGTTATCACCAAGGTTCACATCCTGGTGCCACTGGAGATACTAATGCCAGACACTGCCAGTACTGCCAGTGAGAAAGGCAAAGGGACCAAACCATACAACCTCATCACAGAAAACATTCAGGTACTAGGTGGTCTGCCCATACTGCTGAAGTGAGACACCTTTGTTATGTCTTATGTGTTATTTGTTGCCTAACCTTTATGTTTCAGTCAGTAGCTGTCACTGCAAAGAGAGAAAAGGGCTGGAGTACATCCAGCAAATGTGTGCCCCAGAGATACTTGGAGTTTATTCAGAACTCCATCTATGCACCCAAATCACTGAAAGTGAGCTTCAAAAGGTAGTGAGCAGACTGCTATGACCACTCGGGCTCCTGAGTGGCACAGCGGTCTAAGCCACTGCATCTCAGTGTTAGAGGCGTCACCTATAGACCCTAGTTTGATTCCTGGCTGAATCACAACCGGGCGTGATTGGGAGTCCCCATAGGGAGGTGTACATTTGGCCCAGTGTTGTCCGGGTTTGGCCGGGGTAGGCCGTCATTGCAAATAAGAATTTATTCTTAACTGACTTGCCTAGTTAAATAAAGGTTACACATCAGCTCAATGTCTGCCACTAACCTGGAGTTGGTTGTCAACAAAAGGACCACAGGTAGGGGGGCATGTCAGAAGTATGTGTGACAAAAAAAATGTAATAAATAAATGATGCACAGGGCTGGTTGACCAGGTGGGGGAGAAGTATGGGTTGCAGATGAGCTTTAGCACAGCTTGAGGGATCATCCAGATGAAACTGGAGGGGTGGCTTCACCTGATGGGAAGATCCAAGCTGACTTCATCAAGGTACCTCTAATAGCCTATTTGAACACCTCTATAACTGGCAATACTGAACAATTGCAATGATGAATAGGTTATACAGAGCTTTAAGTGATGGAAACTCATTACAAGGTGTCATTGCTTCATGTTCATTATTTAAATTGGGCTGTACCTTTCAGAATTGCTGTGGCTCTATATTACAACAACACGCGTCAGCATTCTCTATAGTAATGCATTTTTATACCTTTGCTGTTTTTTATAAATTACTTTTCCCTCAGGTGACAAAGCACAAAGGCAACTAGAGCTTCACCACAGCAGACCTGATGAAGATTACTGATCTCTGTGATTCCACATGTCCTATGTGTGAGTAAAGAGGCGCTAAATAGCCTCACAATTGACCCTTTGCTAAGCCCTGACCCCCTTAGCTAATATTGCAACCTCGGCCATAATTTTCCCTGGGAAGCCCAAATCAAATCGTTATTTGTCACAATACAACAGGTGTAGACCTTACAGTGAATTGCTTACTTAGAAGCCCTTAACCAACAATGCAGTTAAGAAAAATATAGTAAGTGTGAAGTAAAAAATAGCCAAGTTAAAAATAACAAATAAAAAGCAGCAGTAAAATAACAGTAGCGGTACAGGAGTTACCGGTAGAGAGTCAATGTGCAGTAGTTAGTCGAGGAAATTGAGGTAATATGTACATGTAAGTAGAGTTAAAGTGACTATGAATAGATAATAACCAGAGAGTAGCAGCAGTGTAAAAGAGGGTGGGGGCAATGCAAATGGTCTGAGTAGCCATTTAATTATCTGTTCAGGTGTACTTGGGGGTAGAAGCTGTTAAGAAGCCTTTTGGACCTAGACTTGGTGCTCCGGTACCGCTTCCCATGCATTAGCAGAGAGAAGTCTATGACTAGGGTGGCTGGAGTCTTTTTGACAATTTTTAGGGCCTTCCTCAGACACCGCTTGGTATAGAGGTCCTGGAAGCTTGGCACTAGTGATGTACTGGGCCGTACACACTACCCTCTGTAGTGCTTTGCGGTTTGAGGCCGAGCAGTTGCCATACCAGGCAGTGATGTAACCAGTCAGGATGCTCTGGATGGTGCAGCTGGAGAACCTTTTGAGGATCTGAGGACCCATACCAAATCTTTTCAGTCATCCGAGGGGGGGGGGATAGGCTTTGTTGTGCCCTCTTCACAACTGTCTTGGTGTGTTTGGTGTGTTCATTTCCGGTCACAACTTGCAGACGTGTTTACGTGTTGCTGTGTGTTTTGTTGCCAACCTTACTTTGATACCTGACAACTTTACAGTTTTTACTTTTTAATTACCGTTTATATTTTTCGTTTTTCCCTCACTCAACTTTTTTTCATTCAACTTTTTCACTCCGGACGCTTTATCTGGACATGGTTCGTCAGCACTTCCAACAGCCGAAGCTAAGTAGTAACATTAACATGATACCTTCTACTTGCAGTCACTGTATTCATAATATACAGGGGAACGATCACCTTAAGGCGAGGATGGCTGTGCTGCAAGCCCAGCTTCAGACGCAATCTTTAGGCATGGGTAATTTCAGTGTAGGAAAGGATGAAACAGCGTCTGTGCAACCAGTAAGTACAGATAGTAACGTCAGTATAAATCCCCTTGCACGGTCCCAGCAGCCGGACAACTTTCTCATGGCTTCTGGAGGGAAATGCTGTAGGAATGCTCAACCGGTGTCGCTCATTCAGCCGACGGAAACTTTCAACCAGTTCTCTCCATTAAGCAGCGAGTCAGAGTCTGAAGCCGAGCCTTCTGCTGTCTCTACTCCTCCTGTTATGGTGTCTGAGACGCCGAAGCTTCCCACCATTAGCTCTGACAAATTGAAAACCATAGTCATTGGCGACTCCATTACCCGCAGTATTAGACTTAAAACGAATCATCCAGCGATCATACACTGTTTACCAGGGGGCAGTGCTACCAACGTTAAGGCTAATCTGAAGATGGTGCTGGCTAAAGCTAAAACTGGCGAGTGTAGAGAGTATAGAGATATTGTTATCCACGTCGGCACCAATGATGTTAGGATGAAACAGTCAGAGATCATCAAGCGCCCTCCCCATTAGGGGGAGTGATGAGCTCTACAGCAGAGTCTCACAACTCAATCGCTGGTTGAAAACTCTTTTCTGCCCCTCCCATAAGATAGAATTTGTAGATAATTGGCCCTCTTTCTGGGACTCACCCACAAACAAGACCAAGCCTGGCCTGCTGAGGAGTGACGGACTCCATCCTAGCTGAAGGGGTGCTCTCATCTTATCTACCAACATAGACAGGGCTCTAACTCCTCTAGCTCCACAATGAAGTAGGGTGCAGGCCAGGCAGCAGGCTGTTAGCCAGCCTGCCAGCTTAATGGAGTCTGCCACTAGCACAGTCAGTGTAGTCAGCTCAGCTATCCCCATTGAGACCGTGTCTGTGCCTCGACCTAGATTGGGCAAAACTAAACATGGCGGTGTTCGCCATAGCAATCTCACTAGGATAAATACCTCCTCCATTCCTGCCATTATTGAAAGTGATCGTGATACCTCACATGTTAGATCCCTTATTTCAAAGGCAGTTATAGTCAATGAACTAATCACTGATCATAATCTTGATGTGATTGGCCTGACTGAAACATGGCTTAAGCCTGATGAATTTACTGTGTTAAATGAGGCCTTACCTCCTGGTTACACTAGTGACCATATCCACTGTGCATCCCACAAAGGCGGAGGTGTTGCTAACATTTACGATAGCAAATTTCAATTTACAAAAAAAAAGAAGACAGTTGTCTTTTGAGCTTCTAGTCATAATCTATGCAGCCTACTCAATCACTTTTTATAGCTACTGTTTACAGGCCTCCTGGGCCATATACAGCGTTCCTCATTGAGTTCCCTGAATTCCTATTGGACCTTGTAGTCATAGCAGATAATATTCTAATTTTTGGTGACTTTAATATTCACATGGAAAAGTCCACAGACCCACTCCAAAAGGCTTTCGGAGCCATCACCGAATTAGTGGGTTTTGTCCAACATATCTCTGGACCTACTCACTGTCACAGTCATACTCTGTACCTAGTTTTGTCCCATGGAATAAATGTTGTGGATCTTAATGTTTTTCCTCATAATCCTGAACTATCGGACCACCATTTTATTACGTTTGCAATTGCAACGAATAATCTGCTCAGACCCCAACCAAGGAGCACCAAAGGTCGTGCTATAAATTCCCAGACAGCACAAAGATTCCTTGATGTCCTTCCAGACTCCCTCTGCCTACCCAAAGACGTCAGAGGACAAAAATCAGTTAACCATCTAACTGAGGAACTCAATTTAACTTTGTGCAATACCCTATATGCAGTTGCACCCCTAAAAAAAATTGTCATAAGAAACTAGCTCCCTGGTATACAGAAAATACCCGAGCTCTGAAGCAAGCTTAGAGAAAATTGGAACGGAAATGGCGCCACACCAAACTGGAAGTCTTCCGACTAGCTTGGAAAGACAGTACCGTGCAGTATCGAAGAGCCCTCACTGCTGCTCGATCATCCTATTTTTCCAACTTAATTGAGGAAAATAATAATAATCCGAAATGTATTTTTGATACTGTCGCAAAGCTAACTAAAAAGCAGCATTCCCCAAGTGAGGATGGCTTTCACTTCAGCAGTAATAAATTCATGAACTTCTTTGAGGAAAAGATCATGATCATTAAAAAGCAAATTACTCTTTAAATCTGCGTATTCCCCCTTCAAAGCTCAGTTGCTCTGAGTCTGCACAACTCTGCCAGGACCTAGGTTCAAGAGAGAGACTCAAGTGTTTTAGTATTAAATCTCTTGACACAATGATGAAAATAAACATGGCCTCTAAACCTTCAAGCTGCATACTGGACCCTATTCAAACTAAACTACTGAAAGAGCTGCGTCCTGTGCTTGGCCCTCCTATGTTGAACATAATAAACTCTCTATCCACCGGATATGTACCAAACTCACTAAAAGAAGCAGTAATAAGGCCTCTCTTGAAAAAGCCAAACCTTGACCCAGAAAATATAAAAAACTATTGGCCTATATCGAATCTTCCATTCCTCTCAAATTTTTGAAAAAGCGGTTGCGCAGCAACTCACTGCATTCCTGAAGACAAACAATGTATACAAACTGCTTCAGTCTTGTTTTAGACCACATCTTAGCACTGAGACTGCACTTGTGAAGGTGGTAAATGACCTTTAAAATGTCATCAGACCGAGGCTCTGAATCTGTCCTCATGCTCCTAGACCTTAGTGCTGCTTTTGATACCATTGATCACCACATTCTTTTGGAGAGATAAGAAACGCAAATTGGTCTACACGGACAAGTTCTGGCCTGGTTTAGATCTTATCTGTTGGAAAGATATCCGTTTGTCTCTGAATGGTTTGTCCTCTGACAAATCAACTGTAAATTTCGGTGTTCCTCAAGGTACCGTTTTAGGACCACTATTGTTTTCACTATATATATTTTACCTCTTGGGGATGTCATTCGAAAACATAACGTTAACCTCTCTGCGCACCGAACCCGTTAGCAGGATTAAATTCGACAACATACGGCGATCGCTACATAAATAGTCATATTAAACATTCATGAAAATACAAGTGTCTCACATGGGTCGAAAGCCTAGAGTCTTGCTAATCCAACTGCCTTGTCAGATTTAAAAAAGGATTTACTGCGAAAGAATACAATACGATTATCTGAGGATAGAGCCCCATTAAAAAAAACTATTTCAACCAGCACAGGCGTAACATCACAAATTGCATTAAAATAAATAGTTTACCTTTGACGATCTTCCTCTGTTTGCAATCCCAATGCTCATTGTTACACAATGAATAGGCTTTTGTTTGATGAAATCCATTTTTATAGCCTAACACGATATATTTTGTGAACCGCTTGTGTCGTGAATTCCGTCTCATTCCATTTGACGACACATTCGATGTAAATACACACACTAAACGTGACTTTATCCAGTCATGTTTGGTTTCATTGCAATCAACTGGGTTGTTTGTAACACAACCAAACGTGATGGGTCATTTCGCGGGACGTATTGACTGAAAGAAACCGATTTGAAGACAACAAGTAATGACATCATTGTGCACCAATGATATGACCCCTGTTTCATTGATTGACTCTATTTTAACCCAATGACCACTGATAGTCTTGAACTTTGAGCCGAGGTAAACGGCAATATGTAATGTTTATGTGTTGGAAGACCAACCCATGTAGTAAACTCAGGCGTAAAGAGGGTCATTCGCCATTGAAGATTCATACCGGAAGGAGCCACACATGTTACGCACAGCATTATTTTGGTTTAAATAAATTGGGCATCTTCAGCTGTTTATATATCAATCAGTATGGCGACTAAGTCAGGGAACGCTAAATCTAAGTCTAGATATACAGATGTACACACAATTGTAGAAGAAATTGATCGGGAAAGTGAGACAGAGATTGTTGGAGGACGATTCATTTAGCGATTCCCAAATGGAGGAATATTATTCGAACGGAGAGGACATCGTTTTGGACTGGTAAGTTCTTCTCATGCTAATGCCGTTGTTTGAAATTAATAATATAAAATATTATTTGTGATTTTTAAAACATTTTAGTAGCAATATATAAACATGTAATGAAATGTGTAAAGTACACTTTGGCTATACATTGTGTGACCCATAGCCTATGTTTGTGTGTGTATATATACTGTACATATTGTGGATTAGAGGGAGCATGGCCGAGATGCGTGTCTGCCGCTCCACCCCACCCCACCCCCACATGAAATAGCGGATGACACACAGCTGTACATTTCAATGAAACATGGTGAAGCCCCAAAATTGCCCTCGCTAGAAGCCTGTGTTTCAGACATAAGGAAGTGGATGGCTGCAAACCTTCTACTTTTAAACTCAAAACAAAACAGAGATGCTTGTTCTAGGTTCTAGGTCCCAAGAAACAAAGAGATCTTCTGTTGAATCTGACAATTAATCTTGATGGTTGTACAGTCGTCTCAAATAAAACTGTGAAGGACCTCGGCGTTACTCTGGACCTTGATCTCTCTTTTGACGAACATATCAAGACTGTTTCAAGGACAGCTTTTTTCCATCTACCTAACATTGCAAAAATCAGAAACTTTCTGTCCAAAAATGATGCAGAAAAATGTATCCCTGCTTTTGTTACTTCTAGGTTAGACTACTGCAATGCTCTACTTTCCTACTGGATAAAGCACTAAATAAACTTCAGTTAGTGCTAAACACGGCTGCTTGAATCCTGACTAGAACCAAAAAATTTGATCATATTACTCCAGTGCTAGCCTCCCTACACTGGCTTCCTGGCAAGGCAAGGGCTGATTTCAAGGTTTTACTGCTAACCTACAAAGCATTAGATGGGCTTGCTCCTACCCATCTTTCTGATTTGGTCCTGCCGTACATACCTACACGTACGCTACGGCCACAAGACGCAGGCCTCCTAATTGTCCCTAGAATTTCTAAGCAAATAGCTTGAGGTAGGGCTTTCTCCTATAGAGCTCCATTTTTATGGAATGGTCTGCCAACCCATGTGAGAGATGCAGACTCGGTCTCAACCTTTAAGTCTTTACCGAAGACTCATCTCTTCAGTGGGTCATATGATTGAGTGTAGTCTGGCCCAGGAGTGTGAAGGTGAACAGAAAGGCTCTGGAGCAACGAACCACCCTTGCTGTCTCTGCCTGGCCGGTTCCCCTCTCTCCACTGGGATTCTCTGCCTCTAACCCTATTTCAGAGGCTGAGTCACTGGCTTACTGGTGCTCTTTCATGCCATCCCTAGGACGGCAAGTTGGTGGTTGAAGATATCCCTCTAGTGGTGTGGGGGCTGTGCTTTGGCAATGTGGGTGGGGTTATATCATCGGATGGGGCCACAGTGTCTCCTGACCCCTCCTGTCTCAGCCTCCAGTATTTATGCTGCAGCAGCTTGTGTCGGGGTCTAGGGTCAGTTTGTTATATCTGTAGTACTTCTCCTGTCATATCCAGTGCCCTGTGTGAATTTAAGTATGCTCCCTCTAATTCTCTTTCTCTCTCTCGGAGGACCTGAGCCTTAGGACCATGCCTCAGGACTACCTGGCATGATGACTCCTTGCTGTCCCCAGTCCACCTGGCCGTGCTGCTGCTCCAGTTCCAACTGTTCTGCCTGCGGCTATGGAATCCTGACCTGTTCACCGGACCTGCTACCTGTTCCCGACCTGCTGTTTTCAACGCTCTAGAGACAGCAGGAGTGGTAGAGATACTCTTAATGATCGGCTATGAAAAGCCAACTGACATTTTGTCCTGAGCTGCTGACTTGCTGCACCCTCGACAACTACTGTGATTATTATTAATTGACCATGCTGGTCATTTATGAAAATTTGAACATCGTGGCCAGCCAGAAGAGGACTAGCTGCCCCTCAGTCTTGTACCTCTCTAGGTTTCTTCCTATGTTCTGACCTTTCTAGGGAGTTTTTTCTAGCCGCCGTGCTTCTACACCTGCATTGCTTGCTGTTTGGGGTTTTAGGCTGGGTTTCTGTACAGCACTTTGAGATATCAGCTGATGTACGAAGGGCTATATAAATACATTTGATTTGTTTGGACCATGATAGTTTGTTGGTGATGTGGACACCAAGGAACTTGAAGCTCTCAACCTGATCCACTACAGCTCCGTTGATAAGAATGGGGGTGTGCTCATCCTCCTTTTCCTGTAGTTCACAATCATCTCCTTTTGTCTTGAACACATTGAGATAGAGCTCGTTATCCTGGCACCACACGGCCAGGTCTCTGACCTCCCTATAGGCTGTCTTGCCGACAACACAAACTTAATAATGGTGTTGGAGTTGTGCCTGTCCATTTAATATATATATATATTTTTTAACCTTTATTTAAATAAGCAAGTTAGTTAAGAACAAATGACAGCCTACCAGGGAACAATGGCCTTGTTCAGGGGCAGAATGACAGATTTTTTTACCTTGTAAACTCTGGGATTTGATCCAGCAACCATTCGGTTACTGGCCCAACGCTCACTGGGCTACCTGCCGCCGCCATGCAGTCTTGGGTGAACAGGCAGTACAGGAGGGGACTGAGCACGCACCCATGAGGGGCCCTCGTGTTGAGGATCAGCGTGGCAGATATGGTTACCTACCCTTACCACCTGGGGGCGGCCCATCAGGAAGTCCAGGATCCAGTTGTTTAATCCCAGGGTCCTTAGCATAGTGATGACCTTTGAGGGCACTGTGGTGTGCTGAGCTGTCGTCAATTAATGGCATTCTCACGTAGGTGTTCCTTTTGTCCCGGTGGGAAAGGGCAATAGAGATTGCATCATCTGTGGATCTTTTGAGTCAGTATGCAAATTGGAGTGGGTCTAGGCTTTCTGGGATAATGGTGTTGTGAGCCATGACCGGCCTTTCAAAGCACTTCTTGGCTACAGATGTGAGTGCTATGCGTCGGTAGTCATTAGTCATTTAGGCAGGTTCCCTTACACGGAACCCAAACTGGCTGCGCACGTGCGCCATCGTGTGCCATTGTGCATTAATGTATTTTGTCCCCCCACACCAAACGTGATCAAGGCACGCAGGTTAAAATATCAAAACAAACTCTGAACCAATTATATTAATTTGGGGACAGGTCAAAAAGCATTAAACATTTATGGCAATTTAGCTAGTACTTGCTAGCTAATTTGTTCTATTTAGCTAGCTTGCTGTTGCTAGCTAATTTGTCCTGGGATATAAACATTGAGTTGTTATTTTACCTGAAATGCACAAGGACCTCTACTCTGCCAATGAATCCACACATAAAACAGTCAACCAAATAATTTCTAGTCATCTCTCTTCCTTCCAGGCTTTTTCTTCTCTTGACTTCATATTGCGATGGGCAACTTTCATAAATTAGGTGCATTACCGCCACTGACCTTGTTCGTCTTTCACACCCACTTGGGTATAACCAATGAGGAGATGGGAGAGGCAGGACATGCGGCACGATCTGTGTCAGAAATAGAACTGATTTCTATTTTAGCCCATGGCAATGCAGATTCTCAATGGTGCGTGCAATAATTGAATAACATACATTTATTAATCTATTTTGCCATGCTTGCGTGTGGTCTGCCATTTAGTGTTCTTGGGCATAGGGACTATGGTGGTCTGCTTGAAACATGTTGGTATTACAGACTCCGTCCTGGTAATCAGTCTTCCGGAACAGCTGATGCTCTCATGCATGCTTCAGTGTTGCTTTCCTCAAAGCGAGCATAGAAGTAATTTAGCTCATCTAGTAGGCTCGTGCCACTGGGCAGCTCACGGCTGCCCATTTAACCACTAACGAAATCCCCTCACATTGATCCAAACCAGGTTTTGCTAATCAGGAAACTCTTGGATATGTTGTGGTGGACTGTCATTATAATTGCTTTACGGGGAACCTGGTAAAATTATGTTTGTAGTATAGCTAGCCACTAAATGGCATTGAATTCAGTCAGCGTGCAGTGAAAGCTATAACTACTTTTGGAGCAAACCAGTGCTCTCGAATCAAATCCTGATGTCAACAGCAGATGAGAGTTGTGTTCATAACATTGCTAACTTAACTAGTTAACATACTGAGAAAAAAGTTATATTAAGTGACTAGCTTAGCAATGTTTGGTGGTCAATGAGACAGAGAGCTAGCTAGTAGCTAACCAACTGAACTTGCAAACATTATAACAAAAGTATAATTTCTGATTTAAAAAAAATACTCAAACAGGCTCTGCATTTCAGCAATCACAGTAGCAAGTCGTCCTGGTGCACAGTTTAATTATTTAGCCTTTGAAACTTTTTTTGTTGCCATTGCACTCACTGGCTTTCATGCGATATAAACGTGAGCTTGTCCAAGGTGTCAGATTTCATTGGTTGCCCAAAATTATGGGGAAGAGCTACATTTTCATTGAATAATGTGATCATAAAAATAGTTTCTTTGCTTTGTTCTGATTGACCAACCTACCGTTTATTTCTGTATTTATCAAGTGGCATGAAATAAAACTGGTGGAAATTGGATGTACTGTTTATCCAGTAGATGGGGCTGTTTGGTTTGTTGTGGAGTTTTAGATCATGTTGACCTGTTTACACCTGTCTCTTCCCAGGGTGGTACCAGCTGCTAAGTACAGTTCATGAGCATATCCACTGCCTATACAAGCTGTCCGATGCTGTGTCTATGCTAGACATGCTGCTGTCACTAGCCAATGCATGCACCATCTCAGACTGTTAAGTCAAGCAGGAAAGTGAATAAATGTAATCAAAAAAACATTTTTCACCCAACATTTCTGCAATAGAACATAAAAACAGTTGTTCAAATTCATAGACACGCTAACCATATGATCCAGTCAGATTCAAGCTATCCCTGGAGTTGGTTGACCTCAGTCTAGTCAGTATCTGAAGAAACAACCACCCACTCATCCTTCTCACATAGCAGCCAGTCAATGCAGCATAATTGAATACAGTGCGTCAGCAGCAGCGCCCTCTCTTCTCCTCTCTGATTGACAAAGAGGCTGCTGTGCTCTGCTGTCTATGTAACATTGGTTGACCTGTCAGCTTCAGTTGTCTGGGCAGCAGCCCCAATAGCAATGTGGTTGACAACCACTGGTCCCCCCAGCTGTCTGAAAGGATCTCTGTAGAGACACGTGCTGACTTCCCGGCCTTCTCCGTCTCATTCATCTCACTTTCAGATGACCCGAGTTACGTAACCGTTACTGTATTTGACCAGACCAATCTCTCTGCATTACACGACAACTGTAGATGTCTGTTTTGACTGCATGTACTGTACGCTAGTAGTGTTTGGAATTCACATTAAATTAGTAATAAAATAGCAAACGCAACTGAATTTCATTCACAGCAATTCAACCCAGATGTATTTTTAATTGACCAACAATGTAATTATCAATTATCAAAGTGTTCTTCCTGAAGTTATCCTGCTCTGTGCCTGCAACACGTACTTAGTTCACAGACACACTGGCCATCAAGCAGGGTCGTTACCCCATTCTGGATCGTATCACTGGCCAGCAGCCCATGTCCAACAACAGCTACATCTCTGAGGGCAGCAACATTGTCATCATCGCTGGGCTCAACATGAGCGGCAAGTCCACCTACCTCAAACAGGTGGTGCTGTGCCAGATCATGGCTCAGATAGGTAGGTGGAGAAACCACACACTTCATTCAAAATGGAATGTTGTTTTATAGTACCTGAATTAACTTAATTTTCAGTGTGCCAGTGTTGTAACCATTCAACAGGCTTACTCACAGGTTATTTATATAATGAGTCTGATTTGTCCTAGGCTCTTTTGTGCCTACTTCCGCATTGCTGAACAGATTTTCACCAGAATCGGGGTGGATGACAACTTTAAGACAAACTCCTCAACCTTCATGGTGGAAATGAAGGTGGTACATTTTCAATACATACTGGCCTTTCTGATGCAGTGATATGGTATGGACTTTTAAAATCTTGGCAAAATAGTTTTGTTTCATTTTGTCTGGGTATTCCCAAGGTCTCTTATATAATCCATAATGTGAAGTGACAAATCTCTCATCATAGACGCGCTTGGGCGTAGCACCAGTGCTGAGTGGGGCGTAGTCATATGTCACTCTATCTGCAAGTTCCTCATTAGCCTCAGGGTAGGTACACTGTCCAACCAGCACAGTGCCTCTGTCTGAAACAATAGATGATTAATTGGATTGTTGTGTATGAATCATAGAAGCCTTAATTTTCTTTGACTTCCTGTTTACTTGCATTGCTCAGATCAAACTATCATCAGTTAAATGTGTACTCCGCTCTGTTTCCCTGGTGGTCTCAGGTGTTCACTCTGTTTGCCACACACTTCCTGGAGCTACAGTATGTGAGCTGGAGACATTGTACCCCAATGTGGAAAACCAGCACATGGAGGTTCAGCACACCTGCACTGGCAACACGTGTACAGAGAGTGTTGTCTACACTTTCCTGCTGAGCCATGGAAGCTCATATTTCCTAGGGTAAGGAAATATGATTGAACATTCTTAAAGGGGAGCTGAACTTCCTGATTTACCCTCGCTTGCAATTCTCCTCATTAGGAAATGCGACTGAGAACAAGATTTGGGTTTGGAGGCAGGCTTTGACGTGGGTGTCTCATGTGTGTTTGAATGTGGAAAGCGTTTGTACTTTAACTTTGCCAAATACTACACAGTTAGTCACTCACCCTTCTAGAAAACGTGAAACAGCCTAATCAGATCTTGTCTGGAAGTTTCCTAGACTAGCTAGCCAACTTCTTTCGCCAATTAGTTTCAGCCAGCTGTGTGCAACAGTAGAAAAGTTGGCTATCCAATCTGTGGGGCTAGTTAAGGACGGTCAATAAATTACACAATGTAAATTAGACAATATTTTCATGTTGCACACCTTTTAGTTGTCTCATTAAATGCTTTCAACATCATATTCATTTATGTAATTTATAGTTGGTCATTTGGTGCTATTGACATTTAAATATACATTGTGTAATTTACTGAGGTCCCCAACTAGCCCCTTAGGCTTAGGGGATATTGAATGTCAAACCAAATTGGACATGGGCATTACAATTGGGTCTAATTTTTGATTACTTAGGTGCTGCCAGCTGTGGGCAGGATTTAAATAAGCCTAACCCAAGTAAAACTGTTATGGTGCCCGTTACTCTGTGACATACCATTTCCCCCCCCTAATTATCTCACAAATCTCAGGTTTGGATTAGATACTTTTACCAAAATTATCCTATTAAACACTAAGTCAATTTTAACTTGACTCATTGATGCCACAAAGGCAGTTTTCAAAAGGATAAGATGCTTATTACGTAAGGTTACTCTTTAACATTGTCCAATCATTAACATAAATAGTAAAAGGTTTACTGTAATGTTTAACTTGCAGGTCTGAGGGCTGCAGAGATGATTGCTCTGCCTACAACCAAAATCCAAGAAGGATTCCCAGTAGGCTATTTCTTCTTGTTATTTAGATCAAATGTACCTTCCATCTTATTCTGTGGTCCCTGCTGGTCTGTCAACCTGTGGTCTTCCTCCTCTGTATCACCTGGCCACCCGGCTCCTGTAAACATCCAGGGACTCCATACTGGACCTTGACAGCCTGTGAATCTATCTAAAGGGCCCGAAAAGACACTATGAAACAGAAGAACATGTGTCCATGGAGACAGAGGATGTCAGGTTGGGATGGGTCGATGGAGGTGAGAGGAATTGAAGAAGCTTGTGGATTTAAATTATGCTGTTCGCTACAAAAAAGGTTAAATAAAAATATCCTATATGATATTAAATTACAAGTTGTTAGGTGTAATATTTTCAATGTTTCTGTCATTTTAATAAAGAGTTCATTATTAATGTGACATTAAGTGGGACAAGGGACAGAGTCCCAAATGTAAACCGCCATGTAGGTTTAAAACCCCTAGAGCTAGCATGGAAACCCGACATAGTATTTAATTCTACGTCGGGCATTTGGGTCAGGAAAGTTTCCTCTCATGACCACTACAAGCCAGTATGTTGAATAAAATTGTATTTGAACTTACTTTACCGGTTGTCCATGTGGTTTTTGCAAGTAGGAATGTGTAAGAATAATTACAACTATTCAAAGTTCTGGTGGTAATACATTCAGATTTCTATCACCTCAAGCATCACAAGATAAATACTTGCCGAGCTCGTGCATGTGTTTACATGGTTCTTGGCATTCTTATGGTGATAGAAATCCGAATGCACTACCAGTGCTTTGAAAAGTTTGTAATTATGCTTTCTGGTGGATATTGTCCCACATTCCTACCCGCAAATAGACCAACCGGCAAATTAATTTAAAATATAATTTAACACTTGAGGTCTTGAGGAAACTTTCATAATCACTAATTTATGCCCGACATAGAATTAATTAAATTCAATGTCGGGTTTCCAGGCTACCCTGGTGCACCCGGGGAGGTTGTAGTCTAATCGGGTGCATAGAGCAAGAGGCCATGCCTTCTCCACATCCTCTTATCCAGTCCCATCCCTTCATTGAATCATACGCTATGTGCTGAGACAGACCGACCCGCCCCCGTGAAACCGAAACACAAGATACGGGCTTGGGTTGGAGCTGCTCCGGGGAACTCGCCATTTCATTTCAACATTTAGGGAACTTTGGCACTAAGATACAGGTATGTGCATTACATTTCCTCCTACAACATGTGTTCTTTTTAAACCGATCTCGTCATTCAAGGCCTGTTATCTGGGCCTGGCACTGCCTGAAAATGGGGACGCGAGAGTGGGTCAGAGATTTCAGAATAGAGGGGGCGCTAGGTCACTTTATAGGCGAGGCCTTTTGTTAGGATTGGCTTCTCAGGTGCTGTACACTGGGTTGGGTTTCAGAATAAAGCCAACATTAGCTGTGATTTTCTTAAAGGTTATTTGTAAAATAAAGTATGTGTAGTTTGGACTAGAGCATTTCACCTATTTAAAATATAGAATAACGTTCGCTGTGTCCGTGCATCTCGAGAGAGACGTCTTGTCAGTGAGTGACGAGCCTTTCCGCAAATGTCACGATTCGTAGTTGGCAAGTTAACTAGCTTTTCTTCTACAACCCAGCTAACTAGATAAACGCCCAGACCCCCCCCCCCCCCCCCAAAAAAAAAATTGGCCTACCCCTTTCGTGCCTATAGCTAATATGAGGTAGGCGTCACTGGAAACCCGGAGTGGTTAGCTATAACTAGCCACCAACATGTGCGCCCCTTGTCAAATAATGACATTAGCACGGCTTTGTAGCTAGCAGGTTCGTAGCCATCGCGTCAGTATATCTTAACCAGGATAATTTCGCTGTCGTGTCCAACTCAGATGTACGTTGCTAGCCAAGTTAACGTTAGTTATATAATACATTCGCATTATGATTAGCTAGTCTAGTGTCACTAGTAGTGATTAACGTTAGCTAATAGAGCAATATCTAACCACAGTGCTGCACACTAGCTTACTTAGCTAAGTTACGTGCAAGGCCATGACATGTTAGCATAGACTGAACATGATCGTCTTGAAACGGAACTGATCAGCCTAAAACTAGGCAATACCAGAGTTGTGCTTAGAACACATGCTACTAGCCTGTACTTAAAACATGCTACAAACATCCCTTGTAGGCAATTTTTAGGTGTAAAGAAATGACTACTTTATCTGTAGAATAGTTTCATTTAGCTAGCTGTTGCGATTGAAGAATGAGTGATCCTTGAGGTATGCGGTTAACTACAGGTATTTTGAAAATGCTCTGCATGTCATAACATTTTTACTGTGTTAGCTAAATCCCCCAAGTGCGGTGTAATTTTAGACAGTGACTTTATGACAGGGGCCATCTACAAAATGTAGTGCATAATATTTAGGAAATGCTCACCTTATGTTGCAGCCATTAAGAATTTATACAGTAGACTATATACTTCCATATTTCCACCAGTCCTGCCTGCATCACTGACCAAGATGCTGTTTGTATTGTATACAGCACATTCATAGAACCACGTCATCACCCCATTTCACCTTTGAGTGAGGCCTTCTCTTCCTATGTAAAAATGGGGAGATGCACAAAATTCTCCCCTCCCACTCCCCCAGTATGTCATCTCAATTTTTCATAAGCAGAGACCATTAAAGAGAATAGATAATTTAAACGATTTACAGATTGAGGCATTTAGGACCAACTGCCTTTACCACTCCCCTGCACTTTCGAAGAGGCCAGTGCAAGTATTTGACCTGCTCCTTTTTAAGTCATTGAGTAGAGAAATTGTCACTGGTTAGCCTACTCACAGGTCATTTTCCTTACATCAGTAGTGATTGGTCAGTTAGGACAGTGTGCATGGAAACCTCTAGTGAGTCTTATTCCAGATATGGCTTGAGGGGGTAGTTCTATTTGTGTGCTCCCACAGGGCTGGCTGCTGAGATACCTTATCAGCCTCTGGCTCCAGAAAGGAGTATTGTGGGATACTGAACTCACCCACGCTAGAGTAAACCTCATGGCTTAATCTGGATACTGAGGGATGTAATGGCTGGTTCTAATCAATGTCACAGTCTCCCGTGCGGTTACATGATCACCAATGTGGTTATTGTGGAGAGTCGGATGAATATAATTTAGATTAAAATGTTTACATGCTTTGCAAGAACAATTTCCCCAATCCTGTTTACATGGACATCTGAAATATGCAGAAAACCAGCAATCAAAATGAACGTTCTACCTCAGCGAACATATTTTTTGCAAAACATTTGAGTACAGACATCTAAAGTTTGAAAACCTCTAAGACTCATGCGTTCCCCTGTTCCAGACACACTAAAAAGAGAGGCCTGCCTGGCTGGTGCAGATCAAATACACTGCCGATAAGGTTTTTACATGTTCTAATAATTAGAAAGTTTGCTCAGAAAACCAGGTTATAATTGGTGTATGCTTACTTCAATTTAGATCCCACACAGATTTAAGATAAGCATAGTAAAGTGACTATTGCATAATCTGCCTACTGCCATGAGTTTTATCAAATGATTACTGTGCATGTATACAGTATCTGTTGGGTTTATTTGGAAGTTGTATATTATGCTCGTTTGAGAATATAGGCCCTAGAGGACCAATACTGTATTTTGATGGATCCCCATTAGCTGTCAAGGCAGCAGCGACTCTTCCTGGGGTCCAGCAACATAAGATCGTTAGAGTTCAAATACGTGACACTTCATAACACCTTAGCCAACAGTGTAATACCTCAGGCCACCACACATCTACAATACAAAATCCATGGGGCGGCAGGGTAGCCTAGTGGTTAAAGCGTTGGACTAGTAACCGGAAGGTTGCAAGTTCAAATCCCCAAGCTGACATGGTACAAATCTGTCGTTCTGCCCCTGAACAGGCAGTTAACCCACTGTTCCTAGGCAGTCATTGAAAATAAGAATTTGTTCTTAACTGACTTGCCTAGTTAAAGGTTAAATTTTTTTTTTATGTATACACGTCTTGTATAGCCTTGTCCCTTCAGTCCCTGCTGTGCCATAAGTTGTATTTTTTAAATTTGATTCTACTACTTCATCAGTTGCCTGATTTAGACGAGAGTTCCATGTAGTACTGTGCGCCTCCCATAGGCTATTCTTAATTTGGGAATTGTGAAGAGACCTTTGGGATGTCTTGTGGGGAATGCATGGGTGTCTGAGCTGTGTGCTCGTGGATTAAAGGACACCCCGGTGCATTCAGCATGTCAACACTTCTTACAAAAACAAGTAATGATTAAGTCACTCTCCTCCACTTTGAGCCATGAGAGATTTACATGCATGTTATTAATGTTAGCTCTGTGTACATTTAAAAGCCAGCCATGCTGCCCTGTTCTGAGCCAGTTGTAATTTGAGGTTCCTCTGTGGCACCTGACCACCTGATTGAACAGTATTCCAGGTGGAACAAAACTAGAGCCTGTAGGACCTGTGTTTTTAGAAAGGCAGAGCAGTGGACAGACTTCCCCATCTTAGCTATTGTTGAATCAACATGTTATGACCAGGACAGTTAACAATCCAGGGATACACAAAGCAGTTTGTCACCACGTTATTTATTACAAGATTTAGTGAATGTCCCAAATACAATGCTTTTAGTCCTAAATACCTTTATTTAAACAGGTAGGCCAGTTGAGAACAAGTTCTCATTTACAACTGCGACCTGGCCAAGATAAAGCAAAGTATTGTGACAAAGACAGTTACACATGGGATAAACAAACATACAGTCAATAACAATAGAAAAATCTATGTACAGTGTGCAAATGTAAGATTAGGGAGGTAAGGCAATAAATAGGCCATAGTGGCAAAAAAATATACAATTTAGCATTAACACTGGAGTGAGATGTGCAAGTAGATACTGTGGTGCAAAAGAAAATGGATGAGGTAGTTGGGTAGGCTATTTACCGGTGCAGTAATCGGTAAGCTGCTCTGACAGCTGATTCTTAAAGTTAGTGAGAAGTCTCCAGTGATTTTTGCAATTCGTTCCAGTCATTGGCAGCAGAGAACTGGAAGGAAAGGCAGGCAAAGGAGGAATAGGCTTTGGGGGTGACCAGTGAAATATACCTGCTGAAGCGTGTGCTTTGCTATGGTGACCAGTGAGCTGAGATAACGTTCTACATTTCTGGAAAGGTGGATTTAAAAAATAAAGTAGAAGCCCGGAACTGTTTGGGCACAGACCTGGTTAGTTTGACAGTACAATGCAGGCCATCTCTGCAGTAGATTGCAACTCCGCCCGCTTTGGCAGTTCTAGCTTGATTGAAAATGTTGTAGTTGGGAGTGGACATTTCAGAATTTTGTGGCCTTCATAAGCCAGGATTCAGACATGGCTAGGACATCAGGGTTGGTGGTGTGCTAAAGCTGTGAATAAAATAAACTTAGGGAGGAGGCTTTGATGTTAACATGCATGAAACCAAGGCTTTTACTGTTACAGAAGTCAACAAATGAGAGCACCTGGGGAGTAGGTGTAGTACTGGGGGCTACAGGGCCTGGGTTAACCTCTACATCACCAGAGGAAGAGTATGATAAGGGTACGGCTAAAGGCTATAAGAACTGTACGTTGGGAACAGAATGAAAGGAGCAGATTAGATTCAGGGCATAATGTACAGACAAGGGTATGGTTAGGATGAGTACAGTGGAGGTTAACCTAGGCATTGAGTGACGTGAGGTTGCATCTCTGGAGGCACGAGTTAAGCCAGGTGAGGTCTCCGCATTTGGTGGGGCGGGTTGGACAAAAGAGCCGTCTAAGGCATGTTGAGCGGGACTGGGGGCTCTGCATTGAAATAAAACAAGAACTAACCGAAACAGCAGTAGACAAGGCATATTGACAGAGGCATAAAGCTATCACGGGTGTTGATCAGGAGAGCGAAGACAACGGGTAAATGGCAATGAATGAGTCAGTTAGGTACATACAGGACCGAGTTGAGGCTGTGGCCGACCAACAAAATGAGGTGCCGTGTTAGTGAACAGTCTAGCAGGCATCAGCTGTGTAGCGGAGTGATCATAGGGTTCAATGAGCAGCAATAGGTGAGTCAGGGAGCCGTTCAGTAGTCGCTACTACTCTCGGTGAGCAGGAGACACGGCGTTCAGAAAGCTAGCGGGCCAGGGCTAGCAGATGGGTCTTCAGCAATATCGCAACAGAAAAGCCTGTTGAAACCACATTGACGTTTACGTCGGCAGACCAGTCGTGATGGATCGGCGGGGCTCTGTGTCGACAATAGAGTCCAGGCCAATTGGCAAAAGTAGGTTTGTAGCCCAAGAATTAGCTGGTAAACTTTGTCAGCTAGCTGGGAGATGAGGCTAGCCCAAGGCTAACTGGTGCTTGCTTCGGGACAGAGGCACTAGCCAACAATAGCCACTCTTTTGCAGCTAACTAGCTGCAATGATCCGGTGTAATGGTCCAGAGCTTGCGGCAGTAATCCTGTGATGTGGTAGAGAAAAGAAGTCTGATATGCTCTGGGTTGATATCGCGCTTTGCAGACTGGCGGGTATTGACCGAGTTAGTTACACCAGCGTTTCTACCGAATGTCATTGTCGGTGAGGTGTGGACATTTTGCAGGTGAAAGATTGTTCATTTGCACAATTTTGTTGCATACTTTTCTGAAGGAAGAGCTGCATGTGTACACTGAGCAGAGGGGAGGTGAAAAACGCTAATAGGAAGAACGGGGGGAAAATTGATATCTGTACAAATGTAACAGAATAACTTTACGTCCGTCCCCTCGCCCATACTCGGGCGCGAACCAGGGACCTTCTGCACACATCAACAACAGTCACCCTCGAAGCATCGTTACCCATCGCTCCACAAAAGCCGCGGCCCTTGCAGAGCAAGGGGAACTACTACTTCAAGGTCTCAGAGCAAGTGACGTAACCGATTGAAACGCTATTTAGCGCACACCGCTAACTAAGCTAGCCATTTCACATCCGTTACACTCACCCCCCTTTTGACCTTCCTCCTTTTTCCGCAGCAACCAGTAATCCGGGTCAACAGCATCAATGTAACAGTATAATTTTAAACCGTCCCCTCGCCCATACCCGGGCGCAAACCAGGGACCTTCTGCACACATCAACAACAGTCACCCACGAAGCATCGTTACCCATCGCTCCACAAAAGCCGCGGCCCTTGCAGAGCAAGGGGAACTACTACTTCAAGGTCTCAGAGCAAGTGACGTAACCGATTGAAACGCTATTTAGCGCACACCGCTAATTAAGCTAGCCGTTTCACATCCGTTACACAAACTCATCCAGAGCTCCCCGACTTCTGGCAGAAAGACATACGATATGATGGAAAACATGAAGTTACACTTGTAGGAAATTCACGTGCACCGCACAGAGACTCGCAGATATAGAACGCTATGGACTCAGTCTCCCGTTGTGCTATTTACAAATGTGACTGGTCAACTTCATAATGTCATGTGACGGTGAAATAAAGAATACAATCTCCTAATGTATTTCACAAGTTGACTGCAGGAATTAACTAAAAGTAGCTACAAAACATGTATTGAAAAACCTCATACTCTGTACAAATAGTTAATGTTTTATGAGCTGAAATAAGATCCCAGAAATGTTCCATATGCAAAGCTTCTCAAATTGTGTGCACATGTTTACATCCCTGTTAATGAGCACCTCTCCTTTGCTAAGATAATCCATCCACTTGACAGGTGTGACATATCAAGAAGCTGATGAAACAGCATGATCATTACACAGGGCGCCTTGTGCTGGGGACAATAAAAGGTCAGTTGTCACACAACACCACAGGTGTCTCAGAGGGAGCATGCAATCAGCATACTGACTGCAGAAATGCCCACCAGAGCTGTTGCCAGAATTGAATGTTCATTTCTCTACCATAAGCTGTCCCACAGCCCTCACAACCTCAGACCACGTGTATGGTGTTGTGTGGGCGAGCAGTTTATCCGCCGTCATCACCTCATGTTTCAGCATGGTAATGCAAGGATCTGTACACAATTCCTGCAAGCTGAAAAATTCCCAGTTCCTGCATACTCACCATACATGTCACCCATATTTGGGATGCTCTGGATCAACGTGTGCCAGTTCCCACCAATAACCAGCAACATTTCAGACTACAATCAACAGCCTAATGAAATATTCAAAGGAGATGTGTGGCACTCCATCAGGCAAATGGTCACACCAGATACTGACTTTCTGATCCACGGCACTTTTTTTTATTAACTTCTTGACGCACCCATCCCTTTATCGGGTTAATTTATCAACACCCGCTGAATTCAAATTAAATTACTAAAAATACTTCATTTTCATGAAATCACAAGTGCAATATAGCAAAACACAGCGTAGCTCATTGTTAATCCACCTGGCGTGTCAGATTTTAATACAGAATTTTGGCGAAAGCATAAGCTTTTAAGTAAGAACATCTCTCTCAGTAGACAAAATATTAAACACTAGCAGCCAAATAGATTGGTCACGAATGTCAAATGCAATAGATTAAATCGCTTACCTTTGATCTTCAGATGTTTGCACTCACGAGACTCCCAGTTACACAAATTCCTTTTGTTCCATAAAGATTATTTTTATATCCAAAATACCTCCATTTGTTTTGCGTGTTATATTCAGAAATCCACAGGCTCGAGCGGTCACGACATCGCTGACAAATTCCAAAAAGTATCCGTAATGTCCACAGAAACATGTCAAACGCTTTTATAATCAATCCTCAGGTTTTTAAAATATATAATCGATAATATATCAACCGGGACTGTCACTTTTTCAATAGGAGAGGGAGAGACAATGGCTGCCCCACTCTGTGGCGCAAGCGAAACTCTGCGAACACCTAGCTATCCACTGACGCGATATCTTTCTCACTCATTTTTCAAAATAAAAGCCTGAAACTATGTCTAAAAACTAACACCTTGAGGAAGCCATAGGAAAAGGAATCAGATATCAGATTGATATCCCTTTAAAAAATGGAGGCAAGGCATCCAATGGAACAAAGCTTTCAGGAGAAACAGCACTTCCTGGTTTGATTTTCCTCAGGTTTTCACCTGCAATATCAGTTCTGTTATACTCAGACAATATTTTGACAGTTTGGGAAACTTTAGTTTTCTATTCTAAATCTGACAATTATGCATTTTCTAGTTTCTGGGCCTGAGAAATAGGCAGTTTCAAATTGGTACGTTTTTTAGCCAAAAACAAAAATCCCGCCCCCTACACTCAAGTTAAAGGTATCTGTGACCAACAGATGCGTGTCTGTTTAACCAGTCATGTGAAATCCATAGATGAGGTTATAAGGAATTTATTTCAATTCACTTATTTCCTTACATGAATTGTAATATTTGAAATGGTTGCATTTATATTCAGTAAATAGTTGACTTTGTCTAATGAAAAGGTATGAACTATTCTGTGTCTTTTTCCAAATACCCTGGTATACCGCCCAAGCCTAGTTACTAAACATAGATGGTACTAACAAATGACAAGCTACAGGTCAGGTGTAGTGCCCTGAAAGGTTGGTTCGCCACGTTGACAATTTATCATGGGGGTTCCTGAGGCCTGTCCCTGCCAAAACAGGAGCTCCGGGGAATGGTCCAAGAGAGCTTTGTCTTCAGGCTCATTTCCATGCTAGGATATGGCTCCTGCTGCAATGGGAAATGTTTGCACCCTCCAGTCTGAGGCATAGTCAGGGCAGAAAGCAATCAGGCAGGTATGATGCAACTCACCCACCGCAATCCTGTCCACACTGCCTAGTGTTTTATTCTGCTTAAGAGGTCTTAACTTTCACATCTCCAAATTGTCCCAACTAGTGTTTTCTGCTCTTGCAGGACAAGACTGAAATAACTGAGGGTGGGTGCTCTGGTTTGGTGCTGAGAGTTAACACACAAGACAGTGCCAGAACTGAGAAATAAAGTATAACAAAACATGCTAATCAAAAAAGGCCATTGTCAAGATCTATAGAACTCAGAATATAAGAAAAGGAAGTAGTCTAAGTAAAGTGTCACTCTGATTGACAATAAACCGACAAAGTTTGTTGTACATGTTAAAAATAATAATAAAATAAAAAACACCTTCAGCACCCAGTACACACAACAAAGGACTTAAGCCACCACAAACAATGAGGTGGAAAAAAAAGCTGCTTATATAAGTGAGGAAGAGAGAGGAATGCTGATTATCAGAGTGAGTTCAGGTGTGGTGAGTTGTTAGGAGAAGGGGTGTGTCCAGAGGGTAATTATGGAATTGGTGAGGTGGCATACTCCTTCAGGGGTTTGACGTTAATATATAGAACTCTTAAATATTGGCATGAATTCACCTTTAACCACAACAACCACGCAAAATGTAGCTCATGGGCAAATCCATGGTAATGGAGACTCAGATTTTTCACTTTAAAATCTATACCAAACAAAAGCCATTGATTTCAAAGTTTAACAATCCATTGAACTCTATGCCCAAGGACTACTTAACAATTTCCACAGAATTTTACAAAAACACAAGAACTGTGCAGATAAAATGTTGTTACTGTAAACATTGTTTGTTTTCTTTCTGTGTAAATTGTCAAGTAGTCATTGTGCATAGAGTTGTATTGTTTGTTAAACTTTGAAATCAATGTTTTTGTTGTTATGTTTGGTCTAATGGTCTAATGTTGTTATGATCTAATGTTGTTATGATCTAATGGTCATTCTAAGTGAAAGATCTGAGTCTCCACGGTAAATCTGTTACTGTGGAATTGCCCCCATATGCATTCGTGCTCTGTGAGAACTCACTTGAATACAATTTATTTCTAATTGGAGAAGTTTTGTCATTGGAAATGGTCTGAAGCAATCTCTGAGAATGAGGAACAAGTGAATGATAAGTTAGCCTTACATGATGACAGTTGTTGGATATATATCTATCTGGCTGCTTGCTGGACTATGTGTGTGTTTGTTTGTGCATGAGTCGGTGTGTGTGTGTGTCAGGTGTGAAATAATGGGAGAGGTTTTACAGGCCTAGGTGAAACTGACTGTTGCACCTCAAGCCCATCAGGCCCAGAGAAGCACTGCAGCGGGAAGTTATTCTTAATGTATTATCATGGGTAATCTGCTTAATCCAAATTAGGGCCTAACTAAGAGGCCCAGCATATGAGATGTGCTAGCTAGACAGAGGGGGCTGAGTCCTGTGCTATTGCTGACACCAATCTGAATCCAGAGCAAGCGGGTATTGTCCTGTCAGCCACGGTTGGCGCAACTGTTTGTATTGTTGACAACAATAGTACACTTCAAACTAGACCATGCCCTAGGGCTGAAATGTTTTAATTTCCACTCTGTGTACAAATAAAGTGATGCCTGACTAAGTAAAACAATCTCTGTTCAGGTGGTTGTTGGACAGGCATTTTTTTCTACTAATGTTTTTTGGCAATGTAATGATCCTCGTGGTGAGTTTTACCACTATATTGTCTTCCACTGTTGTGGTTTCTTGAAACTAATAGAGCCTACTATGTTTGCATTGATACTATGGTCTCCTTCCTCATCTCTTTTTCTACCACAGACTACCATATCCTGTTTTAAAGGCACCTAAATCTTGTATCTTGCCCATTGACCTTTTGAATGGCAAACATACATTGCATTTGGAAAGTATTCAGACCCCTTCCCCTTTTCCAATTGTTTTTACGTTGCAGCCTTGTTCTAAAATGGATTAAAAATAAATAAAAAATCCTCACCAATCTACACACAATACCCCATAATGACAAAGTGAAATGTTTTTAGAAAGTTGTGCAAATGTACTAAAAATAAACAGATACCTTATTTACATAAGGATTCAGACCCTTTGCTGTGAGACTCGAAATTGAGCTCAGGTTCATCCTGTTCCCATTGATCATCCTTGAGATGTTTCTACAACTTGATTGGAGTCCACCTGTGGAAAATTCAATTGATTGGACATAATTTGGAAATACACACACCTGTCTATATAAGGTCTCACAGTTGGCAGTGCATCTCAGAGCAGCAAAAACCAAGCAATGAGGTTGACGGAATTGTCTGTAGAGCGCCGAGACAGGATTGTGTGGAGGCACAGATCTGGGGAAGGGTACCAAAAATTGTCTGCAGCATTGAAGGTCCCCAAGAACACAGTGGCCTCCATTCTTAAATGGAAGAAGTTTGTAACCACCCCGACTTCCTAGAGCTGGCCAAACTGAGCAATCGGGGGGAAAAGGCCCTTGGTCAGGGAGATGACCCGATGGTCACTCTGACAGAGCTTCAGAGTTCCTCTGTGGAGATGGGAGAACCTTTCAGAAGGACAAACATTTCTGCAGCACTCCACCACCAATGAGGCCTTTATGCTAGAGTGGCCAGACGGAAGCCACTCCTCAGTAAAATGCACATGAAAGCCTGCTAGGAGTTTGTCAAAATGCACCTAAAGGACTCTGACCATAATAAACAAGATTGAACTCTTTGGCCTGAATGCTAAGAGGAGGAAACCTGGCACCATTCCTACGGTGAAGCATTGTGGTGGCAACATCATGCTGTGGTTATATTTTTCTGCAGCAGTGTCTGGGAGACTAGTCACAATCAAGGGAAACATGAACAGAGGAAAGTATAGAAAGATCCTTGATGAAAATCTGCTCCAGAATGCTCAGGGCCTCATACTGGGACTAAGGTTCACCTTCCAACAGGAAAACAACCCTAAACACACAGCCACGACAATGCAGGAGTGTCTTCGGGACGAGTCTCAATGTCCTTGAGTGGCCCAGCCGGAGCCAGGACTTGAGCATCTCTGGAGAGCTCTGAGAACAACTCTGCAGCGACACTCCCCATCCAACCTGACAGAGCTTGAGAGGATCTGCAGAGAAGAATGAGAACTCCCCAAATACAGGTGTGCCAAGCTTGTAGCGTCATACCCAAGAAGACCCGAGGCTGTAGTCACTGCCAAGGATGCTTCAACAAAGTACTGAGTGAAGGGTCTGAATACAAATCAAAGTCAGAGAGGCTGCAACCTACATTGAGACCCAATCCCTTGCTACTTTAATAAATGGATCACAAGTTACTTTAAACAGTGGCAATTTGAAATAATCCTTACATATCTTACATTACTCATATCACATGTATACTACCGTTCAAAGGTTTGGGGTCACTTAGAAATGTCCTTGTTTTGGAAAGAAAAGTCCAGTGTTTGTGTTCTCCAGCCAATTATAATCTGTTCTTTTTATTGACCAGTCTGAGATATGGCTTTTTTTTTGCAACTCTGCCTATAAGGCCAGCATCCCGGAGTCGCCTCTTCACTGTTGACGTCGAGACTGGTGTTTTGCAGGTACTATTTAATGAAGCTGCCAGTTGAGGACTTGTGAGGCGTCTGTTTCTCAAACTAGACACTAATGTACTTGTCCTCTTGCTCAGTTGTGCACCGGGGCCTCCCACTCCTCTTTCTATTCTGGTTAGAGCCAGTTTGCGCTGTAATGTGAAGGGAGTAGTACACAGAGTTGTACGAGATCTACAGTTTCTTGGCAATTTCTTGCATGGAATAGCCTTCATTTCTCAGAACAATAATAGACTGATGAGTTTCAGAAGAAAGACCTTTTGCTTCTGGCCATTTTGAGCCTTTAATCAAACCCACAAACGCTGATGCTCCAGATACTCAACGAGTCTAAAGAAAGCCAGTTTTATTGCTTCTTTAATCAGAACAGTTTTCAGCTGTGCTAACATAATTGTGAAATGGTTTTCGAATGAACAATTAGCCTTTTAAAATAATAAATAGCTAACACAACATGCCATTAGAACACATGAGTGATGGCTGCTGATAATGGGCCTCTGTAAGCCTATGTAGATAATCCATTTAAAAAATCTGCTGTTTCCAGCTACAATAGTCATTTACAACATTAACAATGTCTACACTGTATTTCTGATCAATTTTATGTTATTTTAATGGACAAAAAATGTGCTTTCCTTTCAAAAACAAGGACATTTCCAAGTGACCCCAAACTTTTGACCGGTACTGTGTATATACTGTATTTTATACCATCTATTGCACCTTTCCTATGCCGCTTGGCCATCTCTCATCCATATACTTACATGTACATATTCTTATTCACCTCTTTAGATTTGTGTGTATTTGTTGGGGAATTGTTAGATATTACTGCTCTGTCGGAACTAGAAGCACAAGCATTTACATTTACATCTCACATTAACATCTGCTAACAATGTGTATGTGACCAATACAATTTGATTTGAGTAAAGGGTATGAAGGGTAAAAGCGTACTTTCGCTTTGGATAAATGGCTTACAATTTGATGTAAAAAAAAAAAAAAAATCTTTTTTTTCTGAAACATTTGCAAAAAAGTTTAAACCTGTTTTTGCTTTGACATTATTAGGTTGTGTGGGTGGGGGGGGATGGACGACAATTTAATCAATTTTAGAGGAAAGCTGTGACGTGACAAAATGTGGAAAAAGTCAAGGGATCTGAATACTTTCCGAATGCACAGTATAAATAAAATCCATGTCTCAATTGTCTCTAGGCTTAAATCTTTCTTTACCCGTCTCCTCCCCTTCATCTACACTGACCACATTACATGCACACCAACATCCCGTTATTATTCGGGATACTCAAGTATTCTGTTTTTGGGTTGACACATATCCCGAAAATGCTTTATCCCGGGTTATGAGAAACCCGGATAAGATGCCTGGGAAATGCTAATCTAAGACTGGATACTGTGCATGTAAACAACTTATCCTGTTTTACTGTCGTTTTTTGCAGTCTGCTCAGTTTTGCATATCATGGGTGATTTTATGTTTTCATTTTATTGTCAAACAAATTACTTCAAAAGGTAGACTATATGCTCAGTTCGATCCACCATAATTTTGCCTTCTATAATGGGTGGCAGGGTGGCCTAGTGGTTAGAGTGTTGGACTAGTAACCGGAAGGTTGCAAGTTCAGACCCCCGAGCTGACAAGGTACAAATCTGTCGTTCTGCACCTGAACAGGCAGTTAACCCACTGTTCATAGGCTGTCATTGAAAATAATAATTTGTTCTTAACTGACTTGCCTAGTTAAATAAAGTTAAAACAAAAATATATATATATTTTTTACTGCAGGACACTTTCATCACCTAATTTAGACATTTCTGCTTTGGTAGGCCATATTATAATTCACAACATTTGGTAGCCATATTATAATTCACAACATTTGGTAGCCATATTATAATTCACAACATTTGGTGGCCATATTATAATTCACAACATTTGGTAGCCATATTATAATTCACAACATTTGGTAGGCCATATTATAATTCACAACATTTGGTAGGCCATATTATAATTCACAACATTTGGTAGGCCATATTATAATTCACAACATTTGGTAGGCCATATTATAATTCACAACATTTGGTAGGCCATATTATAATTCACAACATTTGGTAGGCCATATTATAATTCACAACATTTGGTAGCCATATTATAATTCACAACATTTGGTAGCCATATTATAATTCACAACATTTGGTAGGCCATATTATAATTCACAACATTTGGTAGCCATATTATAATTCACAACATTTGGTAGCCATATTATAATTCACAACATTTGGTAGCCATATTATAATTCACAACATTTGGTAGGCCATATTATAATTCACAACATTTGGTAGCCATATTATAATTCACAACATTTGGTAGGCCATATTATAATTCACAACATTTGGTAGGCCATATTATAATTCACAACATTTGGTAGCCATATTATAATTCACAACATTTGGTAGCCATATTATAATTCACAACATTTGGTAGCCATATTATAATTCACAACATTTGGTAGCCATTTTATAATTCACAACATTTGGTAGCCATTTTATAATTCACAACATTTGGTAGCCATTTGTCAACAGTAGTTTGATACATGTAGCTTATTTTCTGCCACAACTTGTTACCTCAGAAGTCCAATTAGAGTAGTGCTCAACGGAATATTGTCTTTCATAACTAGATTACTCATGCATGCATTCTATCTAACGCTGGTAAAGTTGTCTGTTTTGTTTAGTGACCGGGGAGAAAACAGTGGAAAGATTAGTCCTGTGCAAAATGTCCAAATGTCATCAGCTTGACCGGTTTTAAGGAAATGAAAAGTCCACACGTTTCTGTTAAGACTTCGGTTTGTCTTGGGTGCATATTTTATGTGGTTGAAATACTATCTGCTTGCATAACACCAGTGTCAAAAGAACACATAACATAGCTTTCACATTTTCTCAAGAAATGCTGAAAGGAAGAAATCCTATTTCTCCACTCTTGTTCCCGAGACAAAATTAACATTTGTTGTATAATTTCACTGCAAGAAATGTATAATTCTGCAGGAGTTAATATTATTATAGGCCGACACTCAGTGTGCCTATTCTATTTAACCCATATACTTAAATTAGGAATATTCTGTTTATTCATGGCTACAAGGATACTCGTGAGTGGGATAAGACCTTAAGTGGGATATGAGCTACTATACGGAATACTGTGCATATGTAAACATGGTCACTGTTTGAATTGGATTTAACAAGGACATTAAGGGATCATAGCTTTCACCTGGTCCGTCTGTCATGGGAAGAGCAGAGCTGTGTTTGAATGCTCATACTAACTCTACTATTTGTGACGTAAATGTAGAATGCTTACTGGTCATAGTATGGATCTAGTTAGAATGCCAAACGTTCCGGGATGTCGTACTACATTCGCCAAAATACGAAGTATACAAGCAGTGGACACTATTTCCGTGATTTTAGGGCCCATAATACAATTGATCAGAAAATAAGTATTGCTTCACAACATTTTCAGATTTTTTTTGGGGGGGGGATTTTTATTAGGATCCCCATTAGCTTTTGGCTACTCTTCCTGGGGTCCACACAAAACATAATACAGAATGACATAATACTGAACATCAATAGACAAGACCAGCTCAGACAGAACTACATACATTGCAGAAAACGAACCGCATAGAATATCATTACAGCAGTATGTACCACCGGTATGTTAGCTAGCTGCCTACCGTTAGTTGGCTATTAATACATCGAACTTACCTGTATATTAACTATATGCTATCTAACTAACTAACCAACGTTTATTGACTTGATTATTCCCGTCATAATTAGCTTAGCTAAGTAGTATAGTCGTGCGTTAGCAATGGACATTCGGGTGCATAAATTCGCTCTGGCTATCTACTCCGATTTCAGCTCACTCTTATCGGAGTGTACCAGAGACCATAATAACTGATGAATCTACGAACGCTCAACACCTGTTGAATATGGTCGATGGTAGTAAACGTCGGCAAAAAAAAAGCATAATTAAATTGTTGCCAGCAGCACAGTCACCAATGCTCTGAATAACATGAAAACAGCTTAACCGACTGCTGCTTATTTGTTGTTCTTATCTCTTACTTTCTTTGTTGGTATTTTCTTAAAACTGCATTGTTGGTTAAGGGCTTGTAAGTAAGCATCTCCCTGTAAGGTCTACCAACACCTTTTGTATTCAGTGCATGTGACAAATGTATTTGATTTGTTAGAGTGAGGTGTTCTCTCATTTGTGTCTGGTAGTAGCAAACCAGTTAGCTTGGGTGATTGACTGCCGCTGTATGGTCAGAACGCTCCGATCAACCCTACTCCTCGGAGAGAGCGTTCAGTGTACGCTCTTGAGAGCGAAATGCTCTGCAGTAACAAACGGACAATCTGACAAAGCTTTGAATTTACTAATGCCCAGAGCACACTGAGCACTCTCTGGCACTCCGGATTGAATTTAAGAACGCACCCGAAGTCGTAAAATGTATAGCTAGTAATTTGTTATGCTAGCAAAAGGTTGCATAGCAACAGCATCAACTTCTGGTAGACAGGCGAGCACTAGTACACACAACTGAAAGGATACCGTTCTTTTACAATATACTAAAATTAACTAATAGTATGTAGTATATACTCATTAAGTATGTAGTATACAGTATGTTAGTATGGGTATTCAACACCGCTCAGGTGTTTCTAATGTTTTGTAATAATAATAATAATATATGCCATTTAGCACACTATTTATGTCCAGCATCCTGTGTAAATGCTAAGGGACATGCGTAGGCTTTACCTTGCTTGACAACGACATCTTGCTGTGTCTTGGGCCTGCCAGGAGAAGAGCATTTTCACCTCTCAACAGGCTGGTGCAAAACTGCAGCTGCAGCACTGGGACAATATTTACACGTTGGTGTATTTTTGCCCCTTGCAAAGCCTTCCTCTATTGAGTTTAGAGTGTCATGTCACCCTCGAGGTGCAATCCATCAGGGTGTCCATTTTGTTTCTTTCATCTAGCTAATACACACACTATGGACATGATAAAAGGTAGACAGATTAATTCAGTGCATATTGTTTCTCGTAAGTACATTGCTTGAAAGCGTTACCAACTTTAGTAGCTAGTCTACCATGTTTGTGTGTAAAGAAAGTGTTAGGCTGTAGGCTAGGACAGTGTACTCTACTAGTCTAATAGACCCTATCACAGAGATGAGAGGACTATGGGTGAGGGAAGACACAAAGGTGTTCTTCGTACATGCTAATTACCCCTCCCTCCCACCCACACACACACACACACACACACACACACACACACACACACACACACACACACACACACACACACACACACACACACACACACACACA
Source organism: Oncorhynchus gorbuscha (assembly GCF_021184085.1). NCBI lineage: Eukaryota > Metazoa > Chordata > Actinopteri > Salmoniformes > Salmonidae > Oncorhynchus > Oncorhynchus gorbuscha. The sequence continues at coordinate 25,399,127 of NC_060189.1, read as the reverse complement.
CACACACACACACACACACACACACACACACACACACACACACACACACACACACACACACACACACACACACACACATTCCCTCTGCACAGGGCTGTCTCCCTCTGACTGCAGATAACCTCCAGGAGTTGTCACATTTCTTACCAAAAATGTATGCAGTGTGGAAAAGTCATTAGCATTTTTGCTGTAGTATATCAAACCCATAACGTATTGAGGAAGTGTCAGCAGCAGCGCCAGCGTCCTCTTATTAGGGAGGCACTGGGAGAGGTGGAATGTGTTCTGGCACCACAGCTATTCGTGTCAGAATGATCTGGGATGTCTGGAAGCGCCTGTAGCTGTTCATCTTGTAAATCACGTTACCCCATTTCCCCTTTCACTGGGCTGCCCTGGCATGGATGGGGCTGTGCCAGTGTCTGACCGGCCTTGAAGTTTGGAATTGACCTAGTCCGTGTGAGAATCAACTCTTTCATCTAAAATATGTGGCAACGAAGAAGAGGTATAGGACATTTAGGAATGAACTGATCAGCTATTTTGCTATCCATTATTTGCAGCTATGACGCATTTGTTAAATGTCTTATGTTGACAGTTGGCTTATCATGTGCATGATACTCATGACTCATTCTTGCTCTGTCTCTTCAGAATGGCGCTGGACATCTATGACTCTCAGTACTTGGTAATCCTGGCCCCATCCCTGGTCATCGCCCTCATCTTCCTCTTCTTCTGGCTCTTCATGAAGGAGACCTCTTATGATGAGGTGCTAGCCAGGCAGAAACGAGATCTCAAGCTGCCACCCTCCAAACCAGACACTCGCAAGAAGAATGACAAGAAAAAGAGCAAGAAGAAGGAGAGCAGTAGCGGAGGAGGTGGTGGGGGAGGAGGAGAGTCAGAGGAAGACCTGCGGGACTTTGACATGGCTGACGCCGTGAGCAGCTCCACCGCTGAGGAGGAGGAGCCTACCCCTATGGCCCCGCCCACCCCGGTTCCTGTCCCTGTGGCAGCGCCAGCCGAGGCCCCTGTAGGGGTGAGGGAGAGGAAGAAGAAGGAGAAGAAAGCTGCCAAAGCTGCAGCTGTTCCCCCTGCCGAGGAACCTGAGGTGAACGGCTCTAAGCCAGCTGGCCGCAAAGCAGAGCCCCCTGCCCCAGTGGCTAAATCCAGTCCCCCCTCACCCCAGCTTGACCACCAGTCTCAGCCCCCATGCCAGGCCCAGCCCCCATGCCAGGCCCAGACCCCACCCCAGCCCTCTGGCAAGAAGAAGAAGGAGAAGAAGAAGCAGAAGACAGAGTCTGGTGAGTAGAAGGCCAGAGTGGCTTTAGTAGGATGAGGATGTGTGTTGTCCGGGGCACTTGCCTGCGTCTGCAAACGGGGCTAGCATCTTCCCTGAGGCCACTCATTAGTGTCTATCCTCCCGAATCAAATCTGATTATTTAAAGCACAGTATGAGTAGGGAGTGGGAGGGAGTTTGTTAAAATGGCCATAACCTCAAAATACCTTCTACACAAATGTGTCTATCATAGTGGCATCCTCGTCGTATCTCCTAAACCTAATTGTCCTCTTGTTCGTTCCTGTCTAGTGGAGGAAGAGATTAAGGTGGAGAAGGCTCCAGCTCCAGTCAAAAAGGAGGCTCCAGTGCTGGTGGAAACCAAAGCACAGGATGGTCCTGCCCCCCCAGACACCACCACAACCAGTGGCAAAAAAAGAAACTCTGCCAAGAAGCAGAAGACTGAGCATGGTAAGGATGATGAATACTTACTGTAGTGTAATCAAAGTCAGAGCAGGTTTAGAGACATTGTTTGACGCTGCTAGAAAAAAGCAGAATATATCTAAATCTGCCTTTTTTTGAAAATGAAATCCTTGGGCCAACAATATCTTGATTTATGTGTCTGGCAGCAAATATGATCATGTGCTTCTGTCTCCCCCAGCCCCAGTGGATGATGTCCAGGCTGACTCTGCGACTTCTGCCAACCACAATGATGACGCGCCCTCCAAGGGGAGTGGCAAGAAACAGAAGAACGAGGCCAACAAAGGTGCGAAACTTACACTCTAACATATAGCTGCTATACCATGTTTATACAATGGGTGTGTCTAATCCTGAATGCTGATTGGTTAAAACTTAATTCCAGCCAGTGTCTATTCCGCAAGTTACCACCGGCTAAATTTATGATGTTAAAATGGCTATTTACTCTGTTCCATCTGACTGCGCAATCCACTGTCTCATCAGCCCAACCAGGCAATTTATCAACCTGATCTCCATTATAAAAAGCATCTAGACATTATCTCACATTTCTTTGAGACTAACATCTAGTTTTCAACAGCAGAGATTTGTATAAACCTTGCTGTCTGTCTCTCCGACATTTGCAGCATCGTTTCAATAGTCAAATTCGATCTCCAGCCGTAATATTGTGAACGTGTCAGGAGTCGGGATGAGACAGACAGCCAGGCAGCTTTTCTCAGCCAGTCGGAATCATGAATCAGCTTCATTTTTATGGATATACAAATAACTATCAATGGAAAACAGGTCAAACGAAACAAGGTGCAGCCAGTTTGCTATCTTTCCAGCTTCAGTTGGAAGTGATTGTGTTAGCTGTGTTGTTGGCTGTCTCCTCTGAACAACGGTGTCCTGGCGAGAAAGCACATTTTCTATGCCAGGCGAAATTGTGCATAGCTCTTTTGTTATGGCTGTATCCAAATAAATGTCACTAGCAAACAGCTTAAACAAACGCAAATGCAGCTACTTTGCTGTTATTCTGGCTGCACTATTTGATGTGACTGTAAGTTAGCCATAGTTGGCTAGCTAGCAAGCAAAGTTTAAGAACGTTGCCAGCCTGTATGGCAATGGAGCATTTTGAATGAACGATTGGGTCGCGTCCATAGACAGAACAAAAAGGCTGAACGACTGGGTCGTGTCTCTAGCAACTCACAGGCTTCTCTGGCATTATAACTTAATTAAAGCTGAAATATGAACAGGGATATTTTATAAATGTATTTACACTGCACTCATTTATTCAACACATCAGCTACCATACAACACATAATATAATTCATCCTCTACCTGTATGTGTGTATATTTGTAGAGAATTCTGAGGTGAAGCTGAAGGAGCTGCTAGTGGGCCTGGGCAGTCTGGCCCTGTCACAGGCAGAGGCTGTGAGTGTGGTTACTGTGCTTAAAGAAAAGAACCCCTCTGCCCTGGACGCTTGGCAGAAGTCTGCAGTGAAGACTGACCCCTTATCCCTGGAGAGAGAGAGGCTCCTCACCACTCTGCAGGAGGAAGCCTCCATCGCCAAGGACAAGGTCCAGCAGCTCAGCAAGGTACAGCTGCACACACTCACAAGATAACCCTAAGATACCGGTACAATAATGCATATCCATTGACTACATCACTGGTTGACTACCCGTGGCTTGGTGACATTTCACTGCTGCTGTTTCTGCCCTTTCCTCTGTTAGGAGCTGCAGCACGAGAAGCAGAAGACTGTGAGAGCGGAGGCAGTTCTGAGGGACCAGCGTGGGGCAATGGAGAAGGAGCTGAATGTCGTGCAGGCTAAAGCCCAGGGAGAGCTTCAGGGCATGCAGATGAAGGTGAGCACCATCCACCACTGATACAACCTTTACCTTAACAGGCCAAACCTCAACTACCGTCACCCTTTTACTGTCATGCTTCATACTCAGACATCAGTCCTAAGGCAGTATACAGAGTACTGTTTCTGATGCTGTATGTTAGGTGGTTAGAGCAACAGGTAGCCTAGTAGTTAGAGTGTTGGGCCAGTAACCGAAAGGTTGCTAGATCAAATCCCCGAGCTGACAAGGTAAAAATCTGTCGTTCTGCCCCTGAACAATGCAGTTAACCCACTGTTCTTAGGCCGTCATTGTAAATAAGAATTTGTTCTTAACTGACTTGCCTAGTTAAGTTAAATTGACTCCCAGTGATTTGTACTGTGTAGTTCCAGAAGCTGAGGGAGCAGCTGGAGGGTCAGATCGCCAGGCTGCAGCAGGAGAATGGCATCCTGAGAGACGCAGTCAGCTCTGCCACCAACCAGATGGAGAGCAAGTGAGAGCCACTTCCCAGCCCTCCTAGTTTATAAAATGTTAAGGTCTTCGTTGTCCCCCACGTTCGTACGTTAGTCGCACACAATACCTCGGACAGCACTGGCTTAATTCTGACTAAACTTGGGTAAATGATGCGTCTTGCCAAAGAGATCCTGCAGTTACAAAAGTACACTGATTGGCCAGATGGTGGTGCTATAACAAAAGATTGAAAATGCTAACTTTGAAAGGTCACGATGCTCACCCCGTTTGACCTAGAGTCATGAAATTTGGTGCATAGGTCCCTCTACTCACAAGGAGCAATTTTGCCATTAAGAATTTTCGGCCATTTAGAATTTTGTGGAAAACACTTAAAACGCTACTCTTCTGGCACTGAAGGACCGAATTGCGTGAATCTTGGTATCAAATTGTATTAGTCACATGCACTGCACAAAAGTTGTAGATCTTACAGTGAAATTGACTTAAAAGCCCCTAACCAACAATGCAGTTTAAAAAATAAGAATAAGAAATAAAAGTAACAAGTCGTTAAAGAGCAGCAGTAAAATAACAGCGAGACTATACAGGGGAGGGGGTACCAGTACAGAGTCCATGTGTGTGTGTGGGGGGGGGGCACCGGTTAGTCAAGGTAATATATACTTTAATAACTCTACCTACATGTAACTTCATAGATAATAACAGAGAGTAGCAGCGGCATAAAAGGGGGGGCAATGCAAATAGTCTGGGTAGCCATTTAATTAGATGTTCAGGAGTCTTATGGCTTGGGGGTAGAAGCTGTTTTAGAAGCCTTTTGGACCTAGACCTGGCGCTCCCATACTTGCCATGCGGTAACAGAGAGAACAGTCTATGACTAGGGTGGCTGGAGTCTTTGACCATTTTTAGGGCCTTCCTCTGAAGGCATCACTGCCATACCAGGCAGTGATGCAACCAGTCAGAATGCTCTCGATGGAGCAGCTGTAGAACCTTTTGAGGATCTGAGGACCCATGCCAAGACTTTTCAGTCTCCTGAGGGGGAATAGGTTTTGTCGTGCCCTCTTCACGACTGTCTTGGTGTGCTTGGACCATGTTAGTTTGTTGGTGATGTGGACACAAAGGTACTTGAAGCTCTCAACCTGCTCCACTACGGCCCCGTCAATGAGAATGGGGGCGTGCTCGGTCCTCCTTTTCCTGTAGTCCACAATCATCTCCTTTGTCTTGATCACATTGAGGGAGAGTCTCATCGGTGATGAGGCCTACCACTCCACTGTTGTGGCATCGGCAAACTTAATGAAGGTGTTGGAGTCGTGCCTGGCTGTGCAGTCATGGGTGAACAGGGAGTACAGGAGGGGATTGAGCACGCACCCCTAAGGGGCCCCTGTGTTGAATATCAACATGGCGGATGTGCTGTTTACCTACTCTTACCACCTGGGGGCGACCTATCAGGAAGTCTAGGATCCAGTTGCAGAGGGAGGTGTTTATTCCTAGGGACCATAGCTAATTGATGAGCTTTGTGGGCAATATGGTGTTGAACGCTGAGCTGTAGTCAATGAATAGGTGTCCAGGTCTTACTCACATCGGCTGCGGAGAGCCTGATCACGCAGTAATCCAGAACAGCTGGTGCTCTCATGCATGTTTTAGTGTTTTTTCCTCGAAGTAAAGATAAATTACTTCTAACTCGTCTGGTAGGCTCGTGTCACTGGGCAGCTCTCGGCTGTGCTTCACTTTATAGTCTGTAATGGTTTGCAAGCCCTGCCACCTCCGACGGGCATCGGAGCTGGTGTAGTACGATTCGATCTTATTCCTGTGTTGACACTTTCCCTGTTTGATGGTTTGTCAGAGAGCATAGCAGGATTTCTTATCAGCTTCCGGGTTAGAGTCCGGCTCCTTGAAAGTGGCTCTAAGCTCTAGCCTTCAGCTCAGTGCGAATGTTGCCTGTAATCCATGGCTTCTGGTTGGGGTATGTACGTACGGTCACTGTGGGGACGACATCATCAATGCACTTATTGATGAAGCCAGTGACTGATGTAGTGTACTCCTCAATGCCATCGTAAGAATCCCAGAACATATTCCAGTTTGTGCTAGCAAAACAATCCTGTAGCTTAGCATCTGCTTCATCTGCCCACTTTTTTATTGACCGAAATCAGGAGGTTAGAATTATGGTCATTATTTGCCAAATGGTGGCTGAGGGAGAGCTTTGTACGCGTCTCTGTGTGTGGAGGAAAGGTGGTCTAGAGTTTTTTTTGTCCTTTTTTTCTGGTTGCACATTAAACATCCTGATTTGGAATTTGGTGAAACAGGTTTAAGTTTCCCTACATTAAAGTCCCCGGCCACTAGGAGCGCCACTTCTGGATGAGCATTTTCCTGTTTGCTTATGGCGATATACAGCTCATTGAGTGCGGTCTTAGTGCCAACATCGGTCTGTGGTGGTATATAGACATCTATGAAAACTCTCTAGGTAAATGGTGTGGTCTACAGTTGATCATGAGATACTCTACCTCTGGCGAGCAAAACCTAGAGACTTCCTTAGATATCATGCACCAACTGTTTTTTTACATGTATGCATAGTCCTCCACCCCTTGTCTTACCAGACACTGCTGTTCAAACCTGCCGATACAGAGAAGAAACCAGCCTGCTATATTTTGATAATGCCGTTGTTCAGCCACGACTCCGTGAAGCATAAGATTTTACAGTTTTTAATGCTAATGAATGCTTATTTCTAATGAATGCACGTTAGTTAGTAGAGCGGAAGGCAGGTAGGGTTTATTCGATCGCCTACAAATTCTCAGAAGGCAGCCCGACCTCCGTCCTCTTCTTTTTTTCATTTTTTCCCCCACACAAATGACAGGGATTTGGGCGTGTTCCCGGGAAAGCAGTATGTCCTTCACGTCAGGCTCGTCAGGACTCGTTAAAGGGAAAAAAAGCTTCTGCCAGTTCATTGTGAGTAATCGTTGTTCTGATGTCCAAAAGTTATTTTTGGTCATAAGAGACGGTAGCAGCAACATTATGTACAAAATCTGTTTTTAAAACGTCTTCACCGGCGCCGTCTTGAATCACATATGTGGTATCTATGGACAAAGGTCTCTCAACACAATATTTTCCAGACTACTACCTAAAACAATATTGACCAATAGAACTTTGCCGTATTGTAACAACATTTGGTACACATGTTGTAAACAGTGTCAAGACTAAACATATGCAACAGTTATATTGACCTCACGGTGACGCTATAACGGGCACATGTTTATCTCTTTGATCTGTTTGACTCTGATGAAATTTGGCACCCATGCTCAGGGATATGAGTCTAGCTAACCCACGTGATATCTGACACCACTGGCCCACTTTCTATGAAACTTGGGTGAATAATGTGTCTTGCTGTAGAGATAAGCCATTTGCAAAATTACACTGATTGGCCCAAGGGGGACGCTGTACATTTACATTTAAGTCATTTAGCAGACGCTCTTATCCAGAGCGACTTACAAATAGTAGTCAACTGTACATAGTCAACTGTTTGTTCACTCGCACCCGCCCAAAATTGCTAATAACTCATCAGCAACCGCCCGACTATATGTGATAAAGTGAAAATCTGAGGCCTGCAACCAACCCTAACCCGCTAATATAGAAAATGCGCTGTAGGCTAAGGTCAGAGGGCAGAATATATTTTTTTGACGGGATACAGGATTTTTTTTTTGCCTGATTTTTTTATACGTTTCTGCTTATAATTTCCAACATTTTCGTAAGCTATTTTTTTATTAAACTTGTCTAGTTAGATGTATGCAGCTTCTCTTCTGTCATTATATGTTGCCATAGAAGCCTAAATAAACCCTTGCTCACCAGAATGTCATAAATCGATTGAAGCATTCATTCTATCTAGTTGACATCGGTAAAGTTTTCTGTATTCTCTGCTTCTTTCGCGGAGCAAAGACGTGTAAGGACCGGGGAGAAAATGCAATAACAAAAACAAAACTACAAAGATTTTCAGTGCAAAATGTACCAAATGACATCAGTTTGACTGGTTGTAAGGAAATAGAAAGCTGTGAAAACAACCCAACGTGTTTCTGATAACATCTTAGCTTCGATGCATATTTCATGTGGTTGAAATACTGTCGGCTTTTATGATGCTAATAAAGATGGCACCTCTACAGATGGTATCTAACTGAGCATTCACATTCTCTCAAGATGCTGAAATAAATTAATCATATTCCTCCACTCCTGTTCCCAAGTCCAAATGTTGTCTACATTTGGTGTATCATTTTACTCCCAAGAAATGCTTCATTCTGCAGGAGTTAATATTAAGGCTGTGAAAGAGGTTATTGACCTACAGTGTGTCCAGATTTCAGTTTCCATTTAACCCATCTTAACAGTAGGACACAGTTCCTTTGATGTGCCATAGGCCTATTTGAAGTCCCCATCTTGTGACTGTTGAATTTGTGTAGCGCTTCACATAACATAGCTATACACCACTGGCCCCATTTTGACGAAATTTGGGTGAATGATGCGTCTTGCCATAGAGATCTGTAATTTACAAAATTACACTGATTGGGGATGACATGTTTAGTGTTGCCTTGTTTGGTATTGTATCGCATCGTAGAAATACTAGTTGTCTTTGAAGCATGGCATTGATGAGTGTGTGGGTTGTAATAGTTGGTGTGGTGTGTATGGCAGGCAGTCGTCGGAGCTGAACCAGCTGCGCTCGGAGTACTCTGGTCTGATGAAAGAGCTGACGGAGAACAACAACAAGCTGCAGCAGGAGGAGCACCAGAGGAAGTCGCTGGAGGTCAACTACAAGCAGAACGTGTCTCAGCTGGAGGTGTGCTGTCTTTCAGGGGAGGGACCGTGCCTAACACAGGCATCTTATTTAGTTATTTATTCAGCACATAGTTCACTAGGCTGCCCCACAGAGATGAAACACAAAGGAATCTCACCTTCATGGTGAGACCTGGACTGTTTAGGGTTTCTCACTGTAACCACGGGAGGGCCTGTGTCCGTCGATCCTAAGGAGGGTTGGGTGGTGTGTCATAGAACAGGGAAGTGGTGAATATGTTGGTTTAGGAAGTGGGGCTGTTTGAAGCTTTGTGCTCAGTATAAACACTGCTTCCCTGCAAAGCACACCCAGGTCAGCCTTTCCTGTGTTTTTCATAACCAATACAGTACAGTGAGAGGTTGTGTCAGTGTATGTACACTGTTAAAATGCTAAATGTTGTGTCCCGTTGTCACCAGGCTCAACTGCAGGATGCTAAGCGGGGTTGGGAGGAGCTCCAGAATTACCTCCACAATGTTAACGCAGAGAGGGAGAAACTTCATGCTGCTAAAGAAGGTGCTCACAGAGTTTCTAGAAACAGACTTCTAAACTCAAGCTAATGAACCTCCCATTGCTAATAAGTAATACTAGTATAATAGTATAAGCCAATTTTGAGCACCATTGTCATGAGCACCACATGTATAAGTGGCTTGTGTTGTATACCCAGTAAGTGATTTTATCTGGTGTGGCTCCTCTCTCAGAGCTGCAGAGTCAGCTGCTGGCGGTGGAGACAGAGATGAGCAACAAGAACAAGGAGATCCAGACGCTGCACAGCAGCCTGACCGACACCATTGTGTCCAAGGACCAGGTGGAGCTGAAGGTGATGCAGCTGCTGGAGGTGTCCCAGCACAGCCTGGCTGAAGACTCAGTGCAGGTCCAGGTAGGGGAACACAGCCCTTATGGTTGTAATGACAGATGTGATGTGTATAACAATAACACATTCTCTAGGATTTACAGTTGACAGTTCTACTTGGATGTTGTGGTTATTGTGCCAGGTGTGGACAGGTCGTCTTTACACTCTCAAACCTTTCAGAAACAAGGGAGAGGGGTAATTAAAAAACTGTGAAATGGCTTGGTTGAGAAATGGGGATAAAACAATAGGCTTATTTTTAAGTCATATTTATATTTTTTGCACAAAGATATTCTGGTATGCATTGAAAATAACCTCCTTCGTTCCTGACAGGATCTCCTGAGTGAAAAAAGTGGCCTCAATGCCCAGATTGAGACTCTGCAGGCCCAGTTGAGCTCTCAGGTATGGACGAGCATTGTTCACCCTTTAGTTGAGGTGATATGTTTCTATTTGTATACCGGTATGTGAGTATGTTGTGACTACTGTCTTCCCTCCTCTTTCAGGCCACTACTGTCTCCCACTTTGAAGAGCTGCAGAAGCTGTAAGTGTTTTGCAAGTTTGAAATGAATACCCACACCTCTTGCACATGTGTTTAGCCTGATCCTTGAATGTCCATTTGTTCTATATAATGTCCTCTCTGACTCTTCTCCCTGTCCTACGGGTTTGTGTTGCTGACTCCTGTCATGTGTGGCGTCCAGGCTGGCTGAGAAGGAGCTGCAGAGGAAGAGTCTGGAGGACTCCCTGAATAGTGAGAGGAGCAGTGGCGCCAGCAGGGAAACTAACATGCAGGTACCTACAGTAGTACTGTCTAAACCCCCATTATTACTCCTGCTCTATATATGATGGTCTGTTGACCGGCTGGAATGTGTTGAGCTACAGGAATGCTGCATACAGTACGGTGGGTTGATTTAAAGGGCTTACTGTACATGCAATTTCTGTCTTCGTGAAGCATATTAGCTAATGCAGTAATAAAACAGATATGACATCCCTCTGGGCCGCTTTTGTCCATTTTGCAAAGTGAATTAGCTGGAAAAATTCAATGGTATAAAGATATTATCATACTACTGTAGACCTACATACATACTGTCAACGTAATAGTAAGATGTCTCCTTTATTTGAGATGAATGTTGTTGACTCTGGGCCTCCTGCCCTCACCCTCTTTTCCTTCTATGTTGCTTCTCTGGCCTCCACAGGCCATGCACAATGACAACATGTCACTGAAGGCAGCGCTCCAGAATCTGCAGGCTCAGATTTCTGAACAGGTCAGAAGTGAAACACTCCTGTTTTCTTAGATGGAACTCCTGCTGTGATCTACCAGTCCTTCAGTATGCGCACCCTCTGACACCCTTTCTCCCTCCCTCCTCTCCTTCCTTCTCGCCCTCCTTCTATCCTCATCTAGACTGTTTCTCAGCTGGCCTTGGATCAGTTCCAGAAGAGGTGTGTGTGTGAGAACATTTTTAAGCAATTTAGAACCTGCCAGAGAGTTGACTGTTCTGCTTCCCATTCTATCTAGTTACATCAAATGTGCACTAATTTTATCCTTATTGCTGGGTAGTTTTACAAGTAGATAAAATGTTGTCGTCTTGCCTCTATTTAGAAACGTGGTATTAATACCACACCTGAAAACAATGCTATGATTGTAACCCTTATAACCCTGTCTTTGTGTTGTGCCCCCTGCAGTGTCCAAGAGAGGGAGGAGAAAATCAAGACTGTGGAGGACCTGCTGAAGATGGGAATGATTGAGGTGGCCAATAAGGAGGAGGAATTGACGGTGAGTAGGGGTCAAGGGTCGGGAATAAGCTTGACCCACCTGACATCACTGTTTAGACAAATATTGTTTTAAGTGTTGTTTAAAATCAAATGGCTTTCTCTGTCACAGACTGTAAGAGAAGAGAATAAGGCTCTGAAACGTGATATGGAGGCATTTATTCTTCAGACTACTGAGCAGGTAAGTACTCACACTGATCTGCTGTGTTTTCATTTTGGATAGTCTCAACCCCGTTCCCTCATTGGATTCTCATGACATTTTGTCCTCTTGTCTTTTCCTACTCTCAAGACATCATCCGATTTGATAATGGAAGGTCTACAGAGCAAGTAAGTCAATGAAAATACCACTTTTTGTCGAGCAACTGCTATGAAACCTCTTGCCACATTCATGGACAATTTGTTCTGTGTTTGATGTGTTTTGTAATTCTGTGTTTCTCAAGGATCCAAGAGAAAGATGAGCAGATTAAGTCAATGGAGGAGAGCCTACAGGCAGCACAGGCGAGTGGCTCCAGCAATGGGATGACCATTGAGGTGTGTTCATAGTAGTACATCTCTCTCTCTCTCCTCTTTCTCTCTCTCTCTCTCTCTCTCTCTCTCTCTCTCTCTCTCTCTCTGACATACAGCAATGTACTCTGCATTTTGATTCATGTGATTTTGGAATGCCAAACTTGTAACAAATGTCAAATTAAACATTGAATGTAGTGTGTTTTGACTTTGCCCAATGTTACAGTTTTGGTTCTGGATTGTGCTGTGTCTCCCTGCTGGGTGTTTATGTAAATGTGTGTGTGTGTTGTCCCTGCAGTCTCTGGAGCAGCAGGTGGCAGGGCTGCAGTCTGACATGGAGCAGCTGAGACAGAAGCAGGCTGTGGACACCACCAGTGCCAGCGACCAGCTCCTAGAATTACAGACACAGTAAGTCTACTGTACTATCCCTCTACTCTGACCTACTCGACTGCATTGTACTCTGAAAAGATAGACTAACACAGTCTTTGTCCAGGCTTGCTGCTAAGGACCAGGAGATCCAGACACTACAGAGTGAGTTGGAGTCAAGGGCCAAGGAGGTGAGCGACAAGGTGCAGGAACTACAGCAGAAACAGGTGAGGGAAGAGGTGGAAACAGTTGATTAGTGACCTTTATTGGCTGAGAGGGAGAAAAAAGAACGAGAGTTAACTACTTTTATTTTCTTCTTCTCGCAGACCCACACAGAGGCCCCAAGCCTGGAACTGCTGACAGCGTGAGTCACTGTAATACTTCACTGAATTCCCTTCAGTATACAGTAGGTGTCCCTTGGCATGGGGCCACCCAGCAGTGTTGTGATTGGTAGTGGTAGTGTTGGTAATGTATGTGTGGTGGTGTTCTGTCCTCCAGGTTGGCAGAGAAGGAGAAGCAGGTGTCTGATCTCCAGGGAGAGCTGGCTAAGCTGAGGGAGTCCTTGGAGCTTCACAGGAACAAGAACAATGTAGGTGTCCTGTCCTGCAGACAGTGCTGCTACTCCCTCAGCCCACCCTACCAGCCTACCGTCCACATCTCCAGTCTGGCCCTGTGATACATCTGCAGACCTCATCCTCAATGTGCTCCCCTAAACCACACCCTCTCAGTGATGTCACACTATGCATGCATAATCTCCCTCTTCTCCTTTTACAAAGTTGTTAGGTTGCATTTTGTCGCAGACTATGAATATTTATTAATCTAATTGAAACTATTCAAGACAATGATACATGTACCATTTACATTTTAGAGCTATTCTTTTTTTATTCTACGCTTATGCTGGCTAAGGCTTGCTACAATCAAACAGTACAGTTGTTAGGGCAGTCAGTCTACTCTGCTCTGTCCTTTGCCATGTTTACAAGGACTGTATTTCTGTGTGTCAGGATGCATGTCTGTGCGTGTGAATGCTCTGGGGCTTAACAATGGCCTTGTTTTGCAGAGACAGACAGCTACCTTGTTGACTAGCTCTATGTTATGTGATTTGGCTTTTCCTATCTAGACTCATTGGACTTTTTTTGTCAGTGAGTTGCAGCTCTCATTCTTCACGTTATTTCAGTTTGTCTATGCCAAAGACCTCTCTACTGTGTTACTATCAGAGCTGTTTCACTGTTTGTTTTTGACAATACAGTTTAGTGTCTGATCCTTCTAAAGACTCAATCTTTAGATGGCCAACTCATGTTAAGTTGAGCTTGACCCTTAGACTGGTTTACGGTAAAATGCAGTGAGGATTTTCTTTAAACCTAGACTCCGAAACAGGATAGGATAGGACGGGACAGCCGTAAAGAAAAGGAGTCACATTTATTTTTGCTAATGGTTCTCTGTTCATCCCTATATAAATTGTGTTTGTGGGTCACTGCATACTTTTCCCTGAGGCTAAACTGAAAGTGATATCTCTCTGAAACTGACCAGGAGCTTCGGGTGAAAAACTGGAGCGCTATGGAGGCTCTGGCAGCCACCGAGTCCATGCTTCAGGGGAAACTCAGCAAGGCCCTCAAGGTTCGGATCCCACTTCCAGTCTGCTTCACTCTAGATTGAAAATCTGATGCATCCCCAAACAGTTATTGCCATAATCGACCAGTGCGATTACTCCATCATTTCTACATGCTGCTGCATACTCATTTCTCCCCTCCCTCTGCATTCTGGCCCTGAATAATTGGCAGTTTATCTCCATTAATCTATTCCCCTCAGGAATTTCATAAAGAGACTAATGTATTTTTATGTAGAAAAAACACTGCTCTACTTGAGTTCTGCTTGCTATTCCGCGCTAGAATGCATTGACCTCTTTTAAAGGACACAATCTTTTTTGTTTCATACAGTACAACTATTTAACTACATCAATTCCAATACAAAGTAAAGAAATAGACATTTGAAAATGAGTGTGCAGTGACTGACTCCAGATTTCTTGTAGATGGTCATAATAAGTTTGAGATCCATGGTCTTCATGATGCTCCTCTCGCTCCCTGCCATGTGCTTTCCTCATTTTCTCTCCCAAATCCAGCATGTGTTCCATTCTGCTTTGTGTATATACTGTCATCATTACAGCAATCAGCCTCTAATGAAATTCGATTATAAGATTTTCAAAATAAATTTGGTCTTTCAGAGTTGCCTTTTTGAGAAATTAGGTCCAGAATATGGGTAATTAGTCAACATAATTGTTTTGTGTAAAATCATTTTTGGAAACAACAAAACATATACTGAATATCAGTGATTTATTATACAACAACGGGGGTACTTTAACTCCGTGTGGACACGTCTATCAACTTATTGCATGGAGCCATTAGAAACCAGACAGCCCCTCAGCGTAACTGCTGTTTATATCCACCCAGTTGTTTCCTAAGGAGTTTTTTGTCCTCTTACATTTTTAATTTACAGGAGCAATTGGGATTAAGTGTCTTGCTCAAGGTCGCATCTGCAAATTTATTCCACATAGTCGGCTCAGGTTTCGAACCAGTGACCTTCCGGTACCTGGCCCAATGCGCTTAACTGTCAGTTAATAACAAATTCTTATTTTCAATGCGCTTAACTGCCTTGTTCAGGGGCAGAACGACATATTTTTACCTTGTCATATCAGGGATTCGATCTTGCAACCTTTCGGTTACTAGTCCAACGCTCTAACCACTTGGCTACCTGCCACACCTACCTTTGCTTAACCATATGTATTTAGGGATGCACTAGTAAACCATAGACTAACAGATTGCTCTTACTATAAACAGTTGTGGGGGGGTTCAGGGAATTTTTGCCTAAGCTGTCACCCCCGTTCCTCTCCATGTCAATACAGCAGACGGGGCACATAGTGAATTGATTTACCAAGCAGCTGCTCTCGGCCATTTTGGTACAGTAAAAATGTAGGCGTTCCCGGACACCTGTTGCTCAGGAAAGTGCATGCTTGTACACAATCTAAAGCATATGTCGTAGTGTAGAACCTATTTCCCTTACAACACGATGTGTTGATGAGAGGTGAATGTGCCAGCTGTCTGTTACAGGACTCACTCCATCGGAGGGTAGAGGGGTTATACATGACATCGCTCTCCTTCTGAGAGTTTCAAGCCTTGTGCGGCTAATGTGCTTAACGGCACCAACATTGTGGTTTTTGTTTGCGGGTTCCTGATAACAGAAGTATGTGTGGTGCTCTATGGATGTCTGTCTCTGGACAGAATGTTAGATACTCAGGGGAATTACTGTGCTGCAACTATATGAACACAAGTGACTTTGATGTTCCTCCTTGAGAGGATAAACATCTGAAATAATTGAACCTGTGTAGGGTGAGGTCTAAAGCTTGAGGAACTTGTCTTGTGGTTGTGTGTGGCTGCTGAACAGTGGGGCGTATGAATACTTGCCTGGAGCGCACACTAAATAATTGAGCCATTGTAAATGTTAGCAGTTTGTTCACTGGAGTGTCATGGAGAGGGAGATGTGCTGGTCAGAGGCTATGCTCCTGTATGTACTCTGAGATGGGAGGAGTGAAACCAAGCAAGCAGAGGTAGTGACTTGAGGTTGGATGTTTGCCTGCAGAGCTATTCAGCGAACTACTGTACAGGTTCCCCAATTGTGTGATTGTGTGTGTGTGTGTGTGTGTGTTCCCTGAGTGTAGTCCATGTTGAATGTCCTCTCTTCTCTTTCATCCTCCTTTACCTCTTCAGGAGAACCAGACAGCCTTGGAGATAGCCCAGGCAGAATGTCGAGGTGTTCTGCACAGACTGCTTCCGAACGTGCCTCTGCCCACTGAACGGGTAAGTGCTCACATAATATAATCTAGATATTATATATACAGTACCAGACAGAAGTTTGGACACACCTACTCATTCAAGGGTTTCTTTATTTTTACTATTTTCTACATTGAGAATAATAGTGAAGACATCAAAACTATTAAATAACAATAATTTAGTAACCAAAAAAGTGTTAAACAAATCAAAATATATATGAGATTCTTCAAACTTGCCACCCTTTGCCTTGATGACAGCTTTGCACACTCTTGACATTCTCTCAACCAGCTTCACGAGGTAGTCACCAGGAATGCATTTCAATTAACAGGTGTGTCTTATTAAAAGTTAATTTGTGGAATTTCTTTCCTTCTTTTGAGCCAATCAGTTGTGCTGTGACAAGGTAGGGGTGGTATATAGAAGTTAGCCCTATTTGGTAAAATAACAAGTCCAAATTAAGGCAAGAACAGCTCAAATAAGCAAAGAGAAACGACAGTCAATCTGGAAAATTTCAAGAACTTTGAAAGTTTCTTCAAGTGCAGTTGCTAAAACCATCAAGCACTATGATGGAACTGGCTCTCATGAGGACCGCCACAGGAAAGGAAGACCCAGAGTTACCTCTGCTGCAGAGGATAAGTTCATCAGAGTTACCAGCCTCGGAAATTGGCAACTAATTGCACCTCAGAGTTCAAGTAACAGACACATCTCAACATCAACTGTTCAGAGGAGACTGCGTGCATCAGGCCTTCATGGTCAAATTTCTGCAAAGAAACCACTACTGATGGACACCAATAAGAAGAAGGCTTGCTTGTGCCAAGAAACACAAGCAATGGACATTAGACCAGTGGAAATCTGTCCTTTGGTCTGATGAGTCCAAATTTGAGATTTTTGGTTCCAACCGCTGTGTCTTTGTGAGATACAGAGTAGGTGAATGGATGATCTCCGCATGTGTGGTTCCCTCAGTGGAGGAGGAGGTGTGGGGGTGCTTTGCTGGTGACACTATCAGTGATTTATTTTGAATTCAAGGCACACTTAACCAGCATGGCTACCGCATCATTCTGCAGCGATACGCCATCCCATCTGGTTTGCGCTTAGTGGGACAATCCATTTGTTTTTCATCATAACAATGACCCAGAACACACCTCCAGGCTGTGTAAGGGCTAGTTGACCAAGAAGGAGTGTTGGAGTGCACCATCATGACCATGACCTGGCCTCCACAATCACCCAACTTCTACCCAATTAAGAAAGTTTGAGATGAGTTGGACCGCAAAGTGGAGAAAAAGCAGCCAACAAGTGCTCAGCATATGTGGGAACACCTTCAAGACTGTTGGAAAAGTATTCCAGGTGAAGCTGGTTGAGAGAATGCCAAGAGTGTGCAAAGCTGTCATTCAGGCAAAGGGTGGCTACTTTGAAGAATCTCAAATATAAAATATATTTTGATTTGTTTAACACTTTTTTGGTTACTACGTGATTCCATATGTGTTAATTCACAGTTTTGATGTCTTCACTATTATTCTGCACTATAGTGGGGCGGCAGCGTAGCCTAGTGGTTAGAGCATTGGACTAGTAACCGGAAGGTTGCGAGTTCAAACCCCCGAGCTGACATGGTACAAATCTGTCGTTCTGCCTTGAAAATAAGAATATGTTCTTAACTGACTTGCCTGGTTAAATAAAGGTAAAATAATAAAATATAGTAAAAATGAAGAAAACCCCTGAATGAGATGGCGCCGAAGAACATGGCTGACGTTTTACATTCTCCCAAACAATTGTGCTATTTTGTTAGTTTTTTGCACTTTGTGTAACTTGTTTTTTAACTTATTGTGAACATAATGTTGCTGCTACCGTCTCTTATGACCGAAAATATATTCTGGACATCAGAACAGCGATTATTCACCTCGGACTGGAAGAAACCTTTTCCTTTAACGAGTCTGACGAGAGGGATACCCTGCTTTCACTGGATCAGGCCCAGATCCCGCCTTTTGTGTGAAGAAAAGACACAGGAAAAGGGGCCGCGGATCGGGCAGCCTTCTGAGAATCGGTATGCGAGCGAGTAAACTCCCACTGCCATCCATTCTTCTTGTTAATGTGCAATCATTGGAAAATAAAATTGATGACCTACGATTAAGATTATCCTACTAATGGGACAATAAAAACTGTAACATCTTATGTTCCACTGAGACGTGGCTGGACGACGATATGGACAATATAGAGGTAGTGGGATTTTCCATGCACCGGCAGAACAGAGACGCTACCTCTGGTAAGACGAGGGGTGGGGGTGTGTGTCTATTCGTCAATAACTGGTGTGTGATGTCTAATATTAAAGAAGTCTCGAGGTATTGCTCGCCTGAGGTAGAGTATCTTATGATAAGCTGTAGACCACACTATCTACCAAGAGAGTTCTCATCTATATTATTCGTAGCCGTCTATTTACCACCACAGATCGAAGCTGGCACTAAGATCGCTCTCAATCAACTCTATAAGGACATAAGCAAAGAAGAAAATGCTCACCCAGAAGCTGCGCTCATAGTGGCCGGGGACTTTAATACCGGAAAACTTAAATCAGTTTTACCAAATTTTTTACCAGCATGCAACCAGAGAAAAAAATCCTAGACCACCTTTACTCCACACACAGAGATGCATACAAAGCTCTCCCACGCCCTCCATTTGGCTAATGTGACCATAATTCTATCCTCCTGATTCCTGCTAACAAGCGAAAACTAAAGCAGGAAGTACCAGTGGAAGTGGTCAGATGACACAGATGCTACACTACAGGACTGTTATGCTAGCACAGACTGGAATATGTTCCAGGATTCATCCAATGGCATTGAGGTGTACACAACCACAATCATCGATGACGTTGTCCCCACAGTGACCGTACGTACATATCCCAACCAGAAGCCATGGATTACAGGCAACATCCGCATCGAGCTAAAGGCTAGAGCTGCCGCTTTCAAGGAGCGGGAGACGAATCCAGCGGGAGACTTCCAGACTAATCCAGACGCTTAAGAAATCCTGCTATTCCCTCAGACGAACCATCAAACAAGCGAAGCGTCAATACATGATTAAGATTGAATCGTACTACACTGGCTCTGACGCTTGTCGGATGTGGCAGGGCTTGAAAACTGTCAGGGACTACAAAGGGAAACCCAGACGCAAGCTCCCCGTGACGCGAAGCCTACTTGACAAGCTAAATGCCTTTTTATGCTCGCTTTGAGGCAAGCAACACTGAAGCATGTACGAGAGAACACCAGCTGTTCTGGATGACTGTGATAACGCTCTCAGGAGCCGATGTGAACAAAACCTTGAAACAGGTCAACATTCACAAAGCTGCTGGGCCAGACGGATTACCAGGACGTGTACTCAAAGCATGTATGGACCAACTGTCAAGTGTCTTCACTGACATTGTCAACCTCTCACTGACCGAGTCTGTAATACCTACATGTTTCAAACAGACCACCATAGTCCCTGTGCCCAAAGAAGCGAAGGTAACCTGCCTAAATGATTACCACCCCATGGCACTCACATCGGTAGCCATGAAGTGCTTTGAGAAGCTGGTCATGGCTCACATCAACAGCATCCTCCCGGACACCCTAGACCCACTCCAATTAGCATACCGCCCCAACAGATCCACAGATGACGCAATCTCAATTGCAATCCACACTGCCCTTTCTCACCTGGACAAATGGAACACCTACGTGAGAATGCTGTTCATTGACTATAGCTCAGAGTTCCACACCATAGTGTCCACAAAGCTCATCACTAAGCTAAGGACTCTTGGACTAAACACCTCCCTCTGCAACTGGATCCTGGACTTCCTGACAGGCTGCCCCCAGGTGGTAAGAGTAGGCAACAACACGTCTGCCACGCTGATACTTAACACTGGGGGTGCGTACTTTGTCCCTTCCTGTACTCCCTGTTCACCCACGACTGTGTGGCTAAACACAATTCCAACACCATCATTAAGTTTGCTGACAAAAGCACAGTGGTAGGCCTGATCACCAACAACAATAAGACGGCCTATAGGGAGGAGGTTAGAGAACTGGCAGTGTGGTGCCAGGACAACAACCTCTCCCTCAATGTGAGCAAGACAAAGGAGCTGATCGTGGACTACAGGAAAAGGCGGGCTGAACAGGCCCCCATTTAACATCGACGGGACTGTAGTGGAGCGGGTTGAGAGTTAAGTTCCTTGGTGTCCACACCACCAACAAACTATAATGGTCCAAACATACCAAGATAGTTGTGAGAGGGCACAACAAAACCTTTTCCCCTCAGTAAACTGAAAAGATTTAGCATGGGACCTTAGATCCTTAAAAGGTTCTACAGCTGCACCATCGAGAGCATCCTGGCCGGTTGCATCACTGCCTGGTATGGCACTGCTCGGCATCTGACAGTAAGGCGCTACAGAGGGAAGTGTGAACGGCCCAGTACATCACTGGGGCCAAGCTTCCTGCCATCCAGGACCTATATAATAGGTGGTGTCAGAAGAAAGCTCATAAAATTGACAGAGACTCCAGTCACCCAAGTTATAGACTGTTTTCTATGCTACCGCACGGCAAGCGGTACCGGAGCATCAAGTCTAGGACAAAAAAAGCTCCTCAACAGCTTCTACCCCAAGGCATAAGACTGCTGAACAATTAATTAAATCGCCACCGGACAATTTCCATTGACCCCCCCATTGTTTATTATCTATGCATAGTCACTTCACCTCCACCTACATGTACAAATTACCTCAACTAACCTGTACCCCCGCACACTGACTCGGTACCGGTGCCCCCTCTATATAGCCTCGTTATTGTGTTTTATTATTACTTTTTACTATAGTCTACATGTTAAATATTCTTCAACTGCACTGTTGGTTAAAGGCTTGTAAGTAAGCATTTCGCAGTAAAGTCTAGACTTGTTGTTTTTAGTGCATGTGACAAAGTTTGATTTGTGTAACTTTTGACTGGTGTGTGTGTGTGTGTGTGTGTGTGTGTGTGTGTGTGTGTGTGTGTGTGTGTGTGTGTGTGTGTGTGTGTGTGTGTGTGTGTGTGTGTGTGTGTGTGTGTGTGTGTGTGTGTGTGTGTGTGTGTGTGTGTGTGTGTGTGTGTGTGTGTGTGTGTGCGTGTGCATATATATATATGTAATTTAGCAGACGTATATGGGTGGTCTCCGGAATTGAACCCACCATACACCCATTGCAAGTGCCATGCTGTACCAACTGAACTACAGAGGACCATATGATGTGATATTAAATTATAAGTTCATCTTTTCCACATATCCTATAGTTTTGTATCTTTTCTACTGTGTTCTCTCTCAGAACCACCAGGAGTGGCTGCAGAGGTTTGAGACTGCAGTGAAAGAGGCCCCGGCAGCAGAGCCCAACCCTGCCCCTGAAGCAGCACCTGAACCTGCTCCAGAGGGCTCAGAGGACACCAAGGTGACGGCACAGCCTTTACTGTTTCTTTAAAAATAGTTGTGTTTTCAAATGTCTGAGAACTGAGGTGAAAATAAGTGTAACCCGGGCTGTTCCTTACCAGGTGTTGGCTGATAAGCTGAAGGAATCTGAAGAGGCCCAGAAGGTTCTACAGAAAGATTGTGAGACGTACAAGAAAGTGTTGGCTGAGACGGTGAGGTGATGCTCTTATCAGTGTCCTGTAGATAACTCTATAAAGGCCTCATGAGGTCTTTTAAACTAACCTGCAATACCCTCTACTGTCCACAGGAGGGCATCCTTCAACGTCTCCAGAGCAGTGTGGAGAAGGAGGAGTCTCGATGGAAGGTGAAGCTGGATCTGTCACAGACAGAGCTGAAAGAGGTGAACACTGAAGACCATTCAATCAAACTGAATTTGTATTTATATTGCCCTTTTAACCACTATATAATTGGTATGTGTGGTGCTTATGGTCACTCTCCTGCCCTCTCTTTCCTAGATGAGTGTGAAAGTTGCAGCACTGGAGCAGGATGTAGACAGACTGAGTGACGTCGGGGAGTTGGACAACGTCAGTCCAGTTACACACTTAACACATCTCTCAGCAATTGTATTAGGAACTTTACATCAGTTGACTCACTAAATGTAAGTGATTTTTCATTTTGTTCTTTCATAGTTGATAAGAGACAAGCAGCACCTTGAGTCTGCGCTGGAGAGAGCAGAGCGTGAGAGCGCCACCTATGTGACAGAGGTCAGAGAGGTGAGCTGACTAGACTTCCTGTCATCTACCAGTCATACTCGGTCATGTCATAGTGGTTATTCATCTATGTCGTCATAGATCTAGTCATTCGCCTCTGCATTGTTTGTGGGTGGCTTTGTACTGTATGTTTATGGTGCATGTCTCTGTGTTTACTGTTTATGGGTGGCTTTGTACTGTATGTTTATGGTGCATGTCTCTGTGTTTACTGTTTGTGGGTGGCTTTGTACTGTATGTTTATGGTGCATGTCTCTGTGTTTACTGTTTGTGGGTGGCTTTGTACTGTATGTTTATGGTGCATGTCTCTGTGTTTACTGTTTGTGGGTGGCTTTGTACTGTATGTTTATGGTGCATGTCTCTGTGTTTACTGTTTGTGGGTGGCTTTGTACTATGTTTATGGTGCATGTCTCTGTGTTTACTGTTTATGGGTGGCTTTGTACTGTATGTTTATGGTGCATGTCTCTGTGTTTACTGTTTGTGGGTGGCTTTGTACTGTATGTTTATGGTGCATGTCTCTGTGTTTACTGTTTGTGGGTGGCTTTGTACTGTATGTTTATGGTGCATGTCTCTGTGTTTACTGTTTGTGGGTGGCTTTGTACTGTATGTTTATGGTGCATGTCTCTGTGTTTACTGTTTGTGGGTGGCTTTGTACTGTATGTTTATGGTGCATGTCTCTGTGTTTACTGTTTGTGGGTGGCTTTGTACTGTATGTTTATGGTGCATGTCTCTGTGTTTACTGTTTGTGGGTGGCTTTGTACTGTATGTTTATGGTGCATGTCTCTGTGTTTACTGTTTGTGGGTGGCTTTGTACTGTATGTTTATGGTGCATGTCTCTGTGTTTACTGTTTGTGGGTGGCTTTGTACTGTATGTTTATGGTGCATGTCTCTGTGTTTACTGTTTGTGGGTGGCTTTGTACTGTATGTTTATGGTGCATGTCTCTGTGTTTACTGTTTGTGGTATCCACCAGTGTTTGTTCATGCAACAATTAGACATTACGTTCACAGTTCTCACACCACACAGTTCATTCTGGTATATTCTGTTATAGAGTTTGGTTGAGAGGGTTTACACACTTTACACAGTAACCTACAGACTGAGTCTGCCCCGTTGTTGACAAAACATTGGCGTCACTGCAGTGACACAGAACAAAAACATTGTCAGCCAGCTGCATTCATTCATATCACCACACAATTCCTCCATTGTTTGAGAATGTGTTTTATGCAGATGCTGTAGAGCACATTGATTAAATGTAGAAAAACCAACCAAACACCTTGATGCTATAGGCTTGTACACTCACCATAGCAGCCAATCGACCATCCCGTTCCCCTGCTTCAGCTGTGTAGCATTCTGTCCCCTGGCTCCTCCGATCCCAGAGCTGCCTGTTACAGTCGTATGAAAAAGTTTGGGCACCCCTCTGAGGCTGCATAATAATTTACTCTGTCCTCACAGAAAATGATCACAGTGGCATGCCATTCATTTTCTAATAAAATCTCAGTACTGGGGTATTGTCCAGACAAAGATTTTTAGTGTAGCAATATTAAGTTGTATGAAATTAAATCAGATGTGAAAAATAGGCTATGCAAAAATGTGGGCACCCTTGTCATTCTGTTGATTTGAATGCCTGTAACTACTTAGCACTGATTCATTGGAACACACAATTGGTTTGGTGAGCTCATTAAGCCTTGAACTTCATAGACAAGTGCATCCAATCATGAGAAAAGGTATTTAAGGCCAGTTGCACGTTGTTGTTCTCTTTGACTCTCCTCTGAAGAGTGGCAACATGGGGGCCTCAAAACAACTCTCAAAG
The DNA here is from genome assembly GCF_021184085.1 of Oncorhynchus gorbuscha. Lineage (NCBI taxonomy): Eukaryota > Metazoa > Chordata > Actinopteri > Salmoniformes > Salmonidae > Oncorhynchus > Oncorhynchus gorbuscha. Next base: position 25,375,037 of record NC_060189.1, on the reverse strand, counting down.
GACATGAAAACAAAGATTGTTCAACATGATGGTTTAGAGGAAGGCTACAAAAATCTATCGCTGAGATTTAAGATGTCAGTGTCCACTGTGAGGAACACAGTGAGGAAATGGAAGACCACAGGCACAGTTCTTGTTAAGGCCAGAAGTGGCAGGCCAAGTAAAATATCAGAGAGGCAAAGGCGAAGGATGGTGAGAACGGTCAAAAACAGGCCACAGACCACCTCCAAAGACCTACAACATCATCTTGCTGCAGATGATGTCACTGTGCATCGTTCAACAATTCAGCGCACTTTGCACAAGGAGAAGCTGTATGGGAGAGTGATGCGGAAGAAGCCTTTTCTGCACACACACCACAAACCGAGTCGATTGAGGTATGCAAACACACATTTGGACAAGCCAGCTTCATTTTGGAATAAGGTGCTGTGGACTGATGAAACAAAGATTGAGTTACTTGGTCATAACAAGGGACGTTATGTATGGCGGCAAAAGAACACAGCGTTCCAAGAAAAACACTTGCTACCCACAGTCAAATATGGTGGGGGTTCCATCATGCTGTGGGGCTGTGTGGCCAGTGGCGGTACTGGGAATCTTTTTAAAGTTGAGGGTCGCATGGATTCCACTCAATATCCGCAGATTCTTGGGAATAATGTTAAGGAATCAGTCACAAAGTTGAAGTTACGCCGGGGCTGGATATTTCAACAAGACAACAACTCAAAACACTGCTCAAAATCTACCCGGGCATTTATGCAGAGGAACAAGTACAATGTTCTAGAATGGCCATCCCAGTCCCCAGACCCGAATACCATTGAGAATCTGTGGGATGATTTGAAGCGGGCTGTCCATGCTCGGCAACCATAAAACCTAACTGAACTGGAGATGTTTTCTAAGGAGGAATGGTCCAAAATACCTTCATCCAGAATCCAGACACTCCTTAGAGGCTATGGGAAGCGTCTAGAGGCTGTTATTTTAACAAAAGGAGGCTCTATTAAATATTTATGTGATTTTTCTATTGGGGTGCCCAAATGTATGGACCTGTCTAATTTTGTTTTGATGCATATTGCAAATGTTCTGTTAATCCAATAAACCTAATTTCACTACTGAAATATTACTGTGTCCATCACCACCTGCCTGGGGAATACAGGGTTCTCTTTGTCCTCTGGGAGTCGGTACATCAATCTACAACCTATGGATATAGTAGTGATGTAAGCTCAAATGCAACATGGGCTAAACTGTTTTTATATGCAAGAGGCATGCATAAGGTGTGTTTTCTTTGCTTTTTAGGAGCCAGTTTTTTCTTAGTGTAATGTTAGACTGGAGTAGTAGTATCATAGGTTATAGATGATGGACCACTTTTACTCAGTGATAGGACAGACTAACACACACTACTGTTTCCACTCGGCACACTATCTACTCTTCCATCACTTCTACTAACAGGCTTATAGTGGCTTACTGCTACTCCTGCAAATGAGCTTTTCCATGTTGGCCATCTTTGGGGATACATTCTATGCCTTCAACTGCACACGTTTTCATTCTTCATCTGCCTCCACACACAGTTGAAACATGTTCAATGTCTGTCTGGTTGTCTTGTTTGTCTCTTGTCTTGCCACCCTCTGTCTGTGAACATCTTCAATGATAATTAAAGCATCTCTGCTGGTTTTTCATTGATAATGCAACATTTAATATCTTTATCAGTCTCTAGCTAATCATTGAATAGCTAGTTTAGTAGAGACATAACTGACATCAGAGTTGCCATAAGTAGCTATCTATACATGTCTCAACCACTCTAAAAGCCAAGTGAAACTAGTTTTGGTGTATGCAAAATTGTCTAATTTGTCTTGGTAGAAATATTTGAATACCACCTCGGTGTTTATGCAAATTCCCCCCTCCAAACAGTTTGAGATCAGATTTCACCAGGAGTGGGGCTGTGATTGTCATTTATCTCATCGCTGGTGTTTTCGCTTGCAGCTGAAGACCCAGCTGACTGAGACTCTGTCAAAACTGGAGACCGAGGAGAGTGAGAGGCAGAAGGTGGCTGGAGATCTCTATAAGGTAAGACGGCCCCTTGTCCCTTAGGATTGGACTACCTTTAGTTTGTTTGGATTTACATTACTGTTAGAGAAACAATTAGTCACCAGTCCAAGTCTAGAAAGAAGCAACTTACTCAAGGAGCTGAGGATGTTAGCGGTTAGCCGCCGGAAAAAAAACATTTGACCGGTAATGCTTATTGGTCTATAGGGCGATTTTCATAATTGTGCTGTTAAATTGGCGAGTGTGTATTTTCGTTAGTCGCCATGCATCTTATTTATCACAAGTGCACAACACTGAACTGCAGAGCAAACTTGATGGCTCTTATACAGAAGCAGTCAGGCAAAATGAGGAGCTGAATTTGGTAAGCCTTGCTCACCCAAATAGGTGGAGCACTCATAACCTGTCCCTACTACACCAGTTTGAGGAGCGGAATAGCCTACCACATGTCAGACAGCGTGAGAGTAGCTCCTTAAAAAGTCTGTAAGCTACTGGAATGAAACCTGCTTTTGTAAGCCCAGTCATTGCACAACAAATAACAATTCTAAATGCAGTCACCTGTTAAAGGAGCTATTTTTATTACACAACTCGTAATTAAAGCGCGCCTCCAATTTGTCATTCGGTTGCATAGGCTATAGCCTGCCTAGCGTTGACTACCAGCAGGTCACCCACCACTTTGCAATGGGAGCTTGAGGCAGTGGAATTGTTTGAAACCTGAATTGTTTTAGTTCACTTCAAATAATGAGGCATGTCTTACCTTGCTTCAAAGTAGCCTTGCGAAAATCCATCTGTAGAAACGTGAAGGCAAATATTTTACAAAGGCTTGCTATTGCATTGCATGTTTCTATAAAGTGCTTAATGAAAAATGTCCTGCGCATGCATAGTACCAGAGAGGAAGAGGCAAAGGGAGAAGTTTCACTCTCCACAAAATCCGTCCAAAATAAGCCTAATACGTTTCTATGGGCTTATTTTGGGACTACGCTTGTAGTCCGGTTAACCGGTTAATGAGGGTCAGTTAGTCGGCAGCAAAATTGACCGAAATGTGCATCCCTACTAGGAGATAAATACACACTGAGCATTTGAATATGTGGAAGAGTTGAACACAATTATAATACCTGAAATGTAAAGCTTAAATGTTTCTGGTAATTTCCCCCACCCTGCTCCACCTCAGGCCCAGCAGTCTCTGGATCTGATCCAGGAGGAGGTGTGCAAGGAGACCGGCCAGGGTGACCTGATAGAGAACAGCAACCTCTCATCACACGTAAGACTCACTGGACGGGGAACTGTCTGTGGCTATATATTAAAGACAGTCCGTTGCACATGTCATCTAGGTAGTGTATATTCATGGTCAAAACAAAGGTATCTAGCCACTAAGAGTTCTAATATTGATAATTATTAGATGTAGTTGTGTGTTAAATGTAACCAGTCTTTAAATAGGGGTAGTTTTATTGACAAGTTATATTAAAGTGACTACAGGGTAGTAACCAACCTGTCACTGTGTCCCTCAGGAGGAGATTGACAGGAAGGAGAAGAAGACTGCAGGGCTGAACCAAACTGTGAGGGAACTGCAGCAGCTGCAACAGGCCGTCAACCGGCAACTCACCAAGAGACAGGAGGCGGTACGACGTATTTATTATGGATCCGCATTTAGATAATACAGCCATCAAATGAAGGCTTTAAAATATAGAAAAGGACATTTACTGAAGTAAATGTGTGCGCTTGCTACTCTTGCAATATTTATGGTTGTGAAGTGGTAATGATAGTAATATGGTTTTCATAGGTTGTGGGTTAGTTATAGTGACCTATTTTGGGGTGGTTTGTAGTTGTGTAGTTATTATAGTGGGATATATACAATGCATTCGTATTTATTATTTTGGACAGGTTTTCTCAAATGAAATAAAAACATTTTTTCTACACTGAAACAAAGTGTTTTTAGATTATTTTTTTTGAAAATGTATTATAATTTTTTTTTTTTAACAGATACCTTATTTACAGTATTCAGACCCTTTGCTATGAGAAATTGAGCTCAGGTGCATTATGTTTCCATTATCCTTGAGACGTTTCTACAACTTGACTGGAGTCCACCTGTGGTAAGTTAAATTGATTGGACATGATTTGGAAAGGCCTGTCTATATAAGGTCCCAAAGTTGACAGTGCTTGTCAGAGCAAAAACCAAGCCATGAGGTTGAAGGAATTGTCCGTAGAACTCCAAGACAGTATTGTGTCGAGGTACAGATCTTGGGAAGGGTACCAAAACATTTCTGCAGCATTGAAGGTTCCCAAAAACACAGTGGCCTCAATCATTCTTAAATGGAAGAAGTTTGGAACTACCAAGACTCTAACTAGAGCTGGCCACCCAGCCAAACTGAGCTATGAGGGGAGAAGGGCCTTGGTCAGGGAGGTGACCATGAACCCGATGGTCACTCTGACAGAGCTCCAGAGTTCCTTTATGGACAACCATCTCTGGAGCAAAGTACAGAGAGATCCTTGATGAAAACCTGCTCCAGAGCACTCAGAAACCTCAGACTGGGGCAAAGGTTCACCTCCATCAGGACAACGACCCTTAGTAGACAGCCAAGACAACACATGAGTGGCTTCGGGACAAGTCTCTGAATGTCCTTGAGTGGGCCAGCCAGAGCCCGGACTTGAACCCGATCAAAGATCTCTGGAGAGACCTGAAAATAGCTGTGCAGTGACGCTCCCCATCCAACCTGACAGAGCTTAAGAGGATCTGCAGAGAAGAATGGGAGAAACTCCCCAAATACAGGTGTGCCAAGCTTGTAGCGTCATACCCAAGAAGACTCAAGGCTGTGGTCACTGCCAAAGATGCTTCAACAAAGTACTGAGTAAAGGGTTTGAATACTTATGTAAATGTGCAATTTATTAGTATTTATTTTTTTACTTTAAAAATAAAAATGTTGCTTTGTCATTATGGGGTATTGTGTGTAGATTGATGAGATCATTTTTGTTTTAATCCATTTTTAGAAGAAAGCTGTAATGTAACAAAATGTTGAAAATGTGAAAGGGTATGAATCATTTCTGGATGCACTGTAATTGGCTAGTATAGTAGGCTAGAGTGAGTATTATAGCATCATAAGCCATAGATTGTGTTTTCAAGATCTCAAAATGTTTTAGTTTGAACATTCTAAAAGTTGTGTCAGTGATTTCAGTTTATAATGTTGAATCCAGCATTCCACCGTTGAAATGAATGGGGATACAACAATCTTTATAGTTTCTGAATGGTTGCAAGAAGCTGGGTTGTAAAAGCCATCTAAGTTGAGTCAGTCTGCACATTTCAACGTTGGTTTGGTGTTTGTGGCTTTAACGGTTCAAGAGCAATGGCAGATCCAAATCCTTTCCATTGAAGCCCATTGGATCTTTTATGAACATTTTAAAATGGTTACAGTTCAAAAAGCATAAATGGTTGAAATCTAGGCACGGTGCAACGTTTTACCATTCAGTCTATGGCTGTTGAAATACATAGGAATTTATGCAAATATGGATGTAGTGTAAAAAGTACAAGTAGTATCAATGTTTTTTTTCAGGTTCCAGCAGGAGGAGAATAATAATAAGTATGAACAGTTTCCAAGCACATCTGTTAAATCTGGGTTGTAACTGTCAAGCAAGTCTTTCTTGTAACACACAAAGAGGTCTTAAACCGTGCTTCCTTTTTCTCTCTCAGGAATCGGACAAAGACTCGCCTGAAGTATAGGGAGGGGAGGATGGACACTCCCAATCTTACTACAAAGACCACCCCCAACCTCCCCACCACCTCTCCTATCATGGCCTCCTCTCCTGTCACACTCCTCTCTTTCCCCGCACCTGTACTGTAGGCAGCCTCTTGCTGAACCTCTTTCACTGCCTGCCACTGACCTGTAACCTCTGACCTCCAGCTGCTCCTCCTCAGCAGGGTCAGGGAGAGACTTCGCTGGGCCCCAGAGGAGAGGGGCTCCCTCACGCTACACACACACACTCCGGACACCAAACCAGACCTTACTACTCCAAAGTCCCACCACATTCCTCATGATCCGTACAGTAGCACAGCCAGTGCTAAAGACATCCTACACATGTCAGACTGTGGCATCTCCCCCCCGTTTACCCCCCTTTTTCAATGGAAATCTTTGAATACAGATGTAAATTTTTTCTCTGTTAGTTTTCTTTGTCCAGAGGGTGATGAAGTGGATTCCTACTTCATTAAATTAACTTTGGTTCTCTTTCCTTTTTTAAGTTAAAAAAGGAAAAATGTATTGCTAAAAAAGTAACTGTTAGGACCTGCTGACATTACACTACAATTATTGATCTCCTTTGCTGACAGCTCACAAACTGTAAATGTGCATTGATCCATGAATACATAGGTACTGTATATGCATACTTTGGCTGAGGTATTTTGGAGGGGGCAAGGGCATGAGGGAGGGTCCCAGCATGTCAGACGGGTCACTAAGTAACTAACCATGGAGGAAGTCTAAGTGCAGAGCCAGTAGGAGGGAGGCTGTGACCCATCCTCGCTGTGGGAGCAGTAGGACAGGTCTACAGAATAGAGGTTTTAATCCTACTGTAACTACTTTAGGAAGAGGTGTCCCATATCATCTGTAATCAACACTCGCTATATTGTTGCTAATTTCATTAACATGGAATATTTCTTTTTTTTTGTAACAGGTGACAGTTAATTAAAGGGATGCTTGATAAATCTGCTCGCTGTCCTGTGTTTAGTTCTGCTTCTCTTGACTGCACTTCCTTTGCCATACCACCATGGGGCACCAATGTCCATATCCCTTTATTTGTTTGTTAAAATGTTGTCTATCCTGCACATACAAATTCAACCCCTTAACACATCTAGACACCACCTCCAAATGTAGTGTGCTACTTTGCCTTCTAGAGGCTTGAGTGAAGTGTTTGTTTTTTGCTTTCACTTATCTGATACTTTCAGACCTATGAAGAGCCATCAGTCTAGAAGTAACGGGCTGCGACTAGGGGTTGAATTTTGGGCTGGATGATCTTGTATCTCTGCAATGTGCCATTCAATTAGATTAGACCCTGACTTACTACAAATAAAAGGTAAGGCCATTCCCTCAGCTCTGATGACAAACGTGCTACGGGCTGCATGACTGACTAATAAGCAGAATAATGTTACGCTGTCCTCCCCTTTCAAGACAAACATCTTACTGTCATGTGGTGGGTGTAATTTTAGTTATGTGCTCTTTGTATGAGGGAGTTATATTAACCTGAAGACGTGGTGCACCGGTCAAAGGCAGTGAGGGAGGACCGCCCTTCCCAAATGGAACAGTAATCTGCACCATGCGGTCTTGTTGTCTATGGTGCGTTGTCCAGAAACATCTCTTTTCCATAAAATATATTTTTGAATTCATTGGGAAGGTAGATAAAGCATTTTTTTCAAAAGCAATCACTTTTGCATGTGAAAACAGAATCCTACACCTCACTTTTGTTTTGTGTTGAGGTTCTAACCTCACTCTTGCGAAACATTGATTCATCATGTTTACTGAAAGGAGGTATGGCTGTTGTGTGGCTGTCATAATGGATCACCAAGGACTGCCCCCTCCTGTCATACTTTACAACTGGAAATTACATGAGGTTTGTCACTGTGGTAGATGTACAAGCGGTGGATCTGTGAATGACGTCCAAGGTTTACCTCCCATTCCCAAAGAAATTCAACATATTAGAGGTGGGGAAGAGCTGAAAGATCTTAAAGAATTGTCTGTGGGGAGTGAGTGTTTGTCTCCAACTTCTTTATATTAGCTTAGATGGAGAGGAAATACCAGTTCCAAGGGATTGACATTCAGTGTGTGAGACAGATATAGGAAAATGGCACTGACAGAGGGCTGCCTCGCTTCTAGTCCTTAGGAAACTTTTCAGTATTTTCTTTTTTTATGTATTATTTCTTACATTGTTTGCCCAGAAAATCTTAAGTGTTATTACTTACAGCCGGGAAGAACTATTGGATATCAGAGTGGCGTCAACTTACCAGCACTACAATTCTATACTATCAATTGCATCTTAGCCTATGCCACTCTAACATTTCTTATCCATATATTTATATATTCTTATTCCATGAATTACTTAGATTTGTGTGTATTAGGTATTTGTTGTGGAATTGTTAGATATTACTTGTTAGATAATTTGCTGCACTGTCGGAACTAGAAGCACAAGCATTTCGCTACACTCCTAATAACATCTGCTAACCATGTGTATGTGACCAATACAATTTGATTTGATACAGTGAGTACAGTCATTGCTCTGCTCTTGTTGTTGTTGTCTGTAAATCTGCATGTGGTCCTCCAGGACTGTAGAAGAGCAACACAGAGTAACAAGACAACTTTTGTACATTAAGGGGTCAGGGGAGAAAGCAGCACAGGATCAGCACATTCCAAACATTCTCCCACACTGTCATGCTGTAGTCAGCTGATTGTGGGCCTGTCATGGAGACCAAGCTAGCGACAAACAGGCACCACACCATAACCTCAGCATACCCTTCTATACACTGATATGATACAGGCGAGGCCTTTTCTATGGTACATCAGTGTCTCTGTCAAACCCCTTATCAGATGTATGCAACCTGTGGAATAAACACAGTTGATTAACTTCCCTACACTGCAGATCTCCAGGAATCCAGTCACTAGATTTCTCCAGTGTTGGGGAAGCTACTCTGAAAATATTGTTTGCCAAAATACCAATTACTACACACTGGAAGAAGTTTAGCTAGACTAAAGCTACCCTAAAGAAAAATATAGTTTACTTAACTAAAGTTACTTTGAAAAAGTAGTTCACTACACCAAACTACTTATCATATATAAACATTATCACATCTAAAATATCATTATTATCATATATCTACACCTAATATGTAAGACTACAAATTGCAAGAACAGATCACTCTTCAATCAGATGTTAACATAATGTGTACTGTGCCCTATTAAACACAAAAAAAGTGAGCATTAGGCACACAAAAAGTGTTTCAAGTGAGAATAAGCCAGGTCTGTTGCTGACAATGCAAGTCTTTCCTGTCACCCATATTTTATTGGATTTAAAAAACAATTGTGTGTAGTTCCAGTAGTTAGCGACACCACAACATGAAAAAACGTTATGAACAACTGAAAACACTACCAATATTGGAATTTAGTTAAACTACCACCAAGCTACTGCAAAATTAAATTACTAGTTGAAGTACATGTAGTTCACTACTCCCCAAAACTGGATTTCTCACACACATGCATGCATTTTCCTGTGAAGCATGTCTCACTCTCTGTTTAAATATGACTCATGCCTGTTCTTGGAATGTATATACGAGTGTTTAAATGAGGACCATGTGAAGTTATGGAAATGTAGCCGAAATAGTAATCTAGAACAATCACATCCCACATCCCACAAACTCTTAACAACACACACATGTACACACTCTCGCTCTCTTCTAAGACTTATAGGAAACTTAACCACAGAAGAGGATGCAAGGGGAAGGCAGGGAGGGAGTAGGAAGTAAATAGGAGCTTTGTCTTTATTACATCATCATGGCTCATACAGTTAGTCACTATTGTGTGATAGTCTCTGTTCCATGCCTATTACCAAGAAATGTCCGACTTTGTACACAAACAAGCCAGACCCATCTCAACAGAGCAGCTCCCTCTCTGCATCTGCTTCCCATCAGTGTGGTATGTGCTAGAGAGCCTTTGATCCATCCACTCTGAGTGTGTGTATGTGTACACTAAACTGTGTATGTGATGAATAAAATTTGATTTGGTTTGCGAGTGTGTGTTTGGTGGAGGCGGGGGGGGGGTATGGAAAGGGAGTCTTACTGTGCTCTTTTAAACAGACAGTATGCTCTCAATGAAATGGGGGGACAGAGACTGTCACACACAAAAGTCAATAGTCATTATACCCCAGGCTGTTAAGACTAGCCTGGGGGCAGAAAGTTGGTGTTCACAGCACAAGTAGCTTGATCCTAATATACAGACAGACATGGAGGTTTATCTGTAGTAACAGTACTATTAATGGCCTGATATGGAGAACTATGAATGTAACCAGCAAATGCCATGGTTTAAAGTGGGTTGCAGTATTGCTTACAGATAGACAGGATTAGTACATCAAGAATAACATCAAAGTCCAAAATTCCTTTTGATGATGCATTACATATGAAGTAACACTCCTTAGACCGCCGTGACCCCCCCTCACCCCGACCTTTTGTTTTTGTGTTAACTGTTATTGCACTTTGAAATGTGCTATTGACAATGGAGAGTTAGGAGGTATGGGGCACTTAGCCAAGCTGAGCCTTGTGAAAACAGGACAGAGGCAGTCAATTGTTGATACAGCCAGAACTGTAGAAGTGGCACATTCACCAGAAAGGTGTGACAATGACTGGACATACAGGATAGGAAGACCAGAGGGATTTCCTAAATTGAAAATGTGAGGTTAATTTAACATTGGTTTGGATTCTGCTACTCTTAGCTAAGTAAGACGTTCGAGAAAAGTATTGAATAGTGAATGGCGCTGTCTTTTCTTTTATGCTCAACACATACAGTTACCTATCTAACAATATAGGATGACTTATGGACCGTTATGTGGCTCTTTTTGCAGGAGACAGCAGTGTGTGCCATAAAGGGGCAGATTTCCAAGTGGGGTAGGGAGAGTAAAATATTGATGCCTTGTGAAGATGGGTAAAACAGGCCCATGAAACGTTAGCTGCATATACTGTAAGTTGATGAGTGGTCAGAACCTCACCATTGTGTTACAGTGAATCACATTAAAGTGAGGCTAGAAGCTCAAAGGTGTAGGTCAGAGATATTCACTCCTGGGGGTAGACTAACTTATATTGAAAGGGAACTTTTCCCCAGCTCCCCCATTATTGTCACCCGATTGCAGCATTGTGTCTAACGGCAGTTGATGTGTTATTCACTTGAACTGCTGACTTTTCTTTGACCAAATAGAGAATGGTCTAATTCGACCCTTGTCATCCCTGTGGCCCCTCATTCTAGTTAGTCACAGCAGTCCACAGTATTTACATTTGCATCACTTGCTCTCAACACAAAACCGAGAGGATATCATTTTGACTGCTCAGTTTTATGCTGCATTCTGATAATCAGTCAATATGTTTAGACATAGTCATATGCACCCCCACCTACTTCTGTCCACGTGAGAAGAAATCCAGGCATAAATTGATGCGTTTTTGGGATACTCACCTTGTGGACAGCCTAAAGAATAATCATTCATAGGTGCGCTCTGCAAGCTATGGGAATCGTCTTGGACCCCCTGCCCATAATTGGACAGGTCTCATCTAAGTCTACGCTATTATGGTCTGAAAATGATAAAAAATGGCCTAGGAACGTGTGAGTTTCAAACGTTCTGTTTTTTCTAAATGATATGAACGTGGCAGTGTGAAATGTGAAAGCTATGATCCCTTTAAGAATAGACAGATAGTACTCTTTGTTTACATAATAGAAGGTGCCGCCTCATTCTAGCCATGCCCATGTGAGATATCGAACAAGGGACGTCTGTTCTAATTTATCGTATTTATTTGACTAAGATGTATTATAGAAATCAAATGATGAAAAATAAAATATCATATCCCTATATCAGCTTACATCGATAAAGTGTTGTGTAAATAAATGAGTCCAAAAAAAGTGATGAGAGGAATTTGTCTAAAGGTCCCCCCTGTTTAAAGTAAAGGACTGCTGAATGGTATGGTCCACCCCTGTGCCTGGCTGTTTATGCATCCGCTTTTAGAGCGGATTGAACTGGCAAATTGCGTTAATTACGACTTGCTTGTAACATATCTAACACAAAAACAATTATATTCGATTTTTTTTTTTAATAAGACGGCTCTATATGGTTGTAAAGACGTATACGACGTGATATTGTGTGAAATGGCAGCTGCTTACACCCTTTGAAGTGAATTTCCTATGATCGTTTCCTTTTGAATTTGGGCGAGTGCATTGAGATTGAGGGGCGCCTGCTGTCCATAGAAGCAAGAAAAAGCCTAATGTTTTCGCAAAGCCAGGAGGAACACTGCGGCCCGACTAAAGACCCAATAAAATACGGAGAGCTGGTAGTATTAGGGTAAGTTGGAGAAAGGCTTGTGTATTTTCTAAAGTCAACCAGTTCAGCTTGCTGACATTTTTTAGGCTAGGTGAAAAAGTCGAAGCTATGTTTGTGAACGTCACAACTTTTTTCCTGCACAGAAAACACGGGCTGGAGTTAAATATTTTTTCTGTTAATAAATATTAATGCTTAACTTCGATTTAGCTGTTGACAATAGGGTTAACTTACATGCACACTAGTAATTGGATATTAAACTAATTCTAATAACTTTTATTTGACACATGCGATGAATACGAAAAGTGTGGACTTTACCTTGAACCGCTTACGAGCCCTTACCCAACAATGCAGTTAAAAAGTAAGAAAATTGACGAATTGGTAAGAAAATAGTGAGACAATAAAATAAGGTATTTGGGGGGGATTGAGGTAATATGTAGGTTTGGTTAGGTGATTACCAGCTATGTACATGTAGGTAGGTGGCGAATAGCAGAAAGTCAATGTAGCCGTTTAATAACTGTAAAGCAGTCTTATGGCTTTGGGGTAGAAGCTGTTCAGGAGTCTTTTGGTCCCAGACTTGGCACTCTGGTGCTGGGTGATCGCAGATAGTACAGACTGTGACTTGGGTGGCTAGAGTATTTGACAATTGTTAGGGCCTTCCTCTGACACCGCCTGGTATAGAGGTCCTGGATGACAGGGAGCTCGGTCCCGGTGATGTACTGGGCCGTACACACTACCCGCTGTAGTGGCTTGCAGTTGGATGCAGAGCAGTTGCTATACCAAGCAGTGATACAGCCAGTCAAGATTCTCTCAACGGTACAGCTGTAGAGTATCTGAGGGCCAATGCCAATTTTTTTTTTCATCCTCCTGAGGGGGAAGAAGTGTTGTTGTGCCCCCTTCACGTGTTGGTGTGTTTGGACAATGATTGGTCCTTAGTGATGGGGAAATTGAGGAACTTGAAGTTCTTGACTGTCTCCTCTACAGCCCTGTTGATTTGAATAGGGGCATGCGCGGCCCTCCGTTTCCTGTAGTCATGATCACCTTCTTTTGTCTTGCTGACATTGAGGGAGAGGTTGTTGTCCTGGCACCACACTGCTAGGTCTCTGACCTCTTCCCTGTAGGCTGTCTTATCGTCTTTGGTGATCAGGCCAACCACGGTTGTGTCATCAGCAAACTTAATGATGGTGTTGGAGTTGGGTGTGGCTACACAGTTGTGGGTGAACTGGGAGTACAGAAGGGGGCTAAGCACCTACTCCTGAGGGGCCCGTGTGTTGAGGGTCAGCATGGCGGATGTGTTGTTGCCTACCCTCACCACCTGTGGGTGGCCTGTCAAAGTCCAGGATCCAATTGCAGAGGGAGGTGTTTAATCCCAGGGTTTAGTCCTTAAGTCCTTAACCAACAATGCATTTCAATAAATAGAGTTAAGGAAATATTTGCTAAATAAACTAGTGAAAAAAATTGAAAATAATAAATAATAAAGTAACACAAGAAAATTACATAACAATAGGCCATATACAGGGGTACCAGTACAGAGTCAATGTGTGGTACATATTAGTCGAGGTAAAGTGACTGCATAATTAATAAACAGTGAGCAGCAGTGTAAAAACAAAGGGGGGAGGGGGGGGGGGGTTGTGTCAATGTAAATAGTCTGGGTGGCCATTTGATTAATTGTTCAGCAGTCTTATGGCTTAGGTGTAGGCCCTCTGGTACCGCTTGTCGTGCGGTAGCAGAGAGAACAGTCTATGACTTGGATGACTGGAGTCTTTGACAATTTGTTGGGGGCCTTTACGGTCAGATGCTGAGCAGTTGCCATACCAGGTGGTGATGCAACCAGTCAGGATGCTCTCGATAGTGCAGCTATAGAACATTTTGAGGATCTGGTGACCCATGCCAAGTCTCCTGAGGTGGAAAAGGTGTTGCCGTGCCCTCTTCATGACTGTCTTGGTGTGTTTGACCATGACACTTTGTTGGTGATGTGGACACCAAGGAAGTTGACTCTCGACACCAATGATCTTAACTCTCGACCTGCTCCACTTCAGCCCCGTCAGTGTGAATGGGGGGCCTGTTTGGACCTCCGTTTTCTATAATCCACGATCATCTCGTTTGTCTTGCTCACATTGAGGGAGGGGTTGTTGTTCTGGCACCACACTGTCAGGTGTCTGACCTCCCTATAGGCTGTCTCGTTGTTGGTCATCAGGCCTACCACTGTTGTGTCATCAGTAAACTAAATGATGGTGTTGGAGTCGTGTTGGCCATGCAGTCGGTTGAACTGAGAGTACAGGAGGGGACTAAGCACACACCCTTGAGGGGCCCCAGTGTTGAGGATCAGCGTGGCAAATTTGTTGCTGCCTACCATTACCACCTGGGGGGTGGCCCGTCAGGAAGCCAGGATCTAGTTGCAGAGGGAGGTGTTTAGTCCCAGGGTCCTTAGTGATGAGCTTTGTGGGCACTGATGTTGATTGCTGAGTTGTAGTCAATGAACAGCATTCTCACATACAGGTCCTTGCAAAAGTATTCATCCCCCTTGGTGTTTTTCTTATTTTTTTGCATTACAACCTGTAATTTTGAATGGATTTCATGTCATGGACATACATGAAATGGTCCAAATTGGTGAAGTGAAATAAATGAAAATATGGAAAAGTGGTGCGTACATATGCATTCACCCCCTTTGCTATGAAGATCCTAAATAAGATCTGGTACATTCAATTACCTTCAGAAGTCACATAATTAAAGTCCACCTGTGTGCAATCTAAGTGTCACATGATCTCAGTATATATACACCTGTTCTGAAAGGCCCCAGAGTCTGCAACACCACTAAACAAGGGGCACCACCAAGTAAGTGGCAAGGAGCTCTCCAAACAGGTCAGGGACAAAGTTTTAGAGCTGTACAGATCAGGGTTTGGTTATAAAAAATTATCTAAAACTTCAAACATCCCACAGAGCACTATTAAATCCATTATTAAAACATGGAAAGAATATGGCACCACAACAAACCTGCCAAGAGAGGGCCGCCCACCAAAACTCACGGACCAGGCAAGGAGGGCATTAATCAGAGTGGCAACAAGGAGACCAAAGATAACCCTGAAGGAGCTGCAAAGCTCCACAGCGGAGATTGGAGTCTGTCCATAGGACCACTTTAAGCCATACACTCCACAGAGCTTGGCTTTATGAAAGAGTGTCCAGAAGAAACTGTGAAACTGGTCAGAATTGAAGGAATGATGGATGGCGCTAAATACAGGGAAATTATTGAGGGGAAACTTGTTTCAGTCTTTCAGAGATTTGAGACTGGGACGGAGGTTCACTATCTAGCAGGACAATGACCCTAAGCATACTGCTAAAACAACACTTGAGTGGTTTAAGGGGAAACATTTAAATGTATTGGAATGGCCTAGTCACAGCCCAGACCTCAATCCGATTGAGAAACTGTAACTTAAAGATTGCTGTACCCCAGCAAAACCCATCCAGCTTGAAGCAGTTTTGCGTTGAAAAATGGGCAAAATTTCCAGTGGCTAGATGTGCCAAGCTTATAGAGACACCCCAGGAGACTTGCAGCTGTAATTGCTGCAAAAGGTGGCTCTACAAAGTATTGACTTTAGGTGGGGTGAATAGTATTGCACGCTTAAGTTCAGTTTTTATGAATATCATTTTTTATGTCTTGTTTGTTTCACAATAGAAAAATATATTTTGCATCTTCACAGTGGTAGGCATGTTGTGTAAATCAAATTATACATTTTAATTCCAGGTTAAAAGGCAATAAAATAGAAAAAAATGCCAAGTGGGGTGAATACTTTTGCAAGCCACTGTAGGTGTTCCTTTTGTCCAGGTGGGAATGGGCAGTGTGGAGTGCGATTGAGATTGCCTCATCTGTGGATCTGTTGGGGTGGTATGCAAATTGGAGTGGGTCTGGGGTTTCTGGCATGGTGGTGTTGGTGTGAGCCATGACCTGCCTTTCATAGGACTTCATGGCTACCCACGGGGCGGTAATCATTCAGGCAGGTTACCTTCGCTTTCTTGGGCACAGGGACTATGGTGGTGTGTTTGAAACATATAGGTATTACAGACTCCGACAGGGAGAGGTTGAAAATGTCAGTGAAGGCACTTGCAAGTTGGTCTGTGCATGCTTTGAGTACACGTCCTGGTAATCGGTCTGGCCCCGTGGGTTTGTGAATGTTGTCTAGTTTAAAGGTCTTGCTCACATCGGCTACGGAGAGCGCGATCACATTGTCGTCCGGGATGGCTTGTGCTCTCATGCATACTTCATTGCTCGCTTTGAGGTAACATTGAAGCAATTTAGCTCCTCTGGTAGGCTCGCGTTACTGGGAAGCTCGTGGCTGGGTTTCCCTTTGTAGTCCGTAATATTTTTAAAGCCCTGCCTCATTCTCGCCGAGCGTTTTAGCCGGTGTAGTAGGACTCAATCTTAGTCCTGTATTGATTATTTTGCCTGTTTGATGGTTTGGCTGAGTGCATAGCGGGGTTTCTTAGATTAGTGTCCCACACTTTGAAAGCGGCAGCTTTAGCCTTTAGCTTGGTGAGGATGTTTGCCTGTATCCATGGCTTCTGGTTGGGAAATGTACGAAATTAACTTTTTAGCTTATCTGCCAAGGGGACTGGTAGATGAAAAAATCCACCAGCCAATCATATTTTTTACATGTTTTTTTGTGTCACATATACATTAATTTCAGTATGTTTCATTGAGATAAGGTATTATGTTGATTACAAACTTAAAGAGGAGGCCAGAGCAAAATTTGAAACAATTGTTATTATATTGATCAACGGTTAATCAAATCAAGTTTATTTGTAGAGCACACTTTAAAAACAACTGTAGTTGACCAAAAGTCCTATACATAGTGAAAAAATGCCAAACAGTGGGCACACAATGGAATAAACCAAACATATCAGATACAATGAATAAGCGTACATGGAAGTCAAAACAGGGCAACAACAATGGTAAGATGCAATTATGAGAAGTGCAGTGGACATAGAACTGGTGCTCTCCTGATACAGAGGGGAAGCAGGTCTACAAATCCTTTACTTTGAGTAGAAATACCCTGAAAAAATACAGGTAAAATAGAGACTTATCAGATGCTGGTTATTTTTTGCTGTGGCACGATTTAATTTCCCAGCCTGAATACAACTTAAGAAGTCTTCAACTCAAACTTCTACTGAAGTATTTGATATTATATGTACTTATGGATCAAACATAATAGTAAATTAGGTTTTGTAAACCTATCAGATGCTGAATCAACTTAACGTCAATCCACTGGTCAGGGATCCTTTCAACATGGATGCCAGAGGTCTCAACAGGCTTGTTGTGGTCCACCAGAGTTTCCATTTCAGTGTCACCAAAATCTAGAATTACTGTATACATTACAACAAGCATCATGCAGTTTTCATTCTCAAACTATAAAAATATGATGATGAACCTGAGCCTAACTGCCCTTTAATATAAAACAAAGTTATCTGCTGCATCTCCTGACTCTGGCCAGTTGGTGAAGCTGACCAGCTTGGTGGCACACAGGACCCGTAACACTGGCGTCCTGGAACCTGTCACTCATACTCTCGACTAGCCCGTCAAGCGTTTTGTCTTGTGAGGTGACGAGGGTCTTGCTGTCACCTCTATTCAGTGAAATTCCTTCATCTGAAGCCACAGAAATGGATAACAACCTCCTCCCTCGCAGTACTGGAGTATTTCCTGGCCTTGGCCTGCTGCACACCTCTGATATATGACATATGACACTTTATCAGTGCATAAAGCATTGAAACATGATGTTACCAATTTGTAACCGTGTTTGTTATTTACTGGACATTACGTATTGATGATGACTTTTAGAGTACGTAGCATGGCAATCTAGAATAACTACCTGTTCCAGGTGCTGGACACGCCCCTGGTAACCTCGCAGGAAGTGGTCCAGTGCACGTAATGGGTGTCCTACCCATCGGGTCCCGACAATTCTGGTGGGCACCAGTGGTGTGCGCCCAAGAGCCTGGAAGCTGTTTACCAGGTTTACCCTGTTCAGTGGACTGCTGTGGTAGAAGTTGTAGAGCCCACTGAAGAGGTCTTCTACTTTCTGAAACATTAGGTTGGACCAGATGGCATCCGAAAAGGTCAGTTCAAGGCGGTGTGCCATACAGTGGATGCTGATGATGTAGGCCCTGCCCCCCTTCAGCCGGCTGACCACACCATTCTTGGCTCTGGTCATCACAGTAACTCCATCTGTTCCCAGAGCGACCAACTTGCTCCCCCACTCATCACACACTCCCACTCCCTAAAATGACATCCAAAATAGATCATCCTTTTCAAGATTGATATAGGCATATACTGTACCAGTCAAAAGTTTGGCCACACCTACTCATTCCAGGGTTTTTCTTTATTTATTTTTTTACTATCTTCTGCATTGTAGAATATTAGTGAAGACATCAATACTATGAAATTACACACATGGAGTCATGTAGTAACCAAAAAAAGTGTTAAACAAATTAAAATATATTTGAGATTCTGCCAAGTAGCCACCCTTTGATAACAGCTTTGCACACTCTTGGAATTCTCTCAACCAGCTTCATGAGGTATTTGGAATGCATTTCAATTAACAGGTGTTCCTTGTTAATTTGTGGAATTTCTTTCGTTAATGAGTTTGAGCCAGTCAGTTGTGTTGTGACAAGGTATGGGTGGTATACAGAAGATAGCCCTGTTTGGTCAAATGTTATGGCAAGAACAGCTCAAATAAGGAAAGAGAAATTACAGTCCATCATTACTTTAAGACGTGAAGGTCAGTCAATAAGGAACATTTCAAGAACTTTGAAAGTTTCTTCAAGTGCTGTCGCAAAAAGGATCAAGCGTTATGATGAAACTGGCTCTTGTGAGGACTGGCACAGGAAAGGAACACCGAGATACCTTTGCTGCAGAGGATAAGTTCATTAGAGTTACCAGCCTCAGAAATTGCAGCCCAAATAAATGCTTCAGTCTGCATTTCTTATACCAATAGACCATTCCACGAGAGATGCAAACTCTTGTTTGCTGAATGCTAAATATAGCAGCCAATAGAACTCACGGGAAGTTTGAAAGAATTGCGAACGCCCGATGGCTGTAGGCTATGACCGTTTTTTATTCAGACCATATCCATTCAATCTTAGTGAAGAGAGACTGCTTTCACTTATAATTCTAGACCAACTATATTATATTAAGCATGTCATTAGAATGATGAAGATGAGGACAACTTATTTCATTTAACTGTTGTGAGAAAGAGGTGGTAGGCTATAACAACATTGGAGGAAATATTATGAAAGGTATGAGTCAGCCTACTACTAATTATAGAAATAGGCCCTATTATATTTCAAAATGTAAAATCAAATTCGCTAGCCTATACTTGTGCTGCACCAGATTTGCATGTTCTCTCCCAACTTCATCATAATTTGAAGGAGGTGTGTAAATCCAGTCTATATAATAGTAATGTCATTCCCACTAAAAAAAGATTACCCTACTGGAGCTTTTTTAATTGATTTACCCAAAAGGGCATATAGCTAGCTACATCTATGGGCTTTCTTTTTTTTCATGCATTATGTGCAGTAGCCTATATCATATGTATTGGATAATGACACAATCATTTAGTATTTTTTGGGACTTGTGCGCATAAAATGTATTTTAATGTAGGGCTTCCAAAATGTATTTAATATATGGCTCATCAGGCTCAGGTAGCATCAGGTTTGAAATGTATTTAATATATGGTTCATGAGGCTCTGGTAGTATCAGGTTTGAAATGTATGTAATATATTTCTCATCAGGCTCAGGTAGCATCAGGTTTGAAATGTATTTCAAATCCAGGCACAGGCCTATTTTCTATGCTATTTAGTTACACTTATGGTTTTGGGCGGAAATACTGGGTTACCCGGGAGAGAAGTGATTTGTTCTCGGGATAAAACATCTGTAAAATACTGGCAAAATATTCAACCATAGTGCCAACTATTGATGACAAAGTTAGGATCAGCGGAAAGAAATCACACAAAAATAGCACAATTGATCAGGAGCCCGTAAAACGGCAGCCATCCCCTCTAGCGCAATTATTTTATGGCAAAAGGCTGTGGGGCATTAGTCATGTAAACACCTCACTCTGCTTATCTTAATTGCCTTAAAGTCATAATCGGGTAAAAAAAACACCTGGTTTTCTGAGCAATCTTTCAAATTATTAGGACATGTAACAGCAAATGCATCCAACAAATGTGTAGAGTCACATGCTATGTAGTCAGTCGTTGTGTGCTAAGAATATAGGTCCAAATACTAAACTTTTAACTGCTTTAATACACGTGAATTTGTCCCAATACAATTGGTCCCCTAAAATGCCGGGACAATGTACAGTGCTATAATTTCTAAACTGTTCACCCGCTATAGATGAAAATCTTTAATTTGAAAGTATGACAGTCAAGACTTTAACCTCATAGTCATTGTAAAATTTCAATGCCAAAACCAACAAAAAAAAATCACTGTGGCAATACTTTTGGTGCTTACTTTTTAAATGAGCATACAAGTATGTTTAATTTGATTTAAAGCAGTCCTGCATCACTGTTTGGAGTGCGGTGCCATACCTTTAGCTCTGTGATGCAGCAGAGCTGGCACGTCGAAGATAAAGTAGCGGCAGATGTCTCTGGAGGGGTCATGACTACGCACTAGCTGTTCTCCAGACAGTGGTAATACTGGAATGTGTCCCAGGCACTGTTGGTGGCCACGTCACCTCCCTCAGAACCATTGAAGATCTCCAGGTTCTTAGTGGGGTATCAGCACAATCTATAGAGGACAGAAGATGTAATTAGTGGGGAGGACTAACCGAGTCGATGAGTGTGTATGGGGACTGCATCACTGAGTGCAGAGTAGAGGGGCAAGCTCAGACAAACGGTGTAGTCTATCCCTGCCTTAACACTGATCTGTGTTCTTAGGCAAAATTGTGAGTGAGCCCACTCCCTTGGCTGAGAAGCAACCCCACACATGAATGGTCTCAGGATGCCTTACTGTTGGCATGACACAGGACTGATGGTAGCGCTCACCTTGTCTTCTCCGGACAACCTTTTACCAGATGCCCTAAACAATCAGAAAGGGATTCATCAGAGAAAATGACTTTACCCCAGTCCTCACCAGTCCAATCCCTGTACCTTTTGCAGAATATCAGTCTGTCCCTTATGTTTTTCCTGGAGAGATTTGGCTTCTTTGCTGTCCTTCTTGACACTGTGCCATCCTCCAAAAGTCTTCGCCTCACTGTGCGTGCAGATGCACTCACGCCTGCCTGCTGCCATTCCTGAGCAAGCTCTGTACTGGTGGTGCCCCGATCCCGCAGCTGAATCAACTTTAGGAGACGGTCCTGGCGCTTGCTGGACTTTCTTGGGCGCCCTGAAGCCTTCTTCACAACAATTGAACCGCTCTCCTTGAAGTTCTTGATGATCCGATGAATGGTTGAATGGTTGATTTAGGTGCTCTCTTACTGGCAGCAATATCCTTGCCTGTGAAGCCCTTTTTGTGCAATGCAATGGTGATGGCACGTGTTTCCTTGCAGGTAACCATGGGTGACAGAGGAAGAACAATGATTCCAAGCACCACCCTCCTTTTTTTTTTTTTTTTTTTCACCTTTATTTAACCAGGTAGGCTAGTTGAACAGGTTCTCATTTGCAACTGCGACCTGGCCAGAAACTTCCAGTCTATTATTCGAACTCAATCAGCATGAGAGTGACCTCCAGCCTTGTCCTCGTCAACACTCACACCTGTGTTAACGAGAGAATCACTGACATGTCAGCTGGTCCTTTTGTGGCAGGGCTGAAATGTAGTGGACATGTTTTTGGGGGATTCAGTTAATTTGCATGGCAAAGAGGGACTTTGCAATTCATCTAATCACTTTTCATAACATTCTGGAGTATATGCAAATTGCCATCATACAAACTGAGGCAGCAGACTTTGTGAAAATTCATATTTGTGTCATTCTCAACTTTTGGCCACGACTGTACACAATGTGTGTCATACACACGCGCTTTCATATACAAACCCACTACTCACTTGCTCGTATTCAACAAACGTAGAGAGAGTTAGAGACGAGGTGTGTCTTTATCGTGATCCAGGATGGAGGAATATTATTTGGTTGTCGTCATCTGGCATGGTGATAGCACAGTGGCTGTTTGTTGGTCACACTGCGACACATCACTGTCACCACCTTCAACTGGTTTGGTAACTACGCCAACACAACAGGTACGTAGGCATTGGAGTTTGATACCCCTGGTCAGGATTCCACTGAGGAAGGTGGATGGCTACATATGTGCCGAGTTCTGTAAGGCACATGATGAGTTGGAACATTCATGACCCCAAAAGCCTTACATGAAAGTTGCGTCAAGGTCAAAGGTGACTCACCTGTCAACTTGGCGTCCTCTGCCTCGTAGTGGTCCAGGGCGGTGCAGTAAAAGCCGGACTCCACCTTGTCAGACGTATGTTCTCTACACACACACTGACCTGTCTCGTGAGGGCGAGAGTAAAAACAGTCAGGAAATGGCATAGGCCAGAGTTGAGATGTTGCATTCAAGGTGTAACAGTTGATTTTTAAAGACTGTTGGTGTATCAAAAGAAGCAACTAAGGATAATAATTTAGCTAAATAAGTGATAACGTACTGAGTCGAGCTGTATCCGATCACGCCACTCGTCAGTCAGTAGGGCCCAGTATTGAACAGCCTGCTGTCATTTCATGCCCAACTCTCGTTGTGGAGAGCTATCCAATTACATAAGGTACTTGTACAAATTCTATATAGAACAGTCCTTGATAGAACAATATTTCTAATCAAATAGAAAGCAGTTGGTGAAAGTCAATAACATGTCATCCTCTCAATGTGACAAATGTCCTAATAACAATGCCTTCGTACAGCGTCAATGCAATTACAGGAACACTCAGTACCACTAATGATTAAGTTATTGAGGTGATTTGATCGAAGTCATTGTTACCTGCAGGAAGACCCAGTGCGCTGTGTATAGAGAGCCTATGTACTCGGAACAGAGTGGATTCTGTATCTGCTATCTCTGTCAGCTAAGGACAGAACAACTTCCCCACCACATAGTGAAAGTGGGCCTGTATGAAGAGAGGGAATGGAGAAAGATGGTTAGAGGTCATTATCTTTTATTGTAACTGCACAAAACTGCCAGAGTAAAAGTAATAAAATCTGCATTTCACATAGACCATCTCTGTGTGCAGTTAGCAGCTTACAATATTGCCCATGTACACTGAACCAAAATAAAAACAAGATGTATTGGTGCACAAATGTGTCTATCCCTGTGAGCATTTCTCCTTTGCCAATTATAATCCATCCACCTGACAGGTGTGGCATATCAAGAGGCTGATTAAACGGCATGATCATTACACAGATGCACCTTGTGCTGGGGGACAAAAGGCTGTGCAGTTTTATCACAACACAATGCCACAAGTTGAGGGAGCATGCAATTGGCGTGCCACCAGGGCTCTTGCCAGAGACTTGAATGTTAATTTCTCTACCATTAGCCGCCTCAACGTCATTTTAGAGAATTTGGCAGTACATCCAACCGGCCTCGCAACCACAGACCACGTGTAACCATGCCAGCCCAGGACCTCCACATCAGGCTTCGTCCCCTGCAGGATCGTCTGAGACCAGCCACCTGGACAGTCGATGAAAGAATTTCTGCACAAACTGTCAAACCGTCTCAGGGAAGCTAATCAGCGTGCTCTTTGTCCTCACCAGGGTCTTGACCTGACTGCAGTTCGGTGTTGTAACCGACTTCGGTGGGCAAATGTATTTTTATTTAACTTATTATTATTATTATTATTTATTTTTTTTACTAGGCAAGTCAGTTAAGAACAAATTCTTATCTTCAATGACGGCCTAGGAACAGTGGGTTAACTGCCTGTTCAGGGGCAGAACGACAGATTTGTACCTTGTCAGCTCGGGGGTTTGAACTTGCAACCTTCCGGTTACTAGTCCAACGCTCTAACCACTAGGCTACCCTGCACACCTTTGATGGCCACTGGCATGCTGGAGAAGTGTGCTCTTCTCAGACGAATCCCGATTTGGCAGTCTCGTCCAGTTTATAGTTCTTTATGATGGCCACATTAGCATTGACCTTTTGGAGTGTAATTAGACTTAGCTAGCTAGACTTAGCTAGCTATGTGCTTAAATGTTAGTTAATTAGTTAACTTCCTAGCTAGCTGACACTAACCTAGCTTGCCTAATCAATAGCCTGCTTTAATAAAAGACCAACTTACTACCAATTTTAATATTGAAATCATAGTTGGTTGGTTAGGTTCTCTACTGAAACTATACCTTTTTATCGTCGGCCATTGTCCCTACATCACCACCATTGCCTTTCACTGTCAAAATACAATTTCCTTTAAATAACTCAGCCACAGTCAATTGGCTGCATCCAAAAAATGTATTAAAACCAAAACAAACTTTTTGGTCTTACTTTAAAATCATGGTTAGGCATAAGGTTAGTTATAAAATCTGATTTTAAGAGAACATGTCGAAATAGGTGTGGTTTAGCCATAATAATTAAGAATTTGAAGCGGTGTTAACTAGTGACTACCATGTTCATTGTCTGGAATTTTGACGCAGCATCATCTGGGTATGTATGCAACAAAAGTTCAAAATTCACCTTCTGATACCAGTTCTGTCAAGCCGCCTACGCATACAGTTTGACTCTATGTTCGATAAATCCAACATATTCACCACACTGCAACTGCCTCTGCAACGCAATGCTGCAAGGCAAACGCAGGGTTTCATTGGAAATGAATGTAATTCTGGTGTACCAAAATGCAATGACACTGTCGGATCTAAGCATAATAATACAACTATTGCAGTTGCAAGAGCAAGAATTTATTTTTTGTGAGAAGAGAAATCCATTTGGGGATGTTGAGTTTGCGCAACCATCCTCTGCTCATTCCGCGTGCGCTCACGGGACCCATCCTCTGTGCGCTAGTCTGTGTTTGCTTCCTCACTGATGTTTTAATCATTCTCAACAGTGTCACCTCATGCTCAATGGGCTTTAGAAGCTGATTTGACCCCATACCTGGCAATACAATGTCACATTAATCTTACTCTATGTTGAAGAATACCCATCACAAAGAGCAAATCTGAACACTGATTTTTTGCAGGTTTCACAAAAAGAGATGTCCCACAGATTTGAACGTTCTTAGCATGGCACTTGCTTTACATTTGGGCTGTATAACGCCTAATTATCATAACGGACAGTATTGGGATTTTTAGACACGGGTAACAACTGCCACATTGTTTTCAAATGATTTATGTATTTTAAGGACCACATTATTGATATTTAGTGAAAACAGATTGGTTTACTGCGGTTTTGTAGAATTCTCACAGCATCCATTGTTTGCCAGGTGAACTGACTGACTTACTCACATAATGAAAGTTATAAAGGATGTTCTCTCTCATTTTAGATATAAATGTCATTCAGGGAATTTAAAACTCCTTAATTCAATAAACATCTCCCATTGACCCATTTTAGGAAAATCCAAAACATCAGTAGACATGTTTCTAACATTTTACGCAATTGCATGCTATACAGTAAGTAGGCCTTCACTACACAGCTTTTGTTGAAATTCTCATGTAGCTATGTGCCATAGATGTGATGTGTCTGTGTCCACGTATTAGCTCCCATAACACTGGTGGTGTAGTAATACCCCCCATGGGGCTAAGAAAAGCACTTTAATCTGAATTTTTCTTAGTGATGAGTTTCTGAGCCTGTTTTGGTGGGACATTGATTATTAATGCTCTGTCTTTACCATTGTAGATGTTACTCTCATTCAGCAGTGCTTCGTAGCTATCCTCCTTGGGCAACATTTCATTGTGCTTCAGGCACAACCACCTAGACTTTTTGTCAACAACAACAAAAAATCCAGAAGAAAAGTGTGGCCTTGCAGTGCTTTCATTGTAAGGTGTTATTAAACATTTATGGAGAGAGAACGAAATAATACATCAGTCATTTCTCTGGTGTTTGGTGCTTTGTAAATTTCATGTACAGAGCATCTGTTAAAAGCATTTTGCATTTCAAATCTATGTGTGGCCTGTGTCCCCTGCACTCAGGGTTCTACACTAACCTTTTCTACTGGCGGCACTGGTGCTACCAACCTTTTCAGTTGGTGGCACCAGCACATGATTAGGTCGCACAATCTTTTAAATAAATATAATAATTGATCATGATCTGGCCTCTGTCCCATAATGTTCCTTCATTCCATATAGAACCAGGCTAAGAATGACTAGCCACATTTTTAAATTAGCATGCTTTGTGTTTTTTAATTAGGATAGATTTACTGTAACAGCAAAGAAAAGACACTTAAATAATGTGCAAAATATATTTTTTACGGATCTCAAAGTTACAAAGTTACATTTGTATTTTTACATGTTTTCTTTTTTTTATGCAAAGTCCTCTAGAGCAGGGGTGTGGGCCACAAAACATCGGAACTCATGAGGGGCAGCAGTGACTCTTCGGTCTGCGTACCCACATCTCCCACAGGGCGGCGAGCAATTGGCCCAGCGTCATTGGGGTCCGCCGCGGTAGGCTGTCAATGTAAATAAGAATTTGTTCTTAACTGACTTGCCTAGTTTAATAAAATAAAAAATGTAACCACATCAGGGGACCATTTTGAGGTCTGGGAAAAATCTGAGAAATTTAGATTTTTTTGTTGTTAGCCTTTAATTCAGGTAAACTCCAGACAGTTGTTTGGCCAGCGGTGTTTCTGTAGCGCACTTAGGATGGAGTTTCAAAACAAATGTCCACTGTATTGATGCAAATAATCATGATTCTGCCAGGAAGGTGCAGGCTACTTTGAAGTTAAATGTTTATTGCCTTTCCATCTACCTGACAACATTTAGCCTACACAAAGCATGGCTAACGGCTACACAAAGTTGTAGGCCCTACGCGCACCACACAAAGCAGGGCTCCACATTCAGGTATATTTTCCAGGGGCACACCGGGCCAGTGCCAACTGAAAGCTACTTGCATAAATAAAAATATATATACTTGCCCGGGGACAAGATCTGACAGGAATTTTTAAAATTCTATAATTTTTTTTATTTAACCTTTATTTAACCAGGTAGGCTAGTTGAGAACAAGTTCTCATTTGCAATTGCGACCAGGCCAAGATAAAGCATAGCAGTGTGAACAGACAACACACAGTTACACATGGAGTAAACAATTAACAAGTCAACACAGTAGAAAAAAATAGTCTATATACATTGTGTGCAAAAGGCATGAGGAGGTAGGCAAATAATTACAATTTTGCAGATTAACACTGGATTGATAAATGATCAGATGGTCATGTACAGGTAGAGATATTGGTGTGCAAAAGAGCAGAAAAGTAAATGAATATAAACAGTATGGGGATGAGGTAGGTAAAATTGGGTGGGTTATTTACCGATGGACTATGTACACCTGCAGTGATCAGTTAGCTGCTCAGATAGCAGATGTTTGAAGTTGGTGAGGGAGATAAGTCTCCAACTTCAGCGATTTTTTTTTTTTGCAATTCGTTCACAGGCAGCAGAGTACTGGAACGAAAGGCGGCCAAATGAGGTGTTGGCTTTCGGGATGATCAGTGAGATACACCTGCTGGAGTGCGTGCTACGGGTGGGTGTTGCCATCGTGACCAGTGAACTGAGATAAGGCGGAGCTTTACCTAGCATGGACTTGTAGATGACCTGGAGCCAGTGGGTCTGGCGACGAATATGTAGCGAGGGCCAGCCGACTAGAGCATACAGGTCACAGTGGTGGGTGGTATAAGGTGCTTTAGTAACAAAACGGATGGCACTGTGATAAACTGCATCCAGTTTGCTGAGTAGAGTATTGGAAGCTATTTTGTAGATGACATCGCCGAAGTCGAGGATCAGTAGGATAGTCAGTTTTACACGGGTACGTTTGGCGGCGCGAGTGAAGGAGGCTTTGTTGCGGAATAGAAAGCCGATTTTAGATTTGATTTTAGATTGGAGATGTTTGATATGAGTCTGGAAGGAGAGTTTAGTCTAGCCAGACACCTAGGTACCTAGGTACTAGATGTCCACATATTCTAGGTCGGAACCATCCAGGGTGGTGATGCTTGTCGGGCGTGCGGGTGCAGGCAGCGAGCGGTTGAAAAGCATGCATTTGGTTTTACTAGTGTTTAAGAGCAGTTGGAGGCCACGGAAGGAGTGTTGTATGGCATTGAAGCTCGTTTGGAGGTTAGATAGCACAGTGTACAAGGACGGGCCGAAAGTATATAGAATGGTGTCGTCTGCGTAGAGGTGGATCAGGGAATCGCCCGCAGCAAGAGCAACATCATTGATATATACAGAGAAAAGAGTCGGCCCGAGAATTGAACCCTGTGGCACCCCCATAGAGACTGCCAGAGGACCGGACAGCATGCCCTGCGATTTGACACACTGAAATCTGTCTGCAAAGTAGTTGGTGAACCAGGCAAGGCAGTCATCAGAAAAACCGAGGCTACTGAGTCTGCAGATAAGAATATGGTGATTGACAGAGTCGAAAGCCTTGGCAAGGTCGATGAAGATGGCTGCACAGTACTGTCTTTTATCGATGGCGGTTATGATATCGTTTAGTACCTTGAGCGTGGCTGAGGTGTACCCGTGACCGGCTTGGAAACCAGATTGCACAGCGGAGAAGGTACGGTGGGATTCGAGATGGTCAGTGACCTGTTTGTTGACTTGGCTTTCGAAGACCTTAGATAGGCAGGGCAGGATGGATATAGGTCTGTAACAGTTTGGGTCCAGGGTGTCTCCCCCTTTGAAGAGGGGGATGACTGCAGCAGCTTTCCTATCCTTGGGGATCTCAGACGATATGAAAGAGAGGTTGAAATCAAATCAAATGATGAGTGTGTGATTTTTATCTTTTAATTTGCAGGCTGAGCAACTAGCCTATACAGGGTACATAGACATTGGCAAGTCAAATACCTTTTTTGACTTGGCCTACCTATTGTCATTATGCATTGACATTCACATTTTTACATTCTAAAATATGTCAGAATAATGTGGGTATTGCCTGGCTAAATAGACAGCATGCTCCTGACAAACACACTAATGAAGTCTGTCCATGTGGTAGCTAGACAGAATAACATAGAATAAACTAGCTTTTAGTCTAAATCTTTGGTTGTACTCACTGTTTAGCACATGGCCTCGCATGTGAATCCTTAAAGAGATGGGTGGGGCTAAAGCTTAAGATGGTGTAAACAATGCTGAACGGGTGTAGACCAAGAAGAGCTTTCCAGTAGGTGTACCAAAACATTCAAGGGCCATTTTCTCAAAAGTGGGGTTACAAGTTTATCAACTTTCAAAGCAGAATTACTTTCCCATTGTTCTTCAACTGTACTGTATCATAAAAAAAATTATAGCTCTGCGTCTCTACTTGATTCCAAAGTTTAAAAAAAATAAAAAACACAATTTCAAATGTTGCTACACAAGATTGAGCCGTTCAGCCACATGTGGAATAAGTCGAGGTATGAATATTTTCTGAAGGCACTATTAGCGCAGTAGAACTTCTAAATCGGCTACCATAACTTCAATGACTTTTCAAGGACCAAAAAGCCAAAAGAAAATGTCTGATTTTCAAGGTATACTATTCCATGATGACTGAATTGCACATCACAAATACTTAACCAAGACTTTATAAATATGTGTTTTGCATACCCATTCTTGCCTTAGAATTTAATGGTAGTTGGTAGTAACTTGGAACGTCTTTCCTACCCGCTCCTCGTAACAACCGGCTTTTTGAGAGCTATGCGTTCTCTCTGCCTGACAGTTTGTCTGTAGGCTATATCTGTGCAGAGAGCATGTGATAAATAAGCATCCATTGTTTAATCGTTTTTTAAAATCAATTATATAGCCTAGATTAAAAATAGCATTATTACAATATTTGTTTCTCTGCCCACTGACTGTGCTGATTGACTGGCCCGGAGGGTTTCCGAAACCTCCCTCATAAAGGCAAGTTGTGACGCGCGCACACACGGGCATTTCCGTGCTGCTGTTGCTTCTTTATTTTTGGTCAATTGCAATTCAATTCAATTGTTTGAATAAATCATGATAATAAAATAATTATAACGTGACCAGGTCCATTGTTTTCACTGGCACCCTTGCAACCAATTAAAGTGTGACTGTTTTGATCGTGGTACCGAATCCTGCCCGCACCCCCCATACACATACACATTTTGAGTCAGTGTGGTGTTGTAGGGATAAGACGCATGCCATTAAAAAAAATACAATCATTTGTGGGCTTATCCTTTCTGTTATAGTCTAGATTTTGATTCAAAGTTACATCTTCATTACATGTAATTTGAATGGAGAGCATAGTCTTATTTGAATTGCAATTCTCACCCTGGTTTGTCTTAACCCAGTGGTATTTGCATGGCCACTTCCCGGCTTTGGCTGGCAGCACTGGCACTGGGCAGTGAGTGGGCAGGCTGGGTGAGTGGGTTTAGGAAATGAAAGGGGGGATTGATCAGGATACAGCCTCTGCCTCTCCACAGTCCTCTTTGTCCATTCATTGTGCTTGTGGGATTGAACCTATTGATTGTGCAAGTTTCCCCTGAAGAACGATTCTGAGGGAAGATTGTATTTGATGGGGACATCTCCGGGTAAGTGGAGCACAGACCTCCAAACACCAAGACTGGAGTATGGTGACTAACTGTAGATAACATTGTTGAGGATTACATTATAGATGATAAATCGGAAATGCTGCTATTGTCACATTTTGGACTGGTTCTGAAGACTTTAACCTAGAGTTGGGCAATATCTCAATTTATTTATTTTGTTTTCTCTTTGTTGTACAATTTTTTTTAAAGGTCAAATTCACTCAATTTCAAACGGTCAGCAATGAATTCAGGGTTGTGAAATTATACCTAGGCTAGTTTATAAGCCTTCCACAACTATGATACCAGCTAATAATTAAATTATTTTATCAAAATAGTTTAGCCTGCTTTTTTTTTGCAATCAATGATCTGGCTTTCAAATCTGTCTTTTGAAAATGCAATGTTTAGTTCCAAATTTAACCAGAGCCTTGCATAATGCACATTCACTAATAATGTCTAACTTCTTGTAGCAGGCCTTGGGCTGTAGGAAATGTTTATGAGACCGGTGTTCAATCACACAAGCCCACGTGCTAGTGAGTAGCCAGCTAATCTTTTAAGTTTCAAGTTTAGCCAATTTGGATCTATTTGCTAGCTAACAAGGCAGAACAGTTGACTTGTTATAGGGCGAACGTTTAAAAAAAAAATTGCAACTTCATATTAATCTCCAGCACCACCCCTACATCAACATATGACATAGAAACTCAACAATGTTTGATTGATGACATCATTGGAAACACAGAGAAATGTAAGTGTTTCCAATGTCATCCTCAACCAATTAGTAGGCAATGCCTACTCACAAATGGTCAACATCACACAATGATTGTCATTGGAAACACATATTTTTTTTTTACTACAAAACATAGAAATGCATAATTTTCATATGTTGGGGTGGTGCTGGAGATGAATGAAGTTGAACATTTAAATGTCAGTTTATGAACAGTTTTCTGTGTCTCCAACTTTTTGAATAGCATCGTTAGCCTGTCCACTTTTGCTTAAGATGTTGAAATCAAGTGACCTACCTCATTTCTCTCCAATTCCCAAAATAATTGTTTTATGCTTATTACACATTTATAAAGACTAGACGGCTAGTATAAGTCTTTGGCTAAAATGCTGCTATTGGTACTTGGTACTGAAATGCCGCATGCGACAAACTGAACATTAATTTCCCAGAATTTTGAGTAGTTGAGACATAAAAGGGTATGGTTAGAAAGGTGAACTTCTCTATTACAGTAAAATGGGTTTCTGTGGACCAAACCTGAAATGCACATAGCGAGTTGAAACCACTTGTTAGAGAAGATCCCTCATTTTTGTTGTGTGTGTGTGTGTGTGTGTGTGTGTGTGTGTGTGTGTGTGTGTGTGTGTGTGTGTGTGTGTGTAAACCATAGGGGAAGAGTCGAAGCATGAGGTTTCACTCATTAAAATCTATCCAAAATAAGCCCCATGCGTTTCTATGGGCTCATTTTGGACCTAAGCTGGCCTTTGGGACAATGACTCCCATTGTTAGAGTGTAGACATGAGCATCTTGCAATTATATACAGATCTCTGGTGTAAATGGGAAGGTGCACACAGCACAGAAAGAGACAATCAAAAAGACATGACAACAATCTACCATTAAAAAAATGTGATTCTTGCAATACAGGCATCTGGAATGTCACGCAAAAAATATAAAAACATATTGCCCTACCTTAAGCCCCTCTGACCCATAATAACCCACTGTGCCATCCTCACATGACGATAGAAGCAGTCATGGGGTCATAGCCAGGGCTATCGCTTTAACAAATGTCTCATACTACGTTAACGCTGTGCTGTCACTAAGTCTATGACTAGGGGACTGCAGGTGGCTCCTTATTGTGTATGGTGGCAGGGCTGGATTACAGGTGATGCTCAGATCCTCCATTCTAATCCCTTCTAAGAATCAAGAGGCTAAAAATGCCCACTCTGGCCCAGGTCGAAAGGCAAAGAGATTACAATAAACTAGAGCACAGATTTAAGTCTGTCCTTGCTAATGCAATGATGAAGAGGCCTCCAGGTGACATTGCACACTTCACTTCTTGTCCTTAATGATGGATAATGGACTGGCATTTATGTCCAGTCTTCCTATCCAACGCCAAATGGCTTCACTGGAATGGTAGAGATGTAATGGCCCAGTGTCATCAAGCTAGAGAGATTTCATTGACTGTTACCACTGACAATAACAGCTGTGAAGGGGTGGTTGCTGAAGGCTAACAGAAGAGTGGAATTGATCCTGCTTTATTGTGGACTGATCGCAGCGGCCATGACCTGTTTCATATCATATTGATTGCACTCGTGTGCAGTCAGTCAGTGATGGCAGAGCTACAATATTCCCCTGTGAGTGGGTTGTCTAGCAGACCAGCTCTCAAACCTGTTCTGACTGAGACCATGTGTTTTCCAGGCTGCCTGGCTGTGGGGACAGGTGGCCAGGGGAGGGAGGATGAGTATGGGGAGGCGGTGGTAGTCGTTGCAGTAACGAGGGCTTTGGGGATTACAGTGTAGTGGTTGGTTGTTTAGCCCAATCGCTAATAAAAGGAAAGGTTGGTGGATTTTTAGTCAATTAATATAATTGATTCTGAAATACTGTAATCAGTCAAAATGTCAACCTGAACTCTTTTATTCTGTGGGGGGTGGATGACCGAACAGAAGGCCTGTGTGTTGGATGGGAGGAGAGCATGGGGTTTCCCAGCTGTAGGGGCCAGCTGGTGGATGTAGAGTATTGGTCTGTTCTGGAAGAGGCATCTCCATTCACCAGGCAGACCAGGCCCATAGTTACAGCCGACTGAGAGACTGGGCATCACAAGGGTGCACCAAGATAGAAATGTTAACCACACACTAAATAGAGAAGTTGTTATGATGAGGCCATTTTGTCCTGTGTATTTTTAATTTGAGTCAGCCAGTTCAGGCCCCAAGTTAGTGTGACTAATGCGGTAGAGGTATTATGCTGCTGACCATCATGTGAGTCAGAGAGCCTCCCCAGTCTGGTCTGGATAGTCCTGTAAAGGAGACCTGACACACATCTTAAACTCTGCTCTTCTACAGACTAGTGCAGAGTAACAGCTGCGGCGTGGCTAGCTAGCTGACAGATGGAGGGGGAGCATTTTAAAGTGCTTTATGTAATAACCCAGCTATAATCCAAGGTGACGCTTAGATAACTAATACAATGAATGTGATATATGTGGATGAATGAAAGTGGATTACAAATGGCCCTGCTCCAAAACCCCCTAGGAACACACATTATTATTCATGCATTCACGTACAGACAAGAATATTCTGTAACGTTCTTTTTTCAGAGATCTTTTCTCTCTTGGAAGAATATCTTTATCTACCCTTTGGGGGAATGAATGAACTATTCCTGAAATGTTAGAAACTCTCTCACATTCTTTCTCCCCTTTTTTCTGATAGGTACAATGGCTCCCTCCCAAACGGAGACCGGGGCAGAAGGAAAAGCCGCTTTGCCCTGTACAAGAGAAGCAAAGCCAATGGTGTTAAACCCAGCACCGTCCATATCCTCAACACGCCACAAGCCAGCAAGGTAAACCAGGAACCTAGCCTACTCGCATATTCATGCACAAACTAAGTAATTGATGGGTGAAGACTGAGTTCTCATGAATATGTTATTACCCTTCTTAGCAAATTGGTAGAATGACCAACAATTGACACAACAGTGAGAACCAACACTGAATTTAAGTCATTTGACTTTTAAACACGTTTTTCACGTATCTAACTTGAAATCTCAGTCAAGAAAATATTGTTGCTCTATTGATGGCTCTGACATTTACTACACAAAAGCTGCTGCCAGACCTCCTAGCTTTGCTATGTGTGGTGTCTGCCAGAAAACTGCCAGTCCAGTACAGCATGTCTGTCCTCTTGCATTCCTACATTTGGTATCCTAGCAGTCAGCTAAACAAGCTAGAGTGCCTGCTGCTGACGTCTGCAGTTTTTAGAAGCACATGTTTCAAAGCACTTCTCCTTTTTGTTTTTGGGCCTTCTGGCTTAAGGCCCTTCAGTCTGTGTTAGTCTCCCACCCTGTAGCCTGACTGTGTCTGATAGCTCTTCTCACTGGGAGAAAAGGTTTAGGAGCTAGCTGTTAGCTGATAAAGGCTGTGTCATCTCTGACTGCCTGTTCAGTGAACTGTACTGGGCCCTGCTCTCTCTGCTGTTTCACGACACACGCCAGTATGTGTAGGTTTATGTAAGAGGTCATGTACAGCCTGTTTTTTTAACCCCCCAGCACCTTCACCTCCCCTTCCCTCTGCCACCCTGGTATCAGGGCCTCTATTAAACTTGGTTTAGTGGGGTGAAGTGAGGAGGATGTTGTTGCAGTTGGCTGACCTTCCCCTCACAGCTGTACACACAGATGAAAATAGCTGTTCCTTCTTCTTCAGTTTGTCAACTTCTGCCCTGCTAGAGCTGCCCTGGTCAACTGTATGTGCTGTTATTGTGAAGTGGAAATGACTAGGAGCAACAAGGGCTCAGATGCGAAATGATAGGGCACACACTCGCTGCTGAGTTCCAAACTGACTCTGGAAGCAACGTCAGAACAAGAACGGTTTGTCGGGACGCGAGCTTCATGAAATGGGTTTCCATGGCCAAGCAACCGCACACAAGCCAAAGATCACCATGCGCAATAGCAATGGTTAACTGGAATGTTGTAAACATCGCCACCATCGGACTCAGTGGAAACGAGTTCTCTGGAGTGATGAATCATGCTTCACCACCTCCCCCAATGCCTAGTGCTAACTGTAAAGTTTGGTGGAGGAGGAATAATGGTCTGGGGCTGTTTTTCATGGTTCGGGCAAGGCCCTTTAGTTCCAGTGAAGGGAAATCTTAATACTACAGCAGAGATTGTAGACGATTCTGTGCGTCAGACTTTGTGGAAACAGTTTGGGGAAGGCCCCTCCTGTTTCAGCATGACAATGCCCCCCATGCACAGAGCGAGATTAATACAGAAATGGTTTGTCGAGATGGCACAGAGTCCTGACCTCAACCCTACTTGAACACCTTTGGGAAGAATTGGAACGCCATCTGCGAGCCAGGCCTAATTGCCCAACATCAGGGCCCGACCCCACTAATGCTCATGTGGCTGAATGGAAGCAAGTCCCTGCAACAATGTTCCAACACCTAGTGGAGAGCCTTCCCAGAAGAGTGGAAGCTATTATAGCAGCAAAGGGGACCAACTCCATTTTAATGGCCATGATTTTGGAATGAAATGTTCGACAAGCAGTTGTCCACGTACTGTTGGTCCTGTAGTGTATTTGGCTGTTTTCGCAGCATAATATTTAGAAATTGTCCTTTTCGGGGTTAGAATAAATGCTAACTCCTGTTCGTATTAGCTTGTAACATACTGTAGCTAGCCATATACAGTGCATTCAGAAAGTTTTCAGACCCCTTTTACTTTTTCCACATTTTGTTACGTTACAGGTTTATTCTAAAATGCATTTAATTGTTTCTTTCCCCGTCAATCTACACACAATACCTCCATAATGACAAAGCAAAAAAAGGGGGGTACGATGCTACAGGCTTGGCACACCTGTATTTGGGGAGTTTCTCCCATTCTTCTCTGCAGATCCTCTTAAGCTCTGTCAGGTTGGATGGGGAGTGTCGCTGCACAGCTATTTTCGGGTCTCTCCAAAGATGTTCGATCAGGTTCAAGTCCGGGCTCTGGCTGGGCCACTCAAGGACATTCAGAGACATGTCCCGACGCTACTCCTGTGTTCTCTTGGCTGTGTGCTTAGGGTCAATTGTCCTGTTGGAAGGTGAACCTTTGACCCAGTCTGAGGTCCGGAGCGCTCTGGAGCAGGTTTTCATCAAAGATGAAGGACAGCGGAGTCAATCACCACCTTCCGGAGACACCTGAAACCCCACCTCTTTAAGGAATACCTAGGATAGGATAAGTAATCCCTCTCACCCCCCCATTTAAGATTTAGATGCACTATTGTAAAGTGACTGTTCCACTGGATGTCATAAGGTGAATGCACCAATTTGTAAGTCGCTCTGGATAAGAGCGTCTGCTAAATGACTTAAATGTTAAATGTTAAATGTTAGTAGAACAGGTTAGTGAACTCAACCCCGGGACAAGCTGGATAAGGGGACTGAGGCTTCAGTGTGTTAGTAGAACAGGTTAGTGTCATAAGGTGA
The DNA here is from genome assembly GCF_021184085.1 of Oncorhynchus gorbuscha. NCBI lineage: Eukaryota > Metazoa > Chordata > Actinopteri > Salmoniformes > Salmonidae > Oncorhynchus > Oncorhynchus gorbuscha. Next base: position 25,338,210 of record NC_060189.1, on the reverse strand, counting down.
ATGCACCAATTTGTAAGTCGCTCTGGATAAGAGCGTCTGCTAAATGACTTAAATGTAATGTAAATGTAAAGATCTCTCTGTACTTTACTCCATTCATCTTTCCCTTGATCCTGACTAGTCTCCCAGTCCCTGCCGCTGAATAACATCCCCACAGCATGATGCTACCACCACGATGCTTTACCGTAGGGGTGGTGTCAGGTTTCCACCAGACATGACGTTTGGCATTCAGGACAAAGAGTTAAATCTTGGTTTCATCAGACCAGAGAATCCTTTAGGTGCCTATTGGCAAACTCCATGTGGGCTGTCATGTGCTTTTTGTACTGAGGAGTGGCTTCCATCTTGCCACTACCTTAAATGGTGGAGTGTTGCAGAGATGGTTGTTCTTCTGGAAGGTTCTTGCATCTCCACAAAGGAACTCTGGAGCTCTGTCAGAGTGACCATTGAGTTCTTCATCACCTCCCTGACCACGGCCCTTCTCCCCCGATTGCTCAGTTTGGCGGGGCGGCCAGCTCTAGGAAGAGTCTTGGTGGTTCCAAACTTCGGTTTAAGTATGATGTATGCCACTGTGTTCTTGGGGACCTTCAATGATGCAGACATTTTTTGGTACCATTCCCCAGATCTGTGCCTCAACACAATCCTGTCTCGGAGCTCTATGGACAATTCCTTCGACCTCATGGCTTGGTGTTTGCTCTGACATGCACTGTTGACTGTGGGACCTTTATGTAGACAGGTGTGCCTTTCTAAATCATGTCCACATGTGGACTCCAATCAAGTTGTAGAAATATCTCAAGGATGATCAATGGGAACAGGATGCACGTGAGCTCAATTTCGGGTCTCATAGCAAAGGGTCTGAATACGTACGTAAATAAGGCATTTCTGTTTTTATTTTTATTATTTAGCAAAAAATTCAACCTGTTTTCTGTCATTATGGGGTATTTTGTGTAGATTGGGGGGGGGGGGGACTATTTAATGCATTTTAGAATAAGGCTGTAACGTAACAATGTGGACAAAGTCAAGGGGTCTGAATACTTTCCGAATGCACTATAGAAATTGATGGTGTTACTTGAAGCCTAGTTTTAAGTGTAGTTGATTGGGGACTGACGTATTGGTTTTACATCAATACAAGCATTATTCTCTTATTACCCCCAAGAGGGTATGAAATGCACATAAATATAGGCACATTTTGTTGGTAGGCAATAAGGAGATTTTGAATCTTGCCCGCATGGGGGATTCGTCAGTGGTGTTGCCATGGCATTCCCATTGTTTTGATTGAATCGATTCATCTCTTTACCGCATCTATACCTAACGTCGTTGAGCCAGCACTGAGGGTTCTATTTGAAAGTAGAGATGTGAGATATCAATTGAGAGGGTAACTGTTACATGTGGATTTCCAAGTGTGTACTTGTCCACCAACGCTTTCTCTTGCTCAGCAGGAATGTGTTCTCTCACTCTCAGACACTACACCAAATCTCCCTCCTCACACTCTGTAGTAGGCCCATGTGAACACGTTGAGAAAGCGCTCCGACTGAGTAGGGCTCACGTGTCTGTGCACACTCTGGTGCTAACGACCGATAATGAGGAGCTCCCATGATCACTACCATACTCCTATTCAAATCCTGCCTCTGCTCCCTAATCTGCTCACTTGATCTCAATTACAGGTGTCTGTCTGGGTGTGTTTGTGTTCCTTTGGGTGTTCCCTAACAAACGGTTTAGACCTCGCTCTCTTCAGGTCTCAGTTGGTTGTGTGGGATTTTAGAACTGGGTATGTGGCAATCCAAAGTAGCCAAATGTTGTGTTATAGGCCAATTCCCACAAGTGTAAAGCATTTATGTAACAGGTTTCTTACAAAAGACATATGAAAAGTACATGCATTTACATCATTTACATTTAAGTCATTTAGCAGACGCTCTTATCCAGAGCGACTTACAAATTGGACATGCATAAGCATGTTAGCAATTGAAAGGGAACAGTTTGGAGATAATAGGAAAAATTATTAGACCAAAGTTTAGGACACACCAGTTCACCTGACACAACACTGAATAAACTGTTGCTTTTTATGTGCTTTTTTTTAGATTTACTGTACTTTTCACCACATTTGTTGATAATGAATTTTTGAAAATACTCTGGATACATTCAGCAACATGATAATATTCCTCAAATGTGGGTTAGGTGCAACATAACACAACACACACTGGTGTCTCCCAAGTGGTCGCGCACAGTTAAGTAATTTCAATGCAGTGCCTTTTAGGAACTAGAGCAAGCACACTTGTAGTTGTTTTGTTTGAAACCCAGCCCTGCGTCCCCACCTTTACACAATTACTGTTTACGCAATCCAAAAACGGTCCGTTTTATCAATCCAAATCTGGGTCAGGTGACCATAATATGAAAGCTTGTTCTATTACCAACATGACTAGCTAAGTTATAAAATGTGATCTTATATTGTTAGGCTTTCACAGGGAAATTCTGAGAAACAGATGGTAGTGTTGGTGACCATAAAATTATGTCATGAGTGCATTCCTGTGCATACTCCACTGCGATTTGTTTTCACAATAGACAAACCGTCTCATTCTGTTCAGAACATCCCAGGGTATGATGCCATGTCATCTTGTAACTAAATCAAACATAGTGATCATAAACATTGACACTATGACACGAGTTTTATGATTCATAAAAAATATATATTTCACCTTTTTTATTTAACCAGGTAAACTAGTTAAGAACAAGTTCTCATTTACAACAGCGACCTGGCTAAGATAAAGCAAAGCAGTGTGACACAAACAACAACAGTTACACATGGAACAATCAAGTGTACAGTCAACACAATAGGAAAAAAGTCTATATACAGTGTGTGCAAATGACGTGAGGAGATAAGGTAATAATTGGGACATAAGAGCGAAGTAATTACAGTTTAGCAAATTAACACTGGAGTGATAGATGAGCAGATGATGATGGGCTAGTAGAAATACTGGTGTGCAAAAGAGCAGAAAATTAAATAAAAACAATATGGGGATGAGGTAGGTAGATTGGGTGGGCTGTATACAAATGGGCTATGTACAGCTGCAGCGATCGGTTAGCTGATGTTTAAAGTTAGTGAGGGAAATAGAAGGCTTCAGCTATTTTTGCACTTCGTTCCAGCCATTGGCAGCAGAGAACTGGAAGGAAAGGCGGCCAAAGGAAGTGTTGGCTTTGGGGATGACCAGTGAGATATACCTGCTGGAGCGCGTGCTACGGGTGGGTGTTGTTATCATGGCCAGTGAGCTAAGGCGGAGCTTTACCTAGCATAGACTTATAGATGACCTGGAGCCAGTGGGCCTGGCAACGAATATGTAACGAGGGCCAGCCGACTAGAGCATACAGGTCACAGTGGTGGGTAGTATATGGGGCTTTGGTGACAAAACGGATGACACTGTGATAAGACTGCATTGAATTTGCTGAGTAGAGTACTGTAAGCTATTTTGTAAATGACATCGCCGAAGTTGTGGATTGGTAGGATAGTCAGTGTATTTTTGGCGACATGAGTGAAGGAGGCTTTGTTGAGAAATTTTTGGATTGGATTGGAGATGTTTTAATGAGTCTGAAAGGAGAGTTTACAGTCTAGCCAGACACCTACTAGGTATTTGTAGTTGTCCACATATTCTAAGTCAGAACCGTCCAGAGTAGTGATGCTAGTCAGGCGGGTGGGTGCAGGCAGCGAACGGTTGAAACGCATGCATTTGGTTTTACTAGCGTTTAAGAGCAGTTGGAGGCCACGGAAGGAGTGTTGTATGGCATTGAAGCTCATTTGGAGGTTAGCTAAGTGTCAAAGAAGGGCCAGATGTGTACAGAATGGTGTCGTCTGCGTAGAGGTGGATCAGGGAATCACCCGCAGCAAGGGCGACATCGTTGATATATACAGAGAAAAGAGTCTGCCGGAGAATTGAACCCTGTGGTACCCCATAGAGACTAGAGGTTGACCGATTTTAATCGGAATGTCCGATTTAATTAGGGCCAATTTCAAGTTTTCCTAAACAATCGTAAATCTGTATTTTGGGGCGCCGATTTGCCGAATTTGTTTTTGCTTTTTAATTTAAAAAAATAATTTATTATAATTGTATACCTTTTTTTTATTTAACTAGTCAAGTCAGTTAAGGACACATTCTTATCTTCAATGACAGCCTAGGAACGGTGGGTTAACTGCCTTGTCACCTTGTCAGCTCGGGGGATCCAATCTTGCAACCGTACAGTTAACTAGTCCAACGCAATAACGACCTGCCTCTCTCTCGTTGCACTCCACAAGGAGACTGCCTGTTACGCGAATGCAGTAAGCCAAGGTAAGTTGCTAGCTAGCATTAAACTTATCTTATAAAAAACAATCAATCATAATCACTAGTTAACTACACATGGTTGATGATATTATCTAGCGTGTCCTGCGTTGTATATAATCTGATTGAGCATACAAGTATCTGACTGAGCGGTGGTAGGCAGATGCGTAAACATTCATTCAAACAGCACTTTCATGCGTTTTGCCAGGAGCTCTTCGTTGTGCGTCAAGCATTGCGCTGTTTATGACTTCAAGCCTATCAACTCCCGAGATGAGGCTGGTGTAACCGAAGTGAAATGGCTAGCTAGCTAGTGCGCTAATAGCGTTTCAAACATCACTCGCTCTGAGCCTTCTAGTAGTTGTTCCCCTTGCTCTGCATGGGTAACGCTGCTTCTAGGGTGGCTGTTGTCGTTGTGTTGCTGGTTCGAGCCAGGGAGGAGCAAGGAGAGGGACGGAAGCTATACTGTTACACTGGCAATACTAAAGTGCCTATAAGAACATTCAATAGTGAAAGGTTCATGAAATACATATGGTATAGAGAGAAATAGCCCTATAATTCCTATAATAACTACAACCTAAAACTTCTTACATGGGAATATTGAAGACTCATGTTAAAAGGAACCACCAGCTTTCATATGTTCTCATGTTCTGAGCAAGGAACTGAAACATTGGCTTTCTTAGATATCACATATTGCACTTTTACTTTCTTCTCCAACACTTTGTTTTTGCATTATTTACTTGAGGCTAAATTGATTTTATTGATGTATTATATTAAGTTAAAATAAGTGTTCATTCAGTATTGTTGTAATTGTCATTATTACAACAACAAAAAAGAAAATAACCGGCCTATTAATCGGTATCGGCTTTTTTGGTCCTCCAATAATCGGTATCGCCGTTGAAAAATAGGGCCTACCAGAAGTCCAGACAACAGGCCCTCCAATTTGACACACTGAACTCTGTCTGAGAAGTAGTTGTTGAACCAGGCGAGGCAGTCTTTTGAGAAACCAAGGCTGTTGAGTCTACCGATAAGAATGCGGTGATTGACAGAGTCGAACGCCTTGGCCATGTCGATGAAGACTGCTGCACATATCATAATCGCCATCTTTTATCGATGGCGATTATGATATCGTTTAGTACCTTGAGCGTGGCTGAGGTGCACCCGTGACCAGCTCGGACACCGGATTGCACAGCGGAGAAGGTACGGTGGGATTCGAAATGGTCAGTGGTCTGTTTATTAACTTGGCTCTTGAAGACTCTAGAAAGGCAGGGCAGGGTGGATATACAGTGGGGGAAAAAAGTATTTAGTCAGCCACCAATTGTGCAAGTTATCAAACTTAAAAATATGAGAGACAGCTCCTTGGTCATGGCCATAGTGGAGTTTGGAGTGTGACTGTTTGAGGTTGTGGACAGGTCTTTTATACTGATAAGTTCAAACAGGTGCCTTTTTAATACAGGTAACGAGTGGAGGACAGAGGAGCCTCTTAAAGAAGAAGTTACAGGTCTGTGAGAGCCAGAAATCTTGCTTGTTTGTAGGTGACCAAATACTTATTTTACACCATAATTTGCTAATAAATTCATTTTAAAAATCCTACAATGTGATTTTCTGGATTTTTTTTTTCTTCTCATTTTGTCTGTCATAGTTGAAGTGTACCTATGATGACAATTACAGGCCTCATCTTTTTAAGTGGGAGATCTTGCACAATTGGTGGCTGACTAAATACTTTTTTTCCCCACTGTAGGTCTATAACAGTTTGGGTCTAGAGTGTCACCACCGTTGAAGAGGGGGATGACCGCGGCAGGTTTCCAATCTTTAGGGATCTCGGACAATACGAAAGAGGTTGAACACACTGGTAATAGGGGTTGCAACAATGGCAGTGGATAATTTTAGAAAGAGTGGGTCCAGATTGTCTAGCCCAGCTGATTTGTACGGGTCCAGGTTTTGCATCTCTTTCAGAACATCTGCTATCTGGATTTGGGTGAAGCAGAAGCTGGGGAGGATTGGGCAAGTAGCTGCCGGGGGTACGGAGCTGTTGGCCGGGGTTGGGGTAGGCAGGAGGAAAGCATGGCCAGCCGTAGAGATGCTTCTTGAAATTCGCTATTATCGTGGATTTATCGGTGGTGACAGTGTTACCTAGCCTCCGTGCAGTGGGCAGCTGGGAGAAGGTGCTCTTATTCTCAATGGACTTTACAGTGGAAATATGAAGTGCAGGTATTTGGCTTGCTTGTATGACATTAAATAAGTATTTATAATCCTGACAGCTTTCAAAATACATTGAGTCCTCTCAATGTACAGCATTTCCCTTACTCAGACAACAGTTGCCCATTTAGCGGGAGGGATGGGGGGGAGCAAGTTCTTGTTGCGTATGGTTCAGGACGTCTGTCAGTCAAAACCCATACAGAGCTGTGAAGCAAAGACCCTGAGATCTGACATCGTGTATAGCATGTTACTGTACAACCACTGCGTTCCAATTTAGGAGCTTATCGGTGTCCAAATCTGCCATTTCCAACCTGTATACGAGTGTAAAAAAAGCATTTTTTCCTTTTAAGTGACAACTACCAGAATTTAGTGGTTACTGCCCTACAATCAATGAAAAAACAGGACCCATCTTGAATGTATTGGTATGTCGTTGTTTTCCAGCTGGCGAGCATAATGCAGCTGTCTTCAGAGCGTAGGCAATTTTTTTGTTACTGTTAACATTCTAAGTAACTTCTAACATTAAACTATTCTTGTACCTGTGTAATAAAACTGTAATTACTTTTGGAGCAACATTTTATTAGTATGTTTTTATTAATACTTTGCATTTTAATTGCCCAATGAGCTGAGTGTTTTCAACTCCTGTACATGAGGAATAGTCACTTTTCCTTATTCCATGTATGTAATCACGCCATTATTATGCTATTTTAAAGCAATTTACAAAGTTAAGTAACAATGTTGTTTTTGTAGTAATCACTAAGTTACTACACATGTATAAGAACCTGATGTAAAGTGTTGTAAACTGTTACTTTACCACTCATTATGAAAATATATTTGTTAGTAATTCTGAAGCTGCAAAAGTGTTCTACTCTAATGTTGACATGTCCCTTGTGTATTTAATTATAGGCTATATTATTTAGACTAATTCAATTAACTGTTGTTGTGTAACTGTAGTTGAGGAAGCATTTGGTTCTTCATCAAATATTTGTCAGCCATCCATTTTATTACTGTCATTAAAATACCTTCATTTTTATTTGCTTTTCTGAGACCTGTATTTGAATATCAAAGAAAGTAGTTGACTTAGTTCTCTATAAACTATATCCAACTACCTTGATTATTTGAAAAGTTGGTATTTTCTACCCAGGTCTGGCTGACTGAGTATGAATTGTATCTGACCCAATTGTATCCGACTTCATCTGATTGACTGGCCTATGTTGACTGAGCCTAGAGGACAGTTTATGGTCACTGTCATGGAAGTGTTACTTCACAGGAACACTGATCCTTACTGTCCCATTCCAGGAATTCCTTCCAACGTTTTTATCCAGTGATATAATGAAGGGTTAGTGCAACCATTTAATGAGTCCCCATCACGAGTGGTGGTGCGGTTGCGGAAGGCATTAGTTCCCACCCTGAACTGCTGGCACATGGCTGATCTGATGGTGTGAGAACAAAGTAGACGCATGACACTTCCTAGCCCAGTTTAGACCCGAGTGGAACTCTGGTTTAGTATTATAACATATACCCTAACCCTAACCCACCTTTCAAATTATTTGCCCACCTCTGTGTCTCAAATCAGTTTATTTGTCACGTGCGCTGAATACAACCGGTGTAGTAGCCGGTGTAGTAGACCTTACAGTGAAATGCTTACTTACAGGCTCTAACCAATAGTGCAAAAAAGGTATTAGGTGAACAATGGGTAGGTAAAGAAATAAAACAGTAAAAAGACAGGCTATATACAGTAGCGAGGCTATAAAAAGTAGCGAGGCTACATACAGACACCAGTTAGTCAGGCTGATTGAGGTCGTGTGTACATATAGATATGGTTAAAGTGGCTATGTATATGTGATGAACAGAGAGTAGCAGTAGCGTAAAAGAGAGGGTGGTGGGTGGGACACAATGCAGATAGCCCGGTTAGCCACTGTTGCAGTGATTCAACCAGGCAGGATGCTCTAGATGTTGCAGCTGTAGAACCTTTTTGAGGATCTCAGGACCCATGCCAAATCTTTTCAGTTTCCTGAGGGGGAATATGCTTTGTCGTGCCCTCTTCACAACTGTCTTGGTGTGTTTGGACCAATCTAGTTTGTTGTTGATGTGGACACCAAGGAATTTGAAGCTCTTAACCTGCTCCACGACAGCCCCATCGATGAGAATGGGGGCGTGCTCGGTGCTCCTTTTTCTGTCGTCCACAATCTCTCGAAGGATATGGCAGTGCGAATGTTGCCTGCAATCCATGGTTTCTGGTTGCGGTATGTACGTACAGTCACTGTGGGGACGACGTCCTCTGCACTTATTGATAAAGCCAGTGACTGATGTGGTGTACACCTCAATGCCATCGGAAGAATCCCGGAACATGTTCCAGTCTGTGATAGCAAGACAGTCCTGTAGTTTAGCATCTGCTTCATCTGACCACTTTTTTTATAGACAGAGTCCAATTTCTTTTATTATTTTTTTTTTTGCTTTTAATTTTTGCTTGTAAGCAGGAATCAGGAGGATAGAGTTGTGGTTGTATTTACCAAATGGAGGGCAAGGGAGAGCTCTGTACGTGTCTCTGTGTGTGGAGTAAATGTGCTCTATATTTTTTCCCCCTCTGATTGCACATTTAACATGTTGATGATAAATTTGGTAGAACTGATTTGCCGGTGCAGCGTGTATCCCGCTAGCTGAATGTCTGCATGTTTGGTGACACTTTTCCCATGTCTGAATGGATCTCCGTAATCGGAAGACAGTTCTGATTTAAGAGGTTGTTGTTTGCATCGGTGAGCAGTGCCCAAGAAAATAAATAAATCCAATTGTTAGATGCTACCACTCCCCTCCCAACCAAAACCAAACATTGATTTGATGTGGTCTTCTCACTTTGCACGCACACCTGTTTCACACCTGCCGCAGACGAGAAGTAGACTGGACGTGTGCACGAACATTGACATCCATGTTACATTTTGATTTGTAGGGGGGTGGTAGCATCTTAACAATTTCCTTAAATGATTTATTGGGCTCTGCGACACAAACAAGGATATCTTAATCAGAACAGTCTACTGATTTAAGGACATACCATTCTAAACATGGTAGTCATTTTAAGCGTCCTTAACTCGAACGCTTCTCCAAAATTATGCTGGAAGACGTAACGTTACTGCTAAAATAACTATTTACTTGTGTAAACTGTATAGGTGACAGCAAGCTCTTTAGGGTTAGCTGCTTCCCTGATTTCATCACCCTATAGCACTTAAGAAGCCTTTTGATTCAGTAGATTTATGATATCATTATTAATGAGCTCATACAATGTAATTTATATTTGACTTCTAATATCCTATTAACCTTTTCAATGTAAGAACTGTCAGTATCAGTCCGTTGCATGGTATAGAAGGCCTCTTCTGATGTGCTTCCTCTGCTGTTGCAGGCGGTGAACTGCAAAGTGCAGCACAGTATTTCCTACACTCTGTCCAGGAACCAGACCGTAGTGGTAGAGTACTGCCATGACAAAGACACAGACATGTTTCAGGTAAGTCCGCCCGTTTCAACATCCCAGATACTCTGTTGGTCTAAGCTTAGCAGATGACCCTGCCGTATGTATATTATCCATCAGTCCTAAAAATCGGTGTAAAACACTCAAACCATAAGTTTACAAGACAATCTGCTTAGTAATAGACATTGATATTGCATTTCAACAATCAACTGCGGTCTGTTTTGCAGAACTTAAATTTTTTATGAAGTGCTAATCTGCCTCATAGATTTGTTTGCTACATGGCAGTGTTTCTATAGCATTCAGTCTCTGTGTTGGTCTTTCTCTTAGTCCCTTCCCGCTCTCCTTCTGTCAAGTAAAGACATGTTCTGTTACCCCCCTAGCATTAATCTAAATCCAGAGCACAGACCGCTCTACTCCCACCAGAGGAATTGAGACTGCTCCAGACACCACCTTCACATTCAACCCTTTATTGTGTTATTGTGTTCAACCATTTATTGTGTTCAACAAAAAGCCATAACCAGCAGAGAGATGATAAATACCAACAAATTATTATGGAAATGAGATGGAAAAGCATTGACTTTTCTGTGTGAAGCTGAAATGTATATAATTATTTAATCAGTATCTTTTTGTATTACAATTCATACAAATTCTATTGGTTTGTGACCTTGATTTGATAAAATAACAAATGGGTGTATTTAGCTAGCTGATGGAGGCCTTTTTTTATATTGATACATTAACAGTCACTGTTCATTCCTGTCTTTGGACCATTCAATGAGATTCTTTCATACCATTAATTTCTGGTTGTGGGAATTTGTCGATCATTAGTGGTGGCAATGTCTAAGCCGATGGTTTAATTGACTATTTATGAAGGAAATTGCCCATGATTGGGGACGTTGACCGTAGAAAACGATTGGGCTGATATTGGCCTTTTTGTAGTGTCTCAGCCCTTCTCTATCGGCTTTTCCGAAAGTCTCTCTACATAGCAAAGCTGCTGCTATGCCAGCCGCCACTCGGAATGTCTAGCTGGGAAAAACAGCAAGCTAGCTCATTCTCCAACTGAAAGGTGCAGTATTGAGAAATGGATGAATTGGCAGTGGCCAAATTTGAACTCCTGTTGCAAATATTAGTTTAGTTAATATACTAATAATAAGCATTGCTGCCAACTCTCACACATTGGCCCATTTGAACCTCTTCTCAAGCTCACACGCCACATCTCTTTATATCTCACACATTGAAAAGTACTGCTTTTATTTTTCTAATTAGTCTATTCTATAGTCGGTGCATTAACTTTTCAACTGTGTTTCAAATCTGAGCATCTGCGCCTGCAAATTAACATCACAGAACCTCCATTGTCCTGCCACAGCACTGTGAACCACACCACATTTAAGCATATGATTGATAGTTGTAAGGGATCAAGGGGATGGGATGAGTGTTTTTATAGAAACACCCCTCAAGATTCGAGCAGAGCTGAATAGCAAGAACATTCTCCTCTGAGTTTATAAAACTGCAAAAAGAGTAGCATGGTAGGGCTGTTTTTATGAACAATTTCCATAATATGTGGTTGCTGTTACTTACAATTTTAAAAAGTATTTCACCTTTATTTAACCAGGTAGGCTAGTTGAGAACAAGTTCTCATTTGCAACTGCAAACTGGCCAAGATAAAGCATAGCAGTGTGAACAGACAACAGAGTTACACATGGAGTAAACAATTAACAAGTCAATAACACAGAAGAAAAAAAGGAGTCTATATACAATGTGTGCAAAAGGCATGAGGAGGTAGGGGAATAATTACAATATTGCAGATTAACACTGGAGTGATAAATGATCAGATGATCATGTACAGGTAGAGATATTGGTGTGCAAAAGAGCAGAAAAGTAAATAAATAAAAACTGTGAGGATGAGGTAGGTGAAAATGGGTGGGCTATTTACCAATAGATTATGTACAGCTGCAGCGATCGGTTAGCTGCTCAGATAGCTGATGTTTGAAGTTGGTGAGGGAGATAAAAGTCTCCCAACTTCAGCGATTTTTGCAATTCGTTCCAGTTACAGGCAGCAGAGTACTGGAACTAAAGGCGGCCGAATGAGGTGTTGGCTTTAGGGATGATCAGTGAGATACACCTGCTGGAGCGCGTGCTAAGGATGGGTGTTGCCATCGTGACCAGTGAACTGAGATAAGGCGGAGCTTTACCTAGCATGGCCTTGTAGATGACCTGGAGCCAGTGGGTCTGGCGACGAATATGTAGCGAGGGCCAGCCGACCAGAGCATACAAGTCGCAGTGGTGGGTAGTATAAGGTGCTTTAGTGACAACATATACTAAAGTAATTTTACTACACACTTGCATTAGTCCCCTGTTTGGTGATTGGCATTTAGGCTGTTACAACGACAAGGCAGCAGACAGACCTACAGTATGTTTTAGCAGGGAAGTTTGGTAGGGTGACCTAACATGTAAGTATGAAAATAATTTTGTCAAACCGATTGTGAACCAAAAAGTGTAAGTTTGATTCAAGAGCTGGGAAAATAAATATACAAATAATTTGGTTAGGGTGTAGGGCAGGGGTCCCCAAACTTTTTCCTGTGAGGGCCACATAACTTTTCCCTTCTCTGATGGGGGGGCCGGTGTCAGTTTGTAACAGAAAAAGTGTGACGATCGTAGGGGAGGGAGCTTAAAAAATTTATTGTTTTCCAGAAAGCCACACATAACGAAATAACCCTTTCCAGGTTCTTTACAGAAAAAAAGTCAGGAAACAAATAATAACACTATTAATGAAATAAATAATAACTAAACAACCCTCTCTGAGTTCTTCACAGAAAAAACAGGAAATAAATAATAACTAAATAACTCTCTCTGGGTTCTTCATAGAAAAAAAAGCCATGGAACATTAACTTTCTGTCGTGCCATGCACAATCTTAACAGATAAAAGTTCAGCTCAGTTGTCAGAGCAGAATCTCTCTGACACATATGAGCAGTCTCTTAAAGTTCTTGTGTTCCTTCCTTATAATCCTTTTGTAGGTTCCAGTAGGCTTGTAGACACCGCTGTTTGCAGCTCTCTCTCATCAACTTCCCTGTGAAAACCACAAAAGAAGCAGGTTGAGAAACTGAACTAAGTGATACAGCACCTACACAGCACAATACATTTCACTACCAGTATGGTTGTAAAGATGGATTTTATCCCAATAGATTTTATTATGATTATATTTGTTTATGCTCAGAATGACTCATTCAAGTCAGAAAAGTGAGCTTACCTATGTATGTTCATCAGTGTGAACTGTGGGCCTGCATCTGGCTGGTGAGAAGTTGAATATCAGGTTCCATTCTAGTTACAGCCAGTCTCAAGCACTGATGTAAATGTTCATCTGTCAATCTTGATCTCATCTGGGTTTTCAGCAGTTTCATGCGAGAAAAGGTTTTCTCGCAGATATACGTGCTGCCAAAAACTGTGGACATTTTCATTGCGTGTTTTTTGATGTTTGGATATGTGTCGTTTGGGAGGGCGGCATAGAAGTCAATGAGACTGTTGGGCTTGAATGCGTCTTTCAGAACATCACAGTTCTGTAACTCAGCCAACTCAAACTGATATGAAGGCTGGGCTTCATCAATGTCGGCAACAAAGGGGTTCTGAAAAAGACGGATTTCTTTTGCATGAACATGTAGTTCACTGAATCGCACACCGAACTCCGCCTTCAGCATTTCCAGTGCTTCCATGCACTTTTCAGCTGGGAACGGGACCGCTGGGTTCTCTGTTGACAGGTTTTGGGTAGCAGGAAGATGGATGAAGTTGCGCTTTTTCACTTGTTCCAAAAGCAGCGCTAATTTCACCTCAAATGCTTTTATGTGTGAATACATGTCGCAAATGAGTTTCCCCCGCCTTGTAGCTGCAAGTTAAGGCTGTTAAGTATTTCTGTCACGTCTGTTAAAAATGCGAGGTGCCATTTCCATTCTGGGTCGATCAGCTCTGGGACCGTTTTGTCTTTTAAGTGAAGAAATGCGTTAATTTCGGGTAGCAGCTCGTAAAAACGCCTCAAAACTCTGCCCCGGCTCAGCCATCGGACCTCTGTAGTACAGCACATCTCCGTGCGTAGACTCCAGTTCAGACAGGAATTCTTGGAACTGCCTGTGTTTAAGTCCCTTTGCTCTGATGAAATTTATGCACGACACCACAACCTTCATTACAGAATCCCACATCAACACTTTGCAGCACAGTGCTTGCTGGTGAATTAGGCAGTGGACTCGTAGCGGGGCGGTGAGACCCCTTTTTCCAACTCCCGGTTCATGCGTCCTATTAGACCGCGAACCATGCTAGGAGCCCTGTCAGTCGTGATGCTAGCTAGCTTTGACCAGTCCAGGTCCAACTTCTCCATGGTTTGGCACACTTTGTCAAAAATATCCTCTCCCGTTGTAGTCCCTTTGAGACTTTGGAGGGCTGCCAGCTCCTCGCATATCTCAAAGTTTGCGCTAACTCCACGAATAAAAATGAGCAGTTGCGCTGTGTCTTGCACGTCCGTGCTCTCATCCAGTGCTAATGAAAAAAAGTCAAATTCTTTCGTCTTCTGCTGCAGCTGGGCATATACATTACTCCCGATTTCTTCAACGCGTCTGGTGATTGTACTCGCCGACAGACTTACAGCATTAAATGCATCTTCTCGGGACACACCTCCTCCGCGACAGCATCCATACATTTCTTAATAAACTCTCCGTCAGTGAAAGGCTTACCGCTTCTTGCTATCAGTTTAGCAACCCGAGCTGGCCCGAACGGATGCCTGGTTCAGCTGAGCTTGGCGTACAAATGTATTCTGCTGAGATACTAGTCCACTTTTTAGCTTTGAGAGTTTGTCTGCTCGTATTTGGCCTTGCAAGCTATCGTACTTGTCTTTGTGACGGGATTCATAGTGTCGGCGAAGATTGTATTCTTTGAATACCGCCACCGTCTCTTGACAGATGAGACAAACAGCCTTTTCTTTGCATTGAACAAAAAAAATAATCGTTTGTCCACTGCAGGTTAAATACCCTGCATTCTGAATCAATTTTTCTCTTACCTAACCTTTTCGCCATTATTCAGTTCTCTCTTTGACAGGGCCGGGCCTAGGATTTTTTTTCTGGAGGCCAAATAGGAAAAAAATTGATAGCGTCTCTGGTATTGTTCAGAGGGCCGGGCCAAATGTGCTGACGGGCCGTATCCGGCCCGCGGGCCGTAGTTTGGTGACCACTGGTGTAGGGGCAGGTTTGTATGATCTATTTACTTATTTAATCTGATCAGTGGATTAATTCTCATTCTTAACAATGGGTTAAAATGTATAGGTAATTACATGTGCTTGTCAGCACAATTATTTTATTATTCCACTACCCAATTTTGCCAGTGTAAAAATATTTAATATCTGATATGCCTACTTGTCTTTGAAAATGAATTAGAGGCTATGTACTTTTTCAGCCTTTTCATGTTTAAAAAAAATAAGTAATGCAAATAAACATTGGATATTAAATGCTCCCGGCCTCAAATAATCATTTGACATTAATTAGTATTGTGCACATGCACAACTCATAAACGCATCATATTTTGTCTATGGAGAGTAACATGATGGCAAGGATCGTCAACTAGTAGGCATAAACCACCTGAATATTGATATTCATTACATTTTTCTTGCAATAAGCACGCTAAGCAGGTGGGTATGTGACCTTTTAGCAAAGATTACGATAACTGACCCTTTCGTGTGTGGTCTTAGCTAGCTATATTAGCTATAATGCTAGTTAGCGGGATAAATATGCTGCAAAGATATCAGATAGGCGCTTAATGGCCAATTTAGCTAGCAAACGTTAGCTGGTAATCATTTTGAACATGCATCATTTTTGTCAACGAGCCATCTGATTTGTAGTGTAATGTTAGCTATTTATTGGTGTGCTGATTTGACCAACCGCAGCCATAAATAAACAGTTGCTAGTCGAATTAGATCATTGTCATAATAGAGAAAGAATATTTTAGTGTTTTAAATGTTATCTCATAGTATCAGTCAACAGCACCAAGTGATATGAGCAATGGAGAGACAAACTGGAGCAGAGTTATAAGCCTCGCTCTAGCCAATCGTAGCAGTAGGATCAAATTACAACCCGCCCATTTCTTTACGGCTGAACTAGCCAATTGAGTAATATCGAATTTCATCTTGTTGTTTAGTTGTTTAGAGATGTGTCCTGACAGTTGGGGAAAAAATGATTATCACGGAGTAGAATCCGTGATCACAAACCACGACATTACGTTGGACCCGTTTACATTGAATATATGTTATTTTATATTCTCAAACTAACAGCAGTGCCTATATGATGTCCTTACATGCGGGAGTGATGCTTCTATGCAATTGTTGTTTATCTCTGGGCTAATATTACATTGAC
The DNA here is from genome assembly GCF_021184085.1 of Oncorhynchus gorbuscha. Taxonomy (NCBI): domain Eukaryota; kingdom Metazoa; phylum Chordata; class Actinopteri; order Salmoniformes; family Salmonidae; genus Oncorhynchus; species Oncorhynchus gorbuscha. The sequence continues at coordinate 25,321,875 of NC_060189.1, read as the reverse complement.
ATTTAAGTCATTTAGCAGACGCTCTTATCCAGAGCGACTATAAGTCCCAAATGGAAGTCACAGTCATCTGTAGCACCATAGACTCTACTGATCAGCCAAAAACAAGCTAGATAACTCAATGCATGCACACACTCTTATTGAATATGCCTATTCTATCTTCATTTACCCAGGTTATCAAGAGATGTGCCTTTTTTTTAATCACATGACCGTTATGTAGTTATATTGGTGAAAACATAGTCAATACATAGTCAAATGTATTCTTTTGATAAAGAAATGGATGCATTAATGCACACATTGCTGTCTCTGGAAAATGTTGTCATCAACATTTTCAATTGTGATATTGACTATCAGCCACTGACCTTCTTGACCCCCACAAATCTACATTGGCTCTAAAAAAAAATGGTATCTGCCATTCCCTAAAAACAAACACTTTCTAAACAACTGTTTTACAAATGGCTGTTCAAATTGGAATGGTGCACTTGTCTGTTCTAACCTGGGCGGATTCTGTTGTCCTGCAGATTGGCCGCTCCACAGAAAGCCCCATAGACTTTGTGGTGACGGACACTGTGTCTGGGAGTCAGGAGGGAGAAGAGACGCCCATCACCCAGAGCACCATCTCTCGCTTTGCCTGCCGTGTCGTCTGTGAGCGGGTCCTGCCCTATACCGCACGCATCTACGCTGCTGGCTTTGACTCCTCCAAGAACATCTTCCTGGGGGTAAGACTAGGCTCAGAGGGCACTATCCCAGGGATAGAACATCTGCAGGGTTGACTGGAATTCAGATACAAATGTTTCTAATGTAAAACAACACATTTCACTGCACCTATCCAGTGTGACAAAATATATAATTATATATTTTAATGTTCTTGCTACAGTATCTATTTTATGACAATGAACACTAGCATGTTTCTTCTTTCTCCTCTTGTTATCCTGCTAAGATTCAAAGCCTGGTTTGCATATGCATGCCTAGCATTCCAAGCAGAGTAAACTAGATTAGCACCCAATGTATACTTGCACCAGTGTTATGTAAGTTCACTACAGTGTGTTTGTGTGTCTGACTTTCCTCCTGTTTTACCCTCAGGAAAAAGCCGCCAAGTGGAAGAACCCGGATGGTCACATGGACGGGCTGACGACCAATGGCGTGCTGGTGATGCACCCCAGGGGTGGTTTCACGGAGGAGTCCAAGCCGGGTGTATGGAGAGAGATCTCTGTGTGTGGGGATGTTTACACCCTTAGAGAGACCCGCTCTGCTCAGACCCGTGGCAAACTGGTCAGTAGCACTGATGATGCTCCACCATTACACTCACCAAATCTGTTCAGTCATTTAGGTCAAGGAATGAACCATTAACAAACATCAGGCCATTCAACATCATAACTGTTACACTGTTACATCTTTACAAATAAAATTCCATACCCAATTATACTGAAACCAAATTGATCACAATACAACTTTTATATAGGAAGCAGATGTTTTAGGTAGCATTCTCTTATCTTAGTTTCCCTATACTTAGTGCTCTCACCCATGGGTTACTGGGATCCCTGGACTGAAAATAATTTCCCAGGTCCTGTCATTTTATCGTACAATGTTGCACTAATGCAATTCCACAAAATAAACATGTGCAGCAACAGATTAGCAAAAAATACAATGGCACATTATCCAAACGGGTTGTCGCATGGAAGCTTTTAGCCTAGCGCATTTACTACAATGTCCCCATAAATTCAAAGCACATGCATAATTGACTCTGTCGGACTGCACATGCAACCGTTAATAAACCCTACAGTAGGTTATAACCTATAACATAACTTGTGCCTCTTTGAGCTGATGACATGATTCTTCAGATAGTCACACATTTTGTAGGCCTATGCACAATTCACTACATAGGTATCTCTATCACACATGAGGCATGAGGAAAGAATTATAATTCTGTCCCTGAGCCTAGTCTGTTTTGCTGTCCAGTTCCAATCCCACTGAAACCCAAAGTCCTGACTCCTGTGTCGCTTGAAAATTTGTAACTTTATTCTGTGATTCATAGGTTGCATTATCAAAGCATGTCTCTGGCCTATGCATGTCAAAATACCCCTATAGCATGTCCCCCACTACTCAACGTTGTCTTGTACTTGCTGTCCATATGAGATCTTCGGTAGAGAATGTGTGAACAAACGTAGATATGGATTATTAAAAAAAAATATGATCTCTTAAGATAACTTACTATTTACACTAATCTCCATGTTATTCATGAGCTGATCTGCTATCTGTATAATCAACTCAATTTTGACATATAGCAGATATTCTGTCATTCGCTGAAGGATGTTATCTTGCAAGTTTAGCAACTTGGGTCATTTGACTTTTGTTAGACTGCTGTGACAAAGTTTGTATGATTTGACCAAGCTATACTCCGGGTGTGCTCTGTGTGGAGATATAACCTACTGCTGAAATGCGCTGAATTAATTAAGGAACATACCGCTCAGAGATATGAACTGCCTGTTTTGAAATTCACAACAATGTCAATGGCAATCAAAGAGTAACTATCGTTGCTAAATATCAGTTTAATTTGCTCTGAAATTTTTACATATTGGTGCAGCCAAGCCGATAACGTGGGGCAGCGCATCTCTTATTTAGGGAGAACCCTGCATTGTGACCATATCTTGGTTTTAAATGCTTTCAATTATTTTTGCGGTATTTCACAGGACTCTCGGGATAAATATAAATTATTCCCGTTATTGAAACTTGTTAGATTGTTGGGAAAATATTAAACCCTAGTGTTGAGCCCAGTCTCTCCTCTCCTAACTGAATATAGTGAATGTACAAAACAGTAGGAACACCCTTTGCCTTCAGAAAAGCCTACATTTGCCGGGACATGGACTCTACAAGATGTCAAAAGCCACAAATTAATATATTGTACAACAACAACAAAAAATATGTCAAAAGCGTTCAACGGGAATGCTGGCCCATGTTGACTCCAATGCTTCCCATAGTTGTCAAGTTTGCTGGATGTCCTTTGGGTGGTGGACCATTCTTGATACACATGGGAAACTGTTGAGAGTGAAAAACCCAGCAGCGTTGCGGTTCTTGTAATACACACACTAACCGGTGTGCCAGGCACCTACTACCATACCCCTTTCAAAGGCACTTAAATATTTTCTTGACAATTTTCCCTCTGAATGGCACAATCCTTGTCTCAAGGCTTAAAAGTCCTTTAACCTCTCTCCTCCCCTTCATCTACACTTATTGAAGTGGATTTAACAGATGACATCAAGAAGGGGTCATAGTTTTCACCTGTTCAGTCTGTCATGGAGGGAGCAAGCGTTCCTAGTGTTTTGTACACTGTTTAGAGCTGTGTGTGTGCTGTGTTGCCCCCTGCAGGTGGAGTGTGAGAGCAACGTGCTGCAGGACGGATCCTTGGTAGACCTGTGTGGAGCCACCCTGCTGTGGCGCACAGCTGACGGCCTCTTCCACACGCCTACCCAGAAGCACCTGGAGGCCCTGCGGCAGGAAATCAACGCAGCACGGCCCCAGTGCCCTGTGGGCCTCAACACCCTGGCCTTCCCCAGTATGCAGCGCAGCCGCGCCCTCTCCTCCCTGGAGGACAAGCAGCCCTGGGTCTACCTGGCCTGTGGCCATGTACACGGTTACCACAACTGGGGCCATCGCTCGGAGCAGGAGCCCAACGCCCAGCGGGAATGCCCCATGTGCCGGACCGTGGGCCCGTACGTGCCGCTGTGGCTGGGCTGCGAGCCCGCCTTCTACGTGGACGTGGGCGCCCCCACACATGCTTTTGTGCCGTGCGGACATGTGTGCTCGGAGAAGTCGGCAAAGTACTGGGCCGAGATCCCTCTGCCCCATGGCACCCACGCCTTCCACGCCGCATGCCCATTCTGTGCCACCCAGCTCAGCCTCACTCAGGGCTATGCCAAGCTCATCTTCCAGGGCCCCATCGACTAAGCTGGGGGACCTTGGGCTGGGAGAAGGGATGAAGCAGGAGGGCCAACATGCTGTGAAACTGTTCAGACTATTTAGTGCTCTTAAGTTGTTTTTATTCACCGGACTGTAAAGATCCCAAAGCTGATGGTGTACTACAAGTGTTCCAAATTTCAGTGGCAATTGGCCTGAAGGCAGTGGTCCATCACAGTGTTTGGTTTGGGCTTCTGGTCCTCTGGATGAACACCGTGGTGTACACAGAGACGTGGAGCACAGTGGACCTAAGGCACAACCACAGAAATCCAACATACTCTTCAGCTGCCAGCCATCAGCTTTCAACTGAGCTAACTCTCTGGACTGTGCAAGCTAAAATGACTGCTCAGTTCAAGTAAAAGGGCTACAGAACGGGTCGCTGGAGTACATTTTGTCCCCATGTTATTGGTCATAAACTCCAAACGGATTACAAAGAGCAGATTGGGTGGGGGTTCACGGTCTGATTCTGAGGTGCATGATTTTCACAGAGCCAAGACAGCTGGACTGTTGTCTGGGAGGACGACCGAGCCAGCGAGGTTCATAAATGACTAGTTAAGTTCTCCCCATTGGCTCCTCAGCCCTGATCCGATCTGCAAAGCTTTCCAGAACATTTAGCCTTTCCAGAGGTGAGCTGAACTCTGCTCATGAATTCAGGGAACAGATCTTTAAAGAAAACACGTTTTTCTCTCCTCTTGTACAGAGATGTATTCCAGTGCCTGGGGCTCCCAGTAAAACTCTGGGAATATTTTTACTAGATAAAACAAAATTATAATAATTGTTAATGGAGGGAGATAATTGTGCATACTATAAAGAAATGTAACCCACATTGATTATTTTCCACCTTTTTATTCTTAAGAAGTATTTTACTACGCTGAGGCCCTTGTACAGTTTTCTAATGAAAATGTTAATATATTTTTCTCTATTGTAACTATTGGGTGCATGTGGGCTGGATCACGCGGGTGTGTTTGAATGTGCCAACACTGGCTCATACTGAGACATAAGTCCCTTATTTTTTATGACGTTACCAACAACAGGCAACAACAGGCCGCTGGCTTCAACCTTGTGGGCCATGACAATGAATGTATTCAAATACATATTGTCCTCACCATTGGTGCTTTAGCCTTAATTATGCCATTGTTTTACTGAATGGCTGGTTTTTTAAAATGTACTGTAAAACCTGGGTGTCTCATATCAGTAAGGCCTTCATCTCCAGTGCAAGTTATTAGCTTTTTGAAGTGTAACTCACTCAGTCACACATCCACTCTCACCTGCGAGCTGTCTTTGGACTTGTCCCACACTCCAATACTGTTTTCAATGTGCACTTTTGAATTTGTAGCTTTATCTAATGCTGGGTTTTATCCAATAATTTGTACACTTCCAAACCTGGGCACAGTCACTGCAGCATGGATCATACCAATTACCAAATATAAAAAGAGTTTTCTCTGTGATGCTTCCTGCAGCCCAAAGTGTTATTGTTAACAAACTAAAAACCAAACTGCTATTGTAGAATAAAAAAACTGTTCTGGATGACAACCAAAGCTGTTTGAGTATACTCGGTCTCACAAGGATATTATCATGTGCAATGCCCAATTTAGCAAATAAAATTGTGGAGATGGATCAAGTTGCTCAAATACTTGTGGAGATAAAATCAGACTTTAAAGTTGGACAACAAGGTGGAAATAAGTTGAAAATGAAGAATTAGAAACAAATATGTGGACTGTTCTTAGATTCTGGCTAGTTTGACTCTGCCTATATGTAGAGTGAAGCTCAACACTATATACAAATGACCATCTTAGCTTCATGGTTATGATAGTGAGCATCATGATAATGACATGTTAGCAATGTTCTTACCATGGCTTTCTACAAGTTGCATAATGAGTCAACAAGTTTGAAGAGATGGTCACAAGTTATTATTTTCAGCTACACTGAGAAGCCAAATAACATAGTCACATGTCTACTATGCACACAGGAACACTACAGATGTGGTGTCCTGTCCTCTTCCTTGTTGGTGGACTGCAGAGGTTCCCCCTCCAGATGTGAGGTATGCTCTGTGGAGGGTAAAAACATGACCTTGGTAGTATGAAGCCAGAAGCAGTCGGACAGATGTGAGACCATAACAGGTCATTCAATGGCGTTGTTTGTAACTTCCAATTAGCAACGAGTAGCAGGGTAAAGGAGGGGTGTCTCACATTAGCATTCCTCCCACAGTGCCCAGTCAGTGCTGACAGTAAATAGATAGACCATGCTCTGGAACAGCTGTAATGTACCTGCCTGACACCAACCTTCCTCCTTGAACATTTGGGAGGGGTTCTGTTGTTCACCTAAGGGCCTGTTCAGTGCATTTCGTCTCCTAACCCTGTACACAGGTCATAGCTCGCACTGATGCTCCCAATACCTACTTGCAAAAATAAACAATTTGTTTAAAAACAAATGTTGCTTGTCTTTGTTTAGTTTCAGTTCTGTGTAGGGACTCGCCATACGTTTTAGTATTTTGTTTTTTTAAAGCATCACACTGGGTGAACCTTGTAATTTTAGATGTTCCCCTGCCAGAGAAATATACATTAGAAATTCTACAACAGTATGAGTCAACTGATAATCACGTGTAAAGGTTATTAAATGTCTATTGCCGATATCTATCAAAATCACTTCTACTGTAAAGAGTGAGGCTTACGTTAAGGCTCCCAAAGCCTTCTGAAAGATAATACTCAAGAACACGTCTACGTTAAGACAGGCTTTGCAAAGGTAAGCAGATGTATTTTTACAGAATGGTGACCATGTTAAAACACTAGCGGAAGGAGGTTCCAGGTCTGAGTGACAGCAGGCCAAGGATTATTTTGGACATAAAACGCCTGAAATGCCCTGGCTGAGTCTCTAGCTCCCTCACAGGATAACTGGTATTACTGCACTTCACTGAGGCCATCTTTCATCATAATTGCTGACATGTTGCATCATTCCTCATTACAAACATTAACCATCATCATTCTCAAATGTTGATAAAGTTGGCTCTATCAAAGAGGCACAATTTTAGATAAGATATTTTTATCTATTAACTTCTTACATGTCATCTAATCAGTGGCAGCCTACTCTTGTTTTTTTTTAGCATACATAAAAGCCCATCGGCAACATTTTCTGATGCTATCCTTGTTTCAACATGGTCATAGTATCAAGTTGGTATAGGCCTCGTTTTTTACTGTAAATAATGGCAAAATGGGAACATTTTCTGACCCTTTCCTCTGTTTATGCAGATCACTGTACAAACCACTAGAGGACACTATTTCCTCAACTATGGGCATACTGCTACCCAGTGTCCTGTAAGGTGCAAATGATGCCCAGGGAAAACATTGAACACACAACACATGGCAGCAGGGTCATCTCTAATTACCACAGCCACAAAATCATAAGCCTTGCCTATTTCTACAATTTATCTTCTTAATGTGATTTTAATTCAAATCAATCTTAACCACACTGCTAACCTTAAAACCAAAAAGCTCAATTTAGTTTTCAGGAATTTTTACAATATAGCCAATTTGGACTTTGTACTATCTAGTGGAAACCTGGCAGCAATGGATGACCGATGAAGGGGACGGAATAAAGTCAGCCATTTATTGCATTATGAATAATAAGACACAAGGCACATGTTATTGTGGGTTAAGAATCATGCTTGTGTTTCTAGCTCCAACAGTGCACTAATATCTAACAATATTCACAGAATGCCAAGGCAGCAGCTACTCTTCCTGGGGTCCAGGAACAATGTGGATATAATATTTAGTATATCTGTAGAATAAGTAGGATAGAATTGTGTGTGTGTGTGTGTGTGTGTGTGTGTGTGTGTGTGTGTATATATATATATATACAGCAATAGATGGCATTGACTAGAATACAGTATATACATATGAAATTAGTAAAACAGTATGTAAACAAAGTGACTAGTGTTCCATTTAGCTGTACCAGTGAAAAAGATGGACTCCTGAGAGTTCATTCAGTCTTCTTTACTTCGTAGAATAATTACACTACTTGGCCAAAAGTATGTGCTTGTATGGATGTCAAACCAATACATGTTCATGTCATAGTCACCAATCAACTGCATTACACCTAATAACGTCTTCAAGTACCACCATCGATTTCTATATGGCTAGCTGCACTACATGAGCAAAAGTATGCAGACACCTGCTCATCGAACATCTCATTCCAAGTTGGTCCCCCCTTTGCTGCTATAACAGCCTCCACTCTGCTGAGAGGGCTTTCCACTAGATGTTGTAACATTGCATCAGGGACCTCCTTCCATTCAGCCAGGAGCATTAGTGTGGTCGTGCACACAGTCGGCATTCCAATTCATCTCAAAGGTGTTCGATGGGGTTGAGGTCAGGGCTCTGTGCAGGCCAGTCAAATTCTTCCACACCGATCTCGAGTAACCATATCTGTATGGGCCGTGCTTTTTGCATGGGGGCATTGCTGAAACAGGAAAGGGTCTTACTTAAATTGTTGCCACAAGGTTGGAAGCACAGAATAGTATAGAAAGTCATTGTATGCTATAGCATTAATATTTCCATTCACTGGAACTAGGGGTCTTAGCCCGAATCATGAAAAACAGCCTCAGACCATTATTCCTCCGCCACCAAACTTTACAGTTCACATTGTATTGGGGCAGGTAAAGTTCTCCTGGCATCCGCCAACCCCGATTTGTCTCGTCGGACTGCCAGATGATGTGTGATTTTCACTTCAGAGAACGCATTTCCAGAGTCGAATAGCGACGAGCTTTACACCACTCCAGCCGAAGCTTGGCATTGCGCATGGTGATTTTAGGCTTGTGTGAGCCTGCTCAGCCATGGAAACCCATTTCATGAAGCTCCCAACGAATAGTTATTGTACTGACGTTGCTTCCAGAGGCAGTTTGGAACTTGGTAGTAAGTGTTGCAACTGAGGACAGACGATTTTTAGTCGTTGTTGCTCCTAGATGTTTCCACTTCACAATAACAGCACGTACAGTTGACCGGGGCAGCTCTAGCAGGGCAGAAATTGGACCAACTGACTTGCTGGAAAGGTGGTGTCCTATGACAGTGCCAGGTTGAAAGTCATGTTTTACTATGGAGATTGCATGGATATATGCCCGATTCTATGTGGCTGAAATAGCCGAATCCACTCATTTGAAACGGAGTCCACATACTTTAGTGGATCTGTTCATGTAGAAATACTGTACAAAGACAGCAACATTTTTCATCATACATAACTTGCTCCCCTCTAAACTAAGGGCACACAAAGGGATTTAAATAGATAACATGTAATTTAGTCATTTTGCGGATGAGGATGGAACAGTGGGATGCCGTGCCTCCTAATTAACATTAATCCTGTCGATGTTCAGAGGGGTTTGTGTGTCTGCACCCTCACCTGTTTTTCTGAATGACGGAGAGGACACTGGTGACAGAATGTTAATTTGGAGATCACTGGTTGGCTGCACTGCTTTAAGCGGGGCAGAGTTATGCAAATAAATGACACTGACACAGTGCCAGTTTCTAAATGTTAATATGTGACTTTAATACACATTTACTATTGGTAATAGTGTATTGGTAATATAAAGTTTATTTTTATCAGCCCTTGACACAGGAAAGAAACATTTTTAAAACACAGAACTTCAAGAGCAGTGAATGTGACCTTCCCTTAATTTCTATACTCTATTTTAATGTTAACTTCACAAATTCAAAGTGCAAATTCATCTCAATGCAGATCACATACATACTGCAACAGCAGCACGTGCTGCTATCAGGCAAAGACACATGCACCCAAGGAAGGGGAGATACAGGTGCCCAAGGAAGGAGATTGAACCCAGAACAAACTTCTGAGTCTTTGTCGTCTCCCTTCTGATAACCATGACTACATCACTCCTTCCTTTTATGTTGCACCAAAACATATTTTGAAGTTATGAGGTGAACAGTGTTTGACTAGGGAGTTGTGTGTTTTAACAGCTGTTGGACAGGTGTGTAGATGGGAAGCTGGCAGTAGGTGAGGAGATTTGTTACACGGAGTGGAACAGGGAAACCCAAGAGCAGACTCAGACAAGGAGACTGGGATGAAGTAACCAAGGTATTTATTGAAACGCAGGGGGAAGATGGAGTGCAGGCCAGTGGAAGCTCAGACGGGTTGCAGGAAACCAGGTGCGGCGACTGAGGCTGGAGCGAGAGGGGTTGGGACAGGGTAAGCAGGTCCGGAGGGGAATCCAAGGGAGTAGTAGAGTGGGGAATCCAGGGCAGAGTAGCAGGATGATGAGACGTGGGACTGGAGACAGGGACCAGAGTCAGAGCAGGCAGAACTGTAGCAGAGAGGAAAACCGTGTCAGGCAAGGAAAACGGGCACAACAGGATCTAAATAGTAACAAACAGCTAGAAACAGACTGACTGAGCAGAGATTACAATCTGGTAGTGTGGAAGTGGCAGGACTGAGTGTTTGTAGAGGTTTTGATTATGGAACAGGTTGCAGCTGGTGGGGATCTGCTCTGACTCCAACACACCTGTCTCTGCCCACACAATCACACACACAGAGGGAGAGAGCACTGGGGGAGTGGCAGCAGGTCAAGGAGACACAGGATGAACAGTAGAGGGCGTGACAGGAGCAGATGTAACAAGATCAGATGTCAACCTCAGTGAATGGTGGGTAATGATACTGGGAGGATGGTGTGGGGTATCACAAATTATCATTTGCAGTCCATTACAAAACCACTCAAATTAATTTGATAATATCCATCTTAATATTGAAAATGTGAGTCTACACAAGATATGAATTGATAGCACTGCTACATATTTAGGAGGAAAATAGGTGGTGGTGGTGGTGGTGGACAATAATAAAATAGTAGGGGATAGCGGGAAAATGCTAGGCCTTACTTGAAAATGGTTTAGAATATGACCATGTGACATGGTGAGGGACAGCATATGCAAAGTATTGCCATTCAGCTATATTGTCATGTAAACCTTATTATCCTAGCAGGAGACGGCATATCTCTTGCTGTGTCTGAACCGTGTAACCGTAATTTATCTTTGTCTCCTCATCTATTTTCTGTCCAAGACCCGGTGAACTGGCATGCGAAATGCCACAGGTGGCTGGAGGCTGCACGCAAAGCTTTCAATAGGACACCTTAGCTGGCGACTTGAAGGCTTTGATATTTACCTATGTCCCAGCGTGCTACCAAGGCAAATAATATGCAGATCATCGTCTGTAAATAGGAGATAGGGTTATCCCCCCCTCGCTTTAAATGAAGTGACAACAACACGCGCACACCGTCACACGCACAAACACAACAAGACGCACGTTTGTTTCCCCGCTTTTTAATTTAGTAAACTTGGCAGTCGTTTTAATCTCCCGGCAAATTGAACTGGTAGGGGATAATGGCAAGCGTTGGATGAATATTATTAATTGCTGGCTATATCTGTCTTGCGCAATTAGTCACTGTTTGCCGCAGAAAACGTCTCATTAATTATCCAAACCCGTTATTCAGCTATAACTGAAGTTACATTTACCTTGAAATAGTGGCAGGCAGAGGTCCACGCTTACCTGGGCCCCATGGTCGAGCACCTCTGCAAATAAATCAGGGTAGAGAGGGTATTTGAAATGTTTTAATTCCTCAACTCAACCTCCTAAAAACAGTCCTTCTCCAGGTGTAGTTTGAATGTTAAATATTGCATATTGCTCTAGGACTGTTTTTTAATGTCACATTTGTCCCTTGTTACATTTGTCCCCACTCTCCCCTATGACCTCTGCCTGTTGGAACTCAAAACAGGCCCAACCTGGTGAAGAAGACCTTGACTTTGATTATGACCTTTGTGCTGTTACTGGGCATGCTCTGCGCATGTTTGTCATCAACTCCATTTGTTTGTGGGCAGATGGCCTTTCTTCTTCTGATTTACCACTCTCTCACCCTTCTTTCCCTTCTCTGTCACTCCCCCCTTCTCCAATTTCCTATTTTGTGGAAGCTGTGGCATATAGCCTACTCATCCCAACAAGGGGACAAATTACTTTAATTACAGAGTAATTGCAGGAGTCATGTGTTAATTAAATCTTTATCAGTTCAAGTAAGTGGATTGCTCCCACATGGAAACCATGCTGTGACGTGCTGTCTCTCTCTCCCTCCTCCTATTTCTAAATTCTTCACACCACAGTCATAGACCATCTTATTTCCTTTATTCTCACTCTCCTCCCATTCTCTCTCTCACACACACTCCTCTCTCTAACTTCATTGTGTAGGATTAGTGCCATGTTGGAGGGGTAGTTTGGACCAACTCTGTCAGTAGCCAGCTGCTTTTCTGAAATGCCACAACAAACATGATAGAAACCAAAGTGAGTTAGTGGCCTTCACTGCAAACCGAGATACAAGATTTATCTTCAGGTTCCTGTTGTTTTGCAAAATTGAATCCTCAAATTTTAATTGGTCTCCATTAGGTGTGCTGCTCTGGGCGATCGGAACAAGGACTCACTTTGTTGTCCTCTGTTCTCCCAACCCCATTGTGTTCCATTGTGCAAAAGGTTGATTATGATTTGTTTATCCTTTCCATCTAGCAGTCTAGTTTAGGAACATTTTCTAAACCAAATGGTGCCAAGGGAAAACGGTTAACGTTAGTTTTAGTCTACAACATCCTTGTTAATTCAGTTGATACACAAGTGCGTTGGGACCAGTGTCTATTTTGTTTCCCCTGTCAACTGACTTACATTGAGTGGTAGCTAAATAGCTTTTCAATCACAACCACATCAGTAAGGATCCTGTCTGAAATAGCTTTGCCACCTGCAGTGTTTAGACCACCTATCAGTACCCACTAGGAAAGACTCTGGATCATAAAAGAGGAGTTTCTCTGGTGTAGTCCCTGTGCAGCTTTTGTGTTGTATACGTGATCACTACGTTCAGGGTGCTATATAAAAGCAGCAAAGTATGAGGCCGACTTTCTGCTTGTTCGCATTTGATCTCTATGGATATACACAGTGTGGATAGTGTCAGTTAGTCTGTGTGTGTAACTGTTTGGCGGGAGGACGAACAATTCTATTATGACTGTGAAGCATATTTCACAGGGGCTTTAGTGGATTACACAGGGTTTGCAGGATGCTTAAGGTAAGATTAAAATAGATAATATAGTAAAATCACAGTAAGAGAGAAATCAGACCAAATAGATATATTTGAGTAGCCACTTCTTTGCATGAGTGTGTGTGTATATGCGCTCTGCATGTGTATTTGTCAATGTAAGACATACAGTACGGTGTGGATATTATGGTGGGCTTCACTCTTTACAGGGGCAGGGAGAGAATTACAGTACAGATGTCAGACATTAACCGGCTAGCTAGCCTACTTTATCTAAGGCCCCCAACCCCCACTACCTGTCACGGGCGAAGTGGACCAAGGTGCAGCGTCGTAAGCGTACATATTCCTTTTATTAGATAAATGTCGTCAACAATAAACAAGACGACCGTGAAGCTTAACAGAGCTATGATGCCTCTAACAAAGTTAACTACCCACACTGAAAGGAGGGAAAAAGGGCTACCTAAGTATGATTCCCAATCAGAGACAACGATAGACAGCTGTCCCTGATTGAGAACCATACCCGGCCAAAACATAGAAAAAAAGAAACATAGAAAACAACATAGAATGCCCACCCCACATCACACCCTGACCTAACCAAATAGAGAAATAAACCGTCTCTCTAAGGTCAGGGCGTGACACTACCATTTATGATGGATGCCCTTTCCCTATCACTGCACTTTACAAATCACCATTGCTAACACATTAATTTTCTTTCTGTACACATAGGCTAACTGCAAAGATAATGAACGTAATACCACAGCCATTACAGACTAGTATTATTTGCTAATAGCTTGGCACCATATGGAACCGGGGATTCACCCATGTGGGTAATTCCCATCGTTGGACAAGCTGTCAATAAAAAAGTCTTACATTTTCAGCAAGCATGGGGGGAGGGACAGGGAGGGGGCTGTGGATGCTGTATAATCCCTCAGGCTCTGGGATGAGTTCTGTGTCACTAATGTGGCCTGCCAGCCTGCCACATACAGTACAGACATGCCTCTGTACTTTGTGCAGGCAGTTGAGTTTGTAGCTACAGTAGCAGCCTAGCATGAGCTGTCTACAAAGTTCAGAAATGCAGCATGAGACAAATAGAAAGGTGAGTTGTTGTGGTGGCTGGTGGTCCAATCTGGGTTTCCTGGCCAAGAAAGGCATTTTAAACTAGCTAATGAAACATGTTTCAAGCTCAAAAAAGGGAAATACAGAGTAGCAACTGTTCTGTATTGTCCAACGATCCCGTTGGAGGATTCCTCCGTTGACAACCCTCTTGTTCGGTTGTTTGGGGGAGAACTTGAATCTGTGTGTATGCTAAATACACCACGGTGCATCTGTGCATCTTTAAGGCCTGTCGTAAATCCTCCTTTTCTATGTGCCGGGATTTGTGAGAGTAATGGAACACTCCAACTTCCCCCTTCTCCCTCCTCATATCCCTCTGCCAGCGCTGCAGCCCAGCGGATAACCAAGCGTGGATTAAGAGTGACATTACAGTGAAGAGATGGCTGAGCTGAGAGTGAAGAAGGGTGAGTGCTGGTGTGTGTGTATATATGCTGGATGTGAGTGTGTGTGTGTGTGTGTGTTTAAGACTGATTAGACAGTACGGGTGTTGGTGAGAGGGGAGAGAGGATTAGAGAACCATCTCTGAGTTCTTTAGGTGCTGACACCACTCCACCTCGCCAAGGGCTCAATTTACTGAGGGATCAGACCCATTTATGATATAGTGTGATTATTATCAGTTCAAAGGGCAATTTCTTTACTAGGGTAACCCTTCAACTTGGGAATGTGGACACTTGTGAGACATTTAGGGGTGCATGTACACCTCATTTCATTTAGGGGTGCATGTACACCTCATTTCATTTAGGGGTGCATGTACACCTCATTTCATTTAGGGGTGCATGTACACCTCATTTCATTTAGAGGTGCATGTACACCTCATTTCATTTAGAGGTGCATGTACACCTCATTTCATTTAGAGGTGCATGTACACCTCATTTCATTTAGAGGTGCATGTACACCTCATTTCATTTAGAGGTGCATGTACACCTCATTTCATTTAGAGGTGCATGTACACCTCATTTCATTTAGAGGTGCATGTACACCTCATTTCAGTATCATTGCACATTAGCCCACATTTGAACATATACTGTGATGTAGCTGGACTTATAGAAGAATGAATCTATGCAGCTATAAGAGAATAAGAGAAAGGAGAAGTATATAAATGTGTCCCCACACATCTATTATTCAAATAGATGTGCAAGATGTGGATGTTTGTGTGTGTTTGCCAAATGTTCAGACATTTTAACAGGATTACTGAGTAGTAGCAGGCTCTGGTAAAAGTGTAGGGTATCACACATGCACACTATTCCCTCTTGTTGGATGTGACCTAGACTACCCTAACCCATTTTTTTTCTCCCCAAATCTACCATCTGTCAGTACTGCAGTTCCCTCTGGTTGTCCCCCTGTCCCTTGGAGAATGCTGCTGATGGGCAGACCAGGAAGTGAAATCAGCAGTGTGACTATTGTCATTTGAACTTTATACGGAATAACCTGTTGTGGACCATGCAAGTATTTTTGGAAGCTAGCTATTGATTTGTTTCTGACAGTAAGACATTTAATCAATAATACCTAATATGCACGAGTCAATATGAATGTCGCGTCTTTGTAGCGGAGAAATAGAATGAGCATGGCATGGGTCTGGAGTAGTTACCAGTATCTTGGACATTACTTTCAATGAATAGGCTAGCTAGCTACCGTAGCTGGCTAGGTTACGTTAGATAGGCTGTGCTTTAACATTAGAATAGCTAACGTTACTTTGGCACAACAACAACAAAAACATTTGTAAATAGGCGTTGGGGTGTTAGCATTGAAACCTAGCGCTAGCTAGCTACTCATTGTTTCAGTGCTAGCTTAGCTTTCCAGCTAATTGTGCATGCAAGCTAGCTAACAATTCGTGTTTTTTCCCCTCTATCTAGCTAACTAGCCATGGTGGTTGAGCAGAGAAGCTGGGTGCTGACTGGCGCCACTGTCGCCTTTGTCGCAGCGCTTTACATGCCCTGCACACAGAAGGCTGTCCCCGGTGGAGACTCAGGTAACTTATGAGCTCGTCAGGCAGCCAATCGTGTATGGTTTATGACGAGTGACTGGTGGTGACGTCTCACCTACCGGTGATCTGACTTATCATACAGGTACTATATGTAGCATTGCTCTTGTTAAGGATACAATTTAATCACAGTATATCATGGTTTGTGAGCAAATAACTTTTGCATACACCTTTTCAGTGTGCATGCAGAAGTAGCTAATGTCAGTTCCATACTCCATACATTCAAAATGTTCTCTACTTACCCATATATAACTTGCTACTCCGTTACATCCAAAAACGTTCATATTATATTCAGTGCACACTTTTCTGGTGGTGACATTCCAGTGCATTGAATCTTCTCATTATATGAGGTGCCTGGATACAGCTCTGTACAGTGGCATTGGTGTTGAATAAGCCATCAAGTCCTTTGTTTTAGTTTGTACTGTACTGTCCATGGTGCTGAATGTTTGTTTTCATGTGTCCTGCGAACATACAGTAAACATCTATGCAGTTCTATAGGCTTATTTGATACCATTTGCTAATATTCTTCTATTTGTTTAGTATATCTTGTGCACACTCAGTCTCTTATAGATTGTCTCTTTAACCATCACAAACAAACAGTAAAATTGTATGTAGTTTTATAGGCCTACTTAACATTTACATTACATTTAAGTCATTTAGCAGATGCTCTTATCCAGAGCGACTTACAAATTGGTGCATTCACCTTATGACATCCAGTGGAACAGTCACTTTACAATAGTGCATCTAAATCTTAAAGGGGGGGGGGTGAGAGGGAATACTTAACCTATCCTAGGTATTCCTTAAAGAGGTGGGGTTTCAGGTGTCTCCGGAAGGTGGTGATTGACTCCGCTGTCCTGGCGTCGTGAGGGAGTTTGTTCCACCATTGGGGGGGCCAGAGCAGCGAACAGTTTTGACTGGGCTGAGCGGGAGCTGTACTTCCTCAGTGGTAGGGAGGCGAGCAGGCCAGAGGTGGATGAACGCAGTGCCCTTGTTTGGGTGTAGGGCCTGATCAGAGCCTGGAGGTACTGAGGTGCCGTTCCCCTCACAGCTCCGTAGGCAAGCACCATGGTCTTGTAGCGGATGCGAGCTTCAACTGGAAGCCAGTGGAGAGAACGGAGGAGCGGGGTGACGTGAGAGAACTTGGGAAGGTTGAACACCAGACGGGCTGCGGCGTTCTGGATGAGTTGAAGGGGTTTAATGGCACAGGCAGGGAGCCCAGCCAACAGCGAGTTGCAGTAATCCAGACGGGAGATGACAAGTGCCTGGATTAGGACCTGCGCCGCTTCCTGTGTGAGGCAGGGTCGTACTCTGCGGATGTTGTAGAGCATGAACCTACAGGAACGGGCCACCGCCTTGATGTTGGTTGAGAACGACAGGGTGTTGTCCAGGATCACACCAAGGTTCTTAGCGCTCTGGGAGGAGGACACAATGGAGTTGTCAACCGTGATGGCGAGATCATGGAACGGGCAGTCCTTCCCCGGGAGGAAGGACATGCAGATATGTCTGCCAGACATGCAGAGATGCGATCGCCACCTGGTCATCAGAAGGGGAAAGGAGAAGATTAGTTGTGTGTCGTCTGCATAGCAATGATAGGAGAGACCATGTGAGGTTATGACAGAGCCAAGTGACTTGGTGTATAGCGAGAATAGGAGAGGGCCTAGAACAGAGCCCTGGGGGACACCAGTGGTGAGAGCGCGTGGTGAGGAGACAGATTCTCGCCACGCCACCTGGTAGGAGCGACCTGTCAGGTAGGACGCAATCCAAGCGTGGGCCGCGCCGGAGATGCCCAACTCGGAGAGGGTGGAGAGGAGGATCTGATGGTTCACAGTATCGAAGGCAGCCGATAGATCTAGAAGGATGAGAGCAGAGGAGAGAGAGTTAGCTTTAGCAGTGCGGAGCGCCTCCGTGATACAGAGGAGAGCAGTCTCAGTTGAATGACTAGTCTTGAAACCTGACTGATTTGGATCAAGAAGGTCATTCAGAGAGAGATAGCGGGAGAGCTGGCCAAGGACGGCACGTTCAAGAGTTTGAGAGAAAAGAAAGAAGGGATACTGGTCTGTAATTATTGACATCGGAGGGATCGAGTGTAGGTTTTTTCAGAAGGGGTGCAACTCTCGCTCTCTTGAAGACGGAAGGGACGTAGCCAGCGGTCAGGGATGAGTTGATGAGCGAGGTGAGGTAAGGGAGAAGGTCTCCGGAAATGGTCTGGAGAAGAGGGGAGGGGATAGGGTCAAGCGGGCAGGTTGTTGGGCGGCCGGCCGTCACAAGACGCGAGATTTCATCTGGAGAGAGAGGGGAGAAAGAGGTCAGAGCACAGGGTAGGGCAGTGTGAGCAGAACCAGCGGTGTCGTTTGACTTAGCAAACGAGGATCGGATGTCGTCGACCTTCTTTTCAAAATGGTTGACGAAGTCGTCTGCAGAGAGGGAGGAGGGGGGGGGGAGGAGGATTCAGGAGGGAGGAGAAGGTGGCAAAGAGCTTCCTAGGGTTAGAGGCAGATGCTTGGAATTTAGCGTGGTAGAAAGTGGCTTTAGCAGCAGAGACAGAGGAGGAAAATGTAGAGAGGAGGGAGTGAAAGGATGCCAGGTCCGCAGGGAGGCGAGTTTTCCTCCATTTCCGCTTGGCTGCCCGGAGCCCTGTTCTGTGAGCTCGCAATGAGTCATCGAGCCATGGAGCGGGAGGGGAGGACCGAGCCGGCATGGAGGATAGGGGACATAGAGAGTCAAAGGATGCAGAGAGGGTGGAGAGGAGGGTTGAGGAGGCAGAATCAGGAGATAGGTTGGAGAAGGTTTGAGCAGAGGGAAGAGATGATAAAAAGTTATACTACCTGCGGGAGCGAAGTGGGATGCGACCACATGTGAAATGTTTCCACTATTTGTGGTCAGAACATTGTTTTGTTTCTCATGTGCTTCCTCTGTCTCTTCCTATCAGAGGAGATTATTTTGGCATGAAGTAAAGATTGGCAGTGCACATTTATTTAGTGATAAAGTAAAATTTTCATTCAAATTATGACAATTATGTGCGTTTTAAAGTTGTTTAGTAATGTATTCAGCAGGTAGTGGTGTGTCTCTGCTTGCCTGCAGACTGAGACAGGGAATTACTCCAGTGTCAGGATTACTGATTCATAGATAACCATGGATGGGAGACTGACATTCACATCTGCCACAGTACTTTTGTCAGGCTTTAGTGTCAAGTCTCCTCTCCTCCACCATTTGCATTGTTATTAACATAATGTGGGTTTATTTCCTAAAGAGAAACTGCATTTCCTTCAAAAATCTCTCAATAAGAACAAGATCCAAATGTTTCTCTTTAAGAAAAACGGTTTTGTGTTGGCTAGTAGTTTAGTAAGTTTAACATTCACTTTTGAGGTACAGTAGTTACTAAAATAAGAAATGCCTCATTTATATGCCTTGTTATTGCAGAGAGCAATGGTTATTTAGTGTAGGTAATCTTTAGTTTATATGTTGTTGCAGGGATATTTGCAGCTACTTTTGACCCATGGTAACAAATTTCCATACTAAATCCTCTTTTTATTATGATTTGACAACATTGTGTTATTGACTTGTTAATTGTTTACTCCATGTGTAACTCTGTTGTCTGCTCACACTGTTATGCTTTATCTCGGCCAGGTCGCAGTTGCAAATGTGAGCGTACCAAGTAATTAGGCGTCACTCTAAAGCGGGAAGGTGGAATAAACGAGTCAGGAGTAGGTTTTTCTGATTGAACACGGTTCTCTATTGATGGTATTTTGTCAACAAAAACATTCTAACATAATCAATGAAAAATCTTCCAAGGAAAAAAACACACTTCTTCTCCCGATGAAAAAAGAACATAATAGGATAATCTTTAAACTACAACAAACATAAATCACGGGTTTGTCACCGTCTTCGTGGTTCTTTCAGCACAGCTTCTCTCTCTAGGTGGCCATCTTCCAGAGATAGTTTTCTCTCTTTTATAGGGGAAGGAGAGGATCTCATTAGTACCATCAGCTGTTCTTAATGGACTCTGGTTACCTTGTCTCCCATGCTTTGTTGGGCTACTATCCATGAGCCCAGCCTGCCCTCTAGTGGTCCTTCCACATACCTTCCCCCCCCAGGACCGAACCGGAGGGTCGGGCGCCAGACGCACCGTCTTGGTCGCGTCGGGACAGCGCGTCTGCATTCCCGTTCCTCGATCCGGCCCTGTGGATGACATGGAAAGAGAACGGTTGTAAAGACAAAAACCATCTGGCTATTCTGTTGTTATTGTTTCTCTTACCAGCCATCCACGTGAGGGGCGCATGGTCAGTAACTAATGCAAACCTCCGACCCAGTAGGTAGTACCGGAGATAATCGAGGGCCCACTTGATGGCTAAGGCCTCTTTCTCAACGGTCGCATACCTCTGTTCCCGATCGCTGAGTTTCCTACTAATGAAGAGAATTGGCTTCTCTGCTTCACCTTCACCCTGAGCTAGTACGGCCCCGAGCCCTGTATCCGAGGCGTCGACCTGCACAATGAACTCTTGTGAGAAGTCCGGAGCCTGTAGAACGGGATCAGAACACAGGCCATCTTTTAACAATTGAAAGGCCTCTTCCGTCTCGTCTTTCCACTCTACCTGGTTTGGCAGGTTTTTCCTGATGAGGTTTGTGAGGGGGTTGGCAATGGTTGCATATCCCGGGATAAAACGGCGATAATATCCTGTTATCCCTAAGAAGGCCCGAACGTCTCGCTTGGTCCCGGGTCGAGGCCAGTCACGAATTGCCCTGGTCTTCTCTGCCTGCGGGCGTATTTTCCCATTCCCCACGGTATACCCCAGGTATTCCGCTTCGGACAGGCCCAGGCAGCATTTATTTGGATTGGCTGTCAACCCTGTGGCTTCCAAACTCACGAGCACCGCCCGTAATCGCAGGAGGTGACTATCCCAGTCCTCGCTGTGGATGACCACATCGTCTATGTACGCCGCTGCATACTCTTGATGGGGCCGTAGAATGGCATCCATGAGGCGTTGGAAGGTTGCAGCGGCTCCGTGCAGTCTGAAGGGCATCCTCACATACTGGAAAAGCCCCTCTGGGGTGGCGAAGGCAGTCTTTGGGCGATCCTCCGGAGCCACCGGCACTTGCCAATATCCCTTCGTCAAATCCAGGGTAGTGATGAACTTGGCCTTTCCTAAGCGCTCCAAGAGTTCATCCACGCTGGGCATGGGGTACGCATCGAATGTAGAGATGGCATTCACGCCCCTAAAGTCGTTGCAGAGTCTCATACTACCATCGGCTTTGGGGACCGGACTATGGGACTGGACCACTCGCTCGTCGAGGGCTCGATCACGCCCATCCTCAACATCTCCTTCATCTCTTTCTTAGCGATGACTCTGCGAGCCTCAGGAATCCTGTAAGGGCGGATATGCACTTTCTTGCCGGGTTCAGTATGGATATGGTGGAACAGGACATCTGTTTGTCCTGGGAATGGAGAGAATATTCGACCAAGTTCATAATCAGCTTGTCTAGCTGTCTTGACTGCTCCGGTAGGAGAGTTTGGCCACGGCGCACCTGTGGTAGAGCCTCTTTTTTTTTTTTTGCCCTCCAGGGCCATCAAAGCCACCTCCTCCTCTCATCCATGGTACGTCTTCAGCAGGTTTATGTGATAGAGTTGGACCTTCTTCCTCCTGTCAGGTTGCTTGATGAGGTAATTGACCGGTGAGACCCTTTTCATTACCTCGTAGGGCCCCCTCCACTGCGCCAGTAAGCGATGTTCGGCCGTGGGCACAAGCACCATCACTTTCTCTCCCACGGTGAACTCACGGGGGGTCGCAGATTTATCATAGGCCCGGCCTTGGGTCCTTTGGGCCTTCTCCATATGCTCCTTGACTATGGGCCACACTGCTGACAGGCGGTCTCTCATCAGGGTAACGTGTTCTATTGTGGATCGAAAGGGGCATGGTTGGGTCTCCCAGGTCTCCTTGGCTAAGTCGAGGATTCCTCGACAGGGTCTGCCATAGAGCAATTCAAACGGAGAGAATCCAGTGGATGCCTGGTGTACTTCTCGCAGGGCAAACATTAAGTGTGGGAGAAGCATGTCCCAGTTTTTCCCGTCTCGGGACACCACTCTTCTCAACATGCTTTTTAATTGTTTTGTTCAAGCGTTCACACAACCCATCTGTTTGAGGGTGGAATATGCTTGTACGTATCTGTTGAACCTGATATAACCGACACAAGTCCTTCATCAACCGGGACATGAACGGGGTTCCTTGATCGGTTAAGATAGTCTTGGGAAGGCCCACACGAGAGAACATCAGGAATAACTCCTTGGCAATTCCCTTTGACGACATGTTACACAGGGGTATGGCCTCCGGGAACTTGGTAGCATAATCTATAACCACTAGGATGTACTCGTGTCCTCTGGCGGATTTTGGGAGGGGTCCTACGAGGTCCATAGCTATGCGTTCAAAGGGAGTCTATGATTGGGAGAGGAATCAAAGGGTTACGTAGGTGTGGCCGTGGGGCTGTACGTTGACATTGATCACACGTCTTACAATACCTGGCCACATCTCGGGTGACACGGGGCCAATAGAATCTCTGCATGATTCTGTCAATAGTCTTGTCTCGTGCCAGGTGTCCTCCTAGGACGTGGGAATGGGCTAACTGTAGAACTGTATCCCTGTATGGTCTAGGCACCATTAGTAATTCCTGGTTTTCCCCCCTTCGTCGTACGACCCAGTATAAGAGACCCCGCCTGATTGCATAGTAAGGAAGAGGGGGCTCACCTGATCCGTCGACGTTCCTCCCGTCGATCACCTTCACCTTCCTCATGGCCTCCCTTAGGTCTGGGTCTCTATGCTGCGAGGTGCCGAACTGTCCCTTTAATTCCTAGGGCAGGTCAACCTCAGTAGAGGGATGTGGAGGTTGTTCCACATCCCCATCAGGGGAGATCAGGGGAGATCAGGAGGTTCCCTCCTCGGATGGAGCTTCAAATATATCCCTTAGTGCCTGGTTGCTCCTTCCTTCCTGCGTTGTGTATAACCCTTCACAGGTGTCTTCATCGGTGGTTTCCTGGAATATCTGACGTAAACGTTGGGTCGCTATTTCTTCCTCTGCTGTAGAGGACGAGGACGCGGCTACGTCTCCTTGTAGTACTACTACCTCGGGCTTGGAGATTCTCTTCTTTCCTGTCCCCCTTCTTCCCGTGCATAACGTGAAGAAGCTCCTAATAATCTGCCGAAGCTCCTTATATAGGGGACAGTCTCTCCCAATCAATAATGGCACCTTCAGCTGGGGCACTTTCCCTGCCCTGACTGTACACCTTCCTTTTGGAGTGAGAATAGGCAGATTCACAGTGGGGTAATAGTGGGTGTCTCCATGGATACAGGATACGGCTACTTTGTCTGGTAGCAGTGTTGCGGAGGTCACCATCCGCTCCTCTACTAACGTAACCATACTTCCCGAGTCGAGAATAGCTACCACATCTTGTCCTTCAACTCGCACCGGAATCTCTGAGGCTGGGGCTATCTCCGCAGCTCAGCTTAAATCACGGGTTTGTCTTCGTGATTCTTTCAGCACAGCTTCTCTCTTTCGGTGGCCATCTTCCAGAGATAGTTTTCTCTCTTTTGGTGGCCATCTTCCAGAGATAGTTTTCTCTCTTTTATAGGGGAAGGAGAGCATTAGTACCGTCAGCTGTGCTTAATTGACTCTGGTTACCTTGTCTCCCATGCTTTGTTGGGCTACTATCCATGAGCCCAGCCTGCCCTCTAGTGGTCCTTCCACACAAATGAGAACTTGTTCTCAACTAGCCTACCTGGTTAAATAAAGGTGAAATAAAAAATTAATTAATTAATTAATTTAATGCATTTCATTAAGTAATGGCCTGTGTAAGTAGGCTACAAACTGTGCTTAGAAATATCATACCGGTATGTACACTACATGACAAAAAAATATGTGGACACCTGCTCGTCAAAAATCTTTCCAGCTATTCCAGCCTCCACTCTTCTGGGAAGACTTTACACTAGATGTTGGAACATTGCTGCTGGAACTTTCCATTCAGTCACAAGAGCATTACACGGAACCCAAACCGGCTGCGCGCGTGCGCTATCGTGCAAACATTTATTTCCCCCCCCCACACCAAACGCGATCACGACACGCATATTAAAATATCAAAACAAACTCTGAACCAATGACATTAATTTGGGGACAGGTTGAAAATCATTAAACATGTATGGCAATTTAGCTAGTTAGCTTGCACTTGCTAGCTAACGTTAATTTGTCCTATTTAGCTAGCTTGCTGTTGCTAGCTAATTTGTCCTGGGATATAAATATTGAGTTGTTATTTTACCTGAAATGCACAATGACCTCTACTCTGACAAAAAACGTCCAACCGAATCATTTCTAGTCATCTCTCCTCCTTCCAGGCTTTTTCATCATTTAACTTATATGGTGATCGCATCTAAACTTTCATTGTATTACCACAACTACAGGCAAAACAGTTCGTATTTCAATCACACCCACGTGGGTATAACCAATGAGGAGATGGCACGTGGGTACCTGATGCTATAAACCAATGAGGAGATGGGAGAGGCGGGACTTTCAGCGCAATCTGCGTCAGAAATAGGAATGAGTTCTATTTTAGCCCTTGGTGTAGCAGACGTTAGTTGGCGCTCAAGCAGTGTGGGTGTAACAATTGAATAACATAATTTGCGGTGCATGCGACGTGTCGGGTCTGGTCAGCATGTTAGTGATGTCAGAGACTGATGTTGGGTGATTAGGCCTGGCTCACAGTCAGCGTTACAATTCATCCCAAAGATCTCAACAAACCATTTCTGTATGGACCTCTCTTTGTGCACAGGGGCATTGCCATGCTGAAACAGGAAAGGGCCTTCCCCAAACTGTTGTTACAATGTTGAAAGCACAGAATCGTCTAGAATGTCATTGTATGCTGGAAGTAAGGGGCCTAGCCTGAACCGTGAAAGTAGCCCCAGAACATTATTCCTCCTCCAACAAACTTTACAGTCGGCACTATGCATTGGGGCAGGTAGCTTTCTCCTGGCATCCTGCAAACCTAGATTCGTTCGTCGGACTGCCAGATGGTGAAGCGTGATTTATCACTTCAGAGAATGCTATTTCACTGCTCCAGAGTCCAATGGTGGCGAGCTTTACACCACACTGTGCATGGCGATCTTAGGTTTGTGTGCGGCTGCTCGGCCATGGAAACCCATTTCATGAATTCCCCGATGAACAGGTCTTGTGCTGACGTTGCTTCCAGAGGCAGTTTGGAACTCAGTAGTGAGTGTTTCAACTGAGGACAGATGCTTCAGCACTCGGTGGTCTCGTTCTGTGAGCTTGTGTGGCCTACCACTTCGCTGCTGAGCTGTTGTTGTTGCTCCTTGACATTTCCACTTCACAATAACAGCACTTACAGTTGACCTGGCAGCTTTAGCAGGGCAGAAATTTGACGAACTGACTTGATGGAAAGGTTGAAAGTCAGAGCTCTTCAGTAAGGCCATTCTACTGCCAATGTTGTCTATGGAGGCTGTGTGCTCGATTTTTATACACCTGTCAAGCTGTGTGTGGCTGAAAAAGTAAAAGCCACTGATTTGAAGGGGGTGTCCACATACTATTGTGTGTATATATAGTGTAGGTTCAGCTACAGTGAAAGTGGATTTGGGGGCATGAATGCTTTGCTCACTAGGCTTGTTTTGTTCTGGCATACATTCTGCAAAGGGGAAATACATTGAAACTGCATTTTGGAAGATGGAACCATTTGAAAAGCCTGGGCCAGATATGGGGGAGTAGGGGAGAGTACAGGAGAAAAGCCCCGAGTAGCCCTGCTGGTTGTGATGCTGCCGAGAGGCCTGGGCCTTTGAAAAAACGTCCAGACCCTTCTCCACAGCGTTTAGGTACGGTGCAGGATGCCCGCTCCGATAGTGCCAGCTGAACACCCTTTCCCAATTCTCCAGGTCTCCGTTTCCATGTTCTAATCTCTTTAGGTGTGATGCGCCCCAGAGAGGCTTGAGCACACCCTGCGGGAACGCTGTTGTCTAGGAATGTGGTGTGTGGAAGTGACAGGGATTATGGGAAGGCTGGTGTGGGTGCCTGTGCTCTGCTATAACAAAGACTCTTGGCGTCCACGCTGCTACCCTGTCGACTCATATATTTCCCCATTTTAGTAATGGGACCGCAGCACTGCTGTATCTCTGTGCCTCTGCCACTCTGATGTTGTGGCCCTATATTATTTACAATTGTATGTTGGTGTGTAAAAGTGTACAATATGGAATGTGTAGTGTGAAATGGAAGATGAGACAGAGTGGTGATAAATGACGACAGGTAGTTCTCATGCCAGGTGAAATGGACCAATGGAAACATTTGAGCTGTGCAATTGAAGAGGTTTCGGGTTTCATGGCCTATTAAACTGATAAGAGTGAGGGCGCTTCATGCGCCAGAAAGTCCAACATGATAATGCACTGTATCACAGAGGTTAAATGCAGAAAATAGAGGCAGGTCGGCCAACTGTTTGAAATTCTACTGCAATGTTCTGTCATTTTGGTATTGCATCAAAACCCCAGTTCTTGCAATTCTACAGTCATCTTGTATGTTTGTGTGTGTTACTGATATTTATAAAAATCATATTTCTCAACTGAAAAATGTATTTTAATTCAGTCAATATGGCCAAATATGAATTATAGCACAGAGCTAGAAGAACCATTTCCAACTATATATCAACATTTATTGCAAATTGACCACATGTAACACCATCATAACAATTATATAGACAAATTTGCAAAGACTCTCTTATACGCAAATGTATCAGTCAAGTTATATTTCATACAAAACCTTGATGCAAAAACTACAATTCTCATTTCTTAATCTGTTTTTATGTAGAAAAATATTGTCATTGAATTGTACCCCAGAGAAAACAAGATCTGATTTATCTATATTCGTCCAGCAGAGGGTGTTGTGTAGGGCACACGCATTTATCAATTACATTTCATCTGAACAAAATTTCAATTTTCATGAGTGGGAGATGCAAACATTGGGTGAAAAATCTGTGTAATTGGAAACGGATTGGATAGAATCTGGCACAAATGGGTTTGTGCCCAAAAATGATCTGATGCATCCTGAAATAGCGTTTAGGGGGATGAATGCATTTTATGCTGCACCCCACACAGAGGTAGAGACAGTCATAAACCTTGCAACCAGCTCCTGTGTCCTTAAGCTTACCTCATCAGGCTCTCATTGTCACCAACACTGCCTCCATCTCTGTGTCCTCTCTGGACCAAAGGAGAGTCTGGGAGTGTGTGAACAGAGAGAAAGGGATGGAAAGACGAAAGAGAAGGGACCTGGTGCATGGGGAGGTTTGGAACTGGAGCGATACTCTCAGATCAGCCTACGTGTGTGCCTGTGTGGCGATGCATTGGGGAGGAAGTGTTATGGTGTGTTTGTGTGTGTGTGTGGCGGAGATGGGAGTAGTTTTGCTGTGTGTGTGTGTGTGTGTGCGTGTGTGTAGGGGGGAGAATCGAGAGAGGAAGAGAATGAGCATGCCGCTTAGGAAATGTCACACTGGGAAGATTTGCAGGTTTTGATCCAGGCAAATTAATGCAAAACCCCAGTGCAAGTATTTGATTTGGGAAAACTTTGGAGCAGACTTGTCTCTTAATAATAATGATTGGGTTTACATTAATTTCCTCCCCTATTGTCTTCCACAGGAGAGCTGATCACCGCTGCTTGTGAGCTGGGGGTAAGCGTTAGCCGTATTGTTTAATCAATTCACTCATTAACTCCTTTAAGCATCACGGAAGTTTAATTAAGCACGGGCAGAAAGCAGATTAATTTACTTTCAGTCCACAGGTTTTTCCCTTCTTTTCTATACACTTATTTGACTAAGTTGGAAGTAGAGAATGCTATAATTTGCAACCCGTTTTTCAAATCCAATTAAAGTCAATGGTAAGGCGATGGCTTTCTTAGGCTCTGCCTTATGTATGGTATAAGGCTCATTATATCTTTTTTTTGTGTGTGTGTGTAAGCTGGGAAGAATGAACTAAATCGGGTTAACAGTTATAATAAGTTTTATTATTTAATAAAGTTTATTACGCTGCTGTGATCCTTTTAGGGAGGCTGTGTCGGTGTCACTATGCCAGTAATCCTGTCGTTAGTGCCGCAGTCCGTGTGGCCTGCGTGTCTGGCCTCCCCAGTGTTTGGAGGTCCTCCCTGGGCCCGGGAACGCCGGCCCTCCCCTCTGATCCCCTGAGCTCTGGAGCTCTCTCTCCCCACAGCTCCCAGTGGCCTTGGTGTCCCTCCGCTGTCCTTTAGCTCTTTAACTATGAGCCGGTCCATCTGGATTTGCCCCCAAATCCCGTCTTTCCTACCTCCACCTCATGTTCACCTGTGTGGTGCTGCCTGCCTGTCTGACCCACCCATCTGTTTATCAAACTGGGATTTTTCACTGTCTCCCTTCACCCATTCTTTTTCTATTTCTCTCTCTCTCTCTCTCTCTCTTGGGCTCCTCCCCCTTCTCTGTGCCTTTTTACCGCCCACATTTCTTCTCCTTCTGTCTCTCCATTTGACCTCCCTTTGACCGCCCTCGCTTTAAAAGCTCCTCCAGTCTCTCACCACTCTCCTCAGACCTAGCTGAGGCTGGTTGTTGTGGACATACCCAGGGATCCAGTGAGCCTCGGCCGTGTCCATGATGATTGGTGGTGCAATCACTCTCTCACCTCTCAGTGGCGGCTCCATATGAAGGGCTGCCCCTGCTCTACGGCTGACCCAGCCTTATCTGTGTCAGGGAAGGAGTCTGTGTGTAATGACTGAGCCCTTATCGGCCTGGAGGAGACTTAGCGGCTAATTGCAGTGATATCTGGGATCCCCCGGGTGAGAGTGGCTGCGGCTCTGAGGGGGTTTGGGGGGCTGGTGTGCACCACGTGCTGCTGCACGGACCCCAGAGAGTTGCCTTGTCCTTGGGAAGTGATGAAGGGAGGAAGAGGAGGAGGAATGGTTTGTGTAGAGAGACAAAAGAGGGTTGAGAGGCCCTCTCATAGCAGAGTCAGTCAGTCAGTGGTCAGGACACAGTAACAGTATGGCTGTCTAGGCGTACCACTCCATCCCTTCACTTCCACCACCACTCCCCCTGGGGCACTCAGGTGCAGCACTGGTGGAAGTGAGGCTAATTAAAATGACAGGCTTTCATTACCCTGCTACCACCTCTCCCTTTCATCCTGCCTCAGCCCCGTACCCCCACTCTGTATAGTTCCACCACACTTATTTAAACATTTCCCACTCCTGAAATGCATTAGCCTGATATCCTGGGCCAGGAGTATTTCCTGAATGGGCCAGGAAAAACTTCTACCTATACACTGATGTCCTCAGGATAGTGGGCTCCCTCCTGTTGCTCTCCTCATCATCCCTCCCCCGGTTACTGTCCTCTCTCTCTCTCTCTGTTGGTGCAGGTGGCTCACCCCCCGGGATACCCAGTCTTCACCCTCTTAGCCTGGCTGGCTCTGTCCCTGCTGCCCTATCTCTCCCTCTCTGTGTCTCCGGCCCACAGTGTCAACCTGCTGAGCAGCTTGCTGGGGGCCGGGGCCAGCGGGGCCCTCTGCTTCACTGTCTGCAGGTAAGACTACAGCACATCGCTAGGGCTAGGCGTCTCTCCTGGTCAAGTCACCTAGTCAGGAAAAACTCCAGGTCCTTCTTATCTAATTATAATCAACATGGTTAGTCTGCTGCATCCAATAGTAATTCTGCTATTCTGCATGTTTGTCAATGATATAGATCAGTGGTACCCAAATGTTTTATAGTCCCGTGGACTGGAGGCAGGGCATGAAAGGGATAACGAATCCAGTTGTTTGTGTCATCTGTTTCGGGAAAGTACCTGGGTATATTGCGCACCCAACTCACTCAGATGCTTCGCTATTTCACATTTGACTTTGACTGTCCGTAAGCTTGAGTTCATTTGCGCACAAAAAAATCATACAATGATGGAAAGACCTGTGTGTTGTCCTTGTTCATGCAGACAGAGAAGAGCTACAACTTCTTAATTATAGCCTCAATTTTGTCCCGCACATTGAAAGTAGTTGTGGAGAGTCCCTGTAATCCTAGATTCATATCATTCAGGCCAGAAAAAACATCACCCAAATAGGCCAGTCGTGTGACAAACTCATCATGCAAGCGGTCAGACAAGTGAAAAATATGGTCAGCGAAGAAAACTTTAAGCCCGTTTCTCAATACAAAAAAACGTGTCAATACATTGCCCCTTAATATCCAGCGCAATTCTATCTGTTGTAATAGCGTTACATGGTCGCTGCCGATATCATTGCATAGTGCAGAAAATACACAAGAGTTCAGGGGCCTTGCTTTAACAAAGTTAACTATTTTCACTGTAGTGTCCAAAACGTCTTTCAAGCTGTCAGTCATACCCTTGGCAGCAAGAGCCCCTCGGTGGATGCTGCAGTGTACCCAAGTGGCGACGGGAGCAACTGCTTGCACTTGCAATACCACTCCACTATGTCTACCTGTCATGGCTTTTGTGCCATTATTACAGATACCAACACATTTTGACTACCAAAGTCCGTTTGATGTCAAAAAGCTGTCCAGCGCTTTAAAAATATCCTCTCATCCAGCTATATCATTGGCTTGTATGCGAAGCAGTAATTGTTTCAAAACATCTCCTGCCACGTCACTGATCCGTCGTGAAACAGTGTTGTTTGATGAAGGCAATGTCTGTATAGTTTTTTTTGCCTTTTCCCCTAACATTATCCCAGCCATATCCGCAGCAACAAGAAGAACTAAGTCCTCCAAAATAGTATGGGACTTGCCTGTCCTAGCCACTCGGTAGCTCACCATATAAGACACTTCTAGCCCCTTATTAATGGTATCTGTTGCTTTTATACATGTCTTACTACTCGAAAGTCGTCTTAATTTTCCCTCAAAAAACTCCAGTGGCTTATTTTTCAAATCGTCATGTTTTGTTTCTAAATGTCTGCGCAATAGTGAAGGTTTCATTGAGTTGTGAGATAGTACTTTTGCACATATAACACACTGTGGCTGAGGAAAGGCACAACTCTCAATATAATTGAACCACAAATCAATGTAGTTCTCATCAATATTTGCGCCTCTTCGATGGTCCAACGTCCCTGTCTGTTGTTCGGTGTTTTACCGGGTAAGGGGGCAGTAGCTCTTCAGCTGCATCTGATTCACAACTCTCAGTGTCCATGCTAGTTGGGCTAACAACGGATTACTGATGTTAGCATTGGATGTGCTCGTGGAAGCAGAACAACTTGTGTCATTGACAGGTGCAGGTGTAGTAGCGCTGGTATATGTCTCTATGGAAGCAGAACAACTTGTGTCATTGACAGGTGCAGGTGTAGTACCGCTGGTAGTAGCAGTACTACCAGTAGAGCTGGTATATGTCTCTATGGAAGCAGAACAACTTGTGTCATTGACAGGTGCAGGTGTAGTACCGCTGGTAGTAGCAGTACTACCAGTAGAGCTGGTATATGTCTCTATGGAAGCAGAACAACTTGTGTCATTGACAGGTGCAGGTGTAGTACCGCTGGTAGTAGCAGTACTACCAGTAGAGCTGGTATATGTCTCTATGGAAGCAGAACAACTTGTGTCATTGACAGGTGCAGGTGTAGTAGTGCTGGTAGTAGCAGTACTACCAGTAGAGCTGGTATATGTCTCTATGGAAGCAGAACAACTTGTATCATTGACAGGTGCAGGTGTAGTACCGCTGGTAGTAGCAGTACTACCAGTAGAGCTGGTATATGTCTCTATGGAAGCAGAACAACTTGTTGTTGCCCGGTGCAGGTGTAGTACCGCTGGTAGTAGCAGTACTACCAGTAGAGCTGGTATATGCCTCTATGGAAGCAGAACAACTTGTTGTTGACAGGTGCAGGTGTAGTACCGCTGGTAGTAGCAGTACTACCAGTAGAGCTGGTATGTGTCTCTATGGAAGCAGAACAACTTGTTGTTGACAGGTGCAGGTGTAGTACCGCTGGTAGTAGCAGTACTACCAGTAGAGCTGGTATGTGTCTCTATGGACGCGGGCCTTACTTGTTTTAACCATTTATACATTTTTGAGAAAATGGAACGAGCAGCAGCTATGTTTGGCTACACACCGACACTTCGTGGAATTCCATTTACATTTACATTTACATTTAAGTCATTTAGCAGACGCTCTTATCCAGAGCGACTTACAAATTGGTGCATTCACCTTATGACATCCAGTGGAACAACCACTTTACAATAGTGCATCTAAATATTTTAAGGGGGGTGAGAAGGATTACTTTATCCTATCCTAGGTATTCCTTAAAGAGGTGGGGTTTCAGGTGTCTCCGGAAGGTGGTGATTGACTCCGCTGTCCTGGCGTCGTGAGGGAGTTTGTTCCACCATTGGGGAGCCAGAGCAGCGAACAGTTTTGACTGGGCTGAGCGGGAACTGTACTTCCTCAGTGGTAGGGAGGCGAGCAGGCCAGAGGTGGATGAACGCAGTGCCCTTATTTGGGTGTAGGGCCTGATCAGAGCCTGGAGGTACTGAGGTGCCGTTCCCCTCACAGCTCCGTAGGCAAGCACCATGGTCTTGTAGCGGATGCGAGCTTCAACTGGAAGCCAGTGGAGAGAGCGGAGGAGCGGGGTGACGTGAGAGAACTTGGGAAGGTTGAACACTAGACGGGCTGCGGCGTTCTGGATGAGTTGTAGGGGATTAATGGCACAGGCAGGGAGCCCAGCCAACAGCGAGTTGCAGTAATCCAGACGGGAGATGACAAGTGCCTGGATTAGGACCTGCGCCGCTTCCTGTGTAAGGCAGGGTCGTACTCTGCGGATGTTGTAGAGCATGAACCTACAGGAACGGGCCACCGTCTTGATGTTAGTTGAGAACGACAGGGTGTTGTCCAGGATCACGCCAAGGTTCTTAGCGCTCTGGGAGGAGGACACAATGGAGTTGTCAACCGTGATGGCGAGATCATGGAACGGGCAGTCCTTCCCCGGGAGGAAGAGCAGCTCCGTCTTGCCGAAGTTCAGCTTGAGGTGGTGATCCGTCATCCACACTGATATGTCTGCCAGACATGCAGAGATGCGATTCGCCACCTGGTCATCAGAAGGGGGAAAGGAGAAGATTAATTGTGTGTCGTCTGCATAGCAATGATAGGAGAGACCATGTGAGGTTATGACAGAGCCAAGTGACTTGGTGTATAGCGAGAATAGGAGAGGGCCTAGAACAGAGCCCTGGGGGACACCAGTGGTGAGAGCGCGTGGTGAGGAGACAGATTCTCGCCACGCCACCTGGTAGGAGCGACCTGTCAGGTAGGACGCAATCCAAGCATGGGCAGCGCCGGAGATGCCCAACTCGGAGAGGGTGGAGAGGAGG
Organism: Oncorhynchus gorbuscha; assembly: GCF_021184085.1. Taxonomy (NCBI): domain Eukaryota; kingdom Metazoa; phylum Chordata; class Actinopteri; order Salmoniformes; family Salmonidae; genus Oncorhynchus; species Oncorhynchus gorbuscha. Next base: position 25,288,456 of record NC_060189.1, on the reverse strand, counting down.
ATCTGATGGTTCACAGTATCGAAGGCAGCCGATAGGTCTAGAAGGATGAGAGCAGAGGAGAGAGAGTTAGCTTTAGCGGTGCGGAGCGCCTCCGTGATACAGAGAAGAGCAGTCTCAGTTGAATGACTAGTCTTGAAACCTGACTGATTTGGATCAAGAAGGTCATTCTGAGAGAGATAGCGGGAGAGCTGACCAACGACGGCACGTTCAAGAGTTTTGGAGAGAAAAGAAAGAAGGGATACTGGTCTGTAGTTGTTGACATCGGAGGGATCGAGTGTAGGTTTTTTCAGAAGGGGTGCAACTCTCGCTCTCTTGAAGACGGAAGGGACGTAGCCAGCAGTCAGGGATAAGTTGATGAGCGAGGTGAGGTAAGGGAGAAGGTCTCCGGAAATGGTCTGGAGAAGAGAGGAGGGGATAGGGTCGAGCGGGCAGGTTGTTGGGCGGCCGGCCGTCACAAGACGCGAGATTTCATCTGGAGAGAGAGGGGAGAAAGAGGTCAGAGCACAGGGTAGGGCAGTGTGAGCAGAACCAGCGTTGTCATTTGACTTAGCAAACGAGGATCGGATGTCGTCGACCTTCTTTTCAAAATGGTTGACGAAGTCATCTGCAGAGAGGGAGGAGGGGGGGGGGGTTCAGGAGGGAGGAGAAGGTGGCAAAGAGCTTCCTAGGGTTAGAGGCAATTCCCATGAGAGAGTAACGGTTAATGTGATTGGATGTTAATTATTTGACTGGGTTACCTGTATTTGACATTGTGTTGTTATTTCGCTGAACACTAGATGGTTTAATTTTATTTTTTTGCAGTGAAACGAGGCTACTCAGGTGAGGAAAAAAAAACTCACCCAAAGATTGGAAAATATAAATGTTTGAAAATGTGAAAAGAAATATATATATATATCATTTATTTTTAAAGTGAATTACATTTTAGAAATGGATAATTACTAAATGAGCCAACAAATGGGTTTTTAGCACAAAATGTAAATTCTCTTCGTAGCACAATTCTGTAATCCCTGAACATTTTCCAACTGACGTTTGCATCCTGCTGCTTGGTGAATGGACTGGTGATATTTTTGGGTCGTTTCTGACTGGCAGTGGTGTTCCTGATCCCCCTTTTCTGTATTCAGAGCAGAGTCCCACCACACTCCTCCCCCACAAACACACCCAGCCTGTTTACCCATCACCTACCCGTTGTGTGTGTATGTGTGTATCACACAGTCACAGCCCCCTCCAAGTGCCTGACACCCCCCATCACCCAGCATGCTCCCAATCCTGACATGGCACGATTTTTAATCTCCCCCTTCTGCACTCCTGGGTCTAAAAGGGACAGGATCCTCCCTCCCTCTCTCCCTCCCTCCAATCAGGACCTCAGAATGTTAGCCACTGTGTCTCTGTACATTCCCATGCCACCCTGCCTACGGCCCTCCTCCTGCAGCTCTGCCTGCTGACCCCATCATGTAAGGAGTCTTTTCCCCCTCTCTCTCTTTGTCTGCTTTTATCTCACACGGTTGCCTGGTCTATCTTACATCGACCGTTTGCTGATTTTGATAGTTTCCTACGTGTGCTCTGTGCACCATTGGTGGCAGCTTAATTTCAGACGTTTTCCCCATAGTTGTACATGTACATGGCCCATTTATGCATGCAGTGCTATTTTGAGAATGTACTGTGCACCGTGTTAGATTTTACCATTCCAACAAATAAATTGTGGCGTATGTTAGAAACTGTGCCATTTGTAGCACAGATACAGAACCAGCAAGCTGTTTTGGGCCAGAGAAAGCAGGTGATACAGGGCTGGTAAAGGGAGTGTCACTGTTCCCATGTGGGCTGCAGTGAGCTGGGTCCATTTCCTGTGTGCTTGGCCGGTGGTGTCTGGGTGGCAGGTGGGCTGAAGGGGATCAGGGTACAGGGTCAGCCCTGCTGGTGCAGGACAGGGGCTGGGGAGGAAGTGCTCTCTCCATGTGGACTGGCCCTCAGCCCGGACTGACTGACTTCAGCCTCACTCTCAGCCCCTGTCCTGCCTCTCCTCCCCTCTTCAGAGGTGACTCATAACCTGAAACCGGCCGGCCTCCCAAGAGAGGGCAGAGTAGAGGAACATTCTTATTATTTCTTTCCACTCTCACTCACTCCAAAAATCCCAGTATGTTAGTGGCTAGCCAGAGCTTAGTGAAATGGTGCGATTGATCGTTTATGAAACAAATTCCAAAACGCAGTTGAGTCCAAATCGGAGACAGAGACCGAGAGAATGAGATCCACAGAGCAACAAACCACAGAGGGAACAGTTAGAGAGTAGTTGTTCCTGTTCCCTCTGTGGTTTGTTGCTCTGTGGATCTCATTCTCTCGGTCTCTGTCTCCGATTTGGACTCAACTGCGTTTTGGAATTTGTTTCATAAACGATCAATCGCACCATTTCACTAAGCTCTGGCTAGCCACTAACATACTGGGATTTTGGAGACAGCATCTATGCATGCTGTCTGAAGATATTTGGACCACAACACATGGAAAGTTCTGCCCTGTTTGTAATCTCTAAGGATTTAGATCAAATTTTGGATTATAATTAAACTAAGTGAAAAGTCATTATGAGGACCCCCCTAATGGGCTGATGGGCACTGAGGACTTCAGCCAGAGCACCCAGTCATACCCTCTAAGCTTTTAAGTATGAATGTATAATTTACGCTTTTCAATTTGAAAAATAAGCATAAAGGTTTTAGTCATTATCTGTCTGGAGCATGATTTGGGTTGAGGCTGTGGCTGAAGTTCAGCTGGCAGACTTGGTATGGTACTGATAGGGCTTGAGGGGGCAAGGGGGGTAGATGGTTTCCGGAATGGTCGCTGGGGGCATTGGGTGCTTCGCCCGTGCCCGGTAGGGTGGCAGAGATGACATGCCACGCCCCTGTGGGGGTCCCTCCGGCCAGACCTGGCCCTCAGACTAAATGCCAAGACTGACCAGTCTGCACTCCCTCCCTGCTCAGCCCTCTCAGGAGCATTTGAGCTAATCTCACTAAGCTGAACTATAGTAATACCTATTCTATGTCTGTGATTGACATCTACCCTGGTTGGTATCCAATCTCCATGTAACTTTTGTTTGTATCCCAGCAGTATTTTGAGAGTGGTTACGCAAGTGGTTGCACCAGAGGAATAGTCACAGTTTCAAATGCGTAGGGCATTATAGCATTGAAGTTATTACATGATATCCACTCTTTTATTCTTTTCATGGACTTGAAAGCAGTTCCTCCAAAACAGTAAATTGCAAAAGACCTTGAAATGCGTCTGTAATATTCCCAACATAGCAAGCCTTTGATGTATCAATTTAAATTAGTCGGACAGATTGCTGTTTTTTAATGTGGTGGAATGTAAATTGATAGACTTGGAAGCCATTTCTCCCTAAACTGCCAGTTGCGTAAGTGTAAAATGTAGCACTTAGCTTCCCTTTGATTTGTCAATTACAGCACACTTGGCTTGATCACATGGTTTGATGGACAAAATTCCCGTCTCCTATGTTATCACACCAGGACTAAACAAGCCTTTAAGGACGGTGGCCATAATGATAATAATTAGTAAATCAAATGTTTTTTTTTGTCACATGCTTTGTAAACAACAGGTGTAGACTAACAGTGAAATGCACAGTTACGGGCCCTTCCCACAATGCAGAGAGAAAAATAGAAAAACAATAACACAAGGAATAAATAAATACACAATGAGTAACGATAACTTGGCTACCAGTACCGAGTGGATGTGCAGGGGTACGATTGCACTTGAAACTTCCTAGGAATAGAATGTGACCCTATCAGTCCTACAAAAGTCCTCTATACAGTCTCAGGAGGACTATAAGAACGTGTGTACCCTGTGAAAGGGGATAATCCAAAGAGCTCAGTATTTGGTGCTCCCTCATTTCACAGTTTATCTACTAAAGCTCCTCTGAATCTGTGCTACCTGAGAGGAATCTCTCTCACGCCGTTCCTATAGTAATCCTGAGACCAGAGACTGAGACGGAGTACACTGACACAGCCAGTGGAACGCTAAAACAACAAAAACACTGTCCCCACCAACATCCAACAATCAGCACTTATGACACGTCGTGTGATCGTACGATTACATAACAACAGGATTCGTGAGGCGCACCAAATGTGCCCCGTCCCCTCCCTCCCCCATCCCAAAGGCACACCGGCCGAGACACTCAGCTGCCAAGAGCGGGCCTGTGTGGACCAGCTGATACGTCAGTGGACCGCAGGGCGGGCGGTGTGCCAGACCATGCCTAGTGCCCAGTGCTGTGGCCCAGGCTCCTTATAGGGCCTCCACCATATGGCCCCGATGGTGCTCCCCCTCCCTACCCCCCACTGCTGCTCACTCAGGTGGCTTGTTTTTCCACTGGGCTGGGGCTGCTGGAAGGACATGTGTGGCGAGGTCATCACTGGATCAGTGTGTGTGTGTGTGTGTGTGTGTGTGTGTGTGTGTGTGTGTGTGTGTGTGTGTGTGTGTGTGTGTGTGTGTGTGTGTGTGTGTGTGTGTGTGTGTGTGTGTGTGTGTGTGTGTGTGTGTGTGTGTGTGTGTGTGTGTGTGGTTTTATAGGGATGAATGGGGTGGGGGGAAACAGCTGAGCGTCCCCCTTTCTCCATCCGCTACCCCCCTGCTGGTGGCAAGGCAGCCCCTCCCTTTCACATCTGTTGTGGTCAGGTAGAATCTACATCAAGGCACTTAGTGTTCAGAGCCATACTTCTCTCAACCATAGATTGAAGGGGGTAGTTGTATTGGTATTGTTTAAAAGCTCCTATGTTTGGACCTTTGCCCTGTCTGTATGATATCCTACTGTCTCCTGGGACATGAGGCCTCCTGCTCCTCTCACCCCCTATCCTCAGCATGACCAATGGTTCCCCCTAGGATTCATCCTGTAATACAGTTAAACAGATGTTTAATGAAGATGTTATTTCCTCATTACTGGCAGTGGGATGGGGATAGAGGGGGGTATGAGGGGGGTAGATAGACAGCATAACAAAGTACCAGTTTAATATTCCTCTCGCCTGTGGCCCTGAGATTGTGTCTGCCTCGGACGTAAATTGTACATCCCTCACCCACCACAGGCAGTCTTAATAAGACACCAGGCTAGTCGACGGATCAGACTCGGCAATTACAATTCAGCCAGAATTAGTTAATGGAATCTATAGAGTAACATTTATATATCAGTGGTGGCTGCCTAATGACTTTGTTGAAATAGCCGCAGCAGCAGCATAAAAATGGCTTTCTGTGAATCACATAAGCACCGGATTTCTGTAATTTGTTTTTTTCTGTTTTGTGTAATTTTTGTGTGTTGGGCTAGAGATTAAGATGGCATTCTGGGAGAAATTGTCATGTCAGTGGCTGCATTGTTTGAGCGGGATTGTGGTGATTAATTTTGCATGTACTCGGGAGCATTGGGCGAGGGCGGGTGCTCTCCTGGAGGAGGGGTGACTGAGGCACACTCCACTCTCTGGTCCTGATTTACCACTCCTCTTCTCTCCTATCTGCTGCTGTGGTTGCTGCTTCTGCCTGATTGGGGAATTTAAACAGGAATGTGTGCACATTTAGGAAGGTTTGTTTGCTAGCTGCTGGAAGGCTAGGTATTATGAATAAATAAATAAAAACATTTTTATAATGATATATGTAGCACCCATAATATCATGTGTATGATCTACTTAGACCTGTGTAATATATGCTTTATAGTAGATAGTTAAATTGTTACCTCTATTACTTAGCTTGGCCCAAAAACAGAGTTGCATGTCTGTTTCCCAAATGTGATGCAACAGAGTACTTAACCAGAAACACTGTCATATTATCTAAAGATCCTCAGTATTCAGCCCACTGTCCTGTCCTGGCCACATCTAAACCCTGGGGTGCCAGTGTTACTGAGCCAAGGCCAGCTGGAACCCTCTGTCACACCAGACCAGGCCAGGACACCACTTCATGGGCTTCATCCTAGCCTCTTCAGGAATGTGTGGTTCTTTTCCTGCCATGTCTCTCCCAAAGCGCCACGCACAGAGTGAGAGAACAGTGGAGGGCTGGTCTGCGATGGCACGGCTGTGGCATTATATGTGACAGTCCATCCCCTGGTCTGGCGCTTTGTGTTGCCTCATTCCCTACACATTCACTACAGACAGGCTGCTGGTGGCCCTTTGTGTTGCCTCATTCCATAAACATTCACTACAGACAGGCTGCTGGTGGCCCTTTGTTTTTCCTCATTCACTACAGACAGGCTGCTGGTGGGCCCTTTGTCTTGCCTCATTCCCTACACATTCACTACAGACAGGCTGCGGGGTGGCCCTTTGTGTTGCCTCATTCCATAAACATTCACTACAGACAGGCTGCTGGTGGCCCTTTGTTTTGCCTCATTCACTACAGACAGGCTGCTGGTGGGCCCTTTGTGTTGCCTCATTCCATAAACATTCACTACAGACAGGCTGCTGGTGGCCCTTTGTGTTGCCTCATTCCTACATTCACTAAAGACAGGCTGCTGGTGGGCCCTTTGTGTTGCCTCATTCCCTACACATTCACTAAAGACAGGCTGCTGGTGGGCCCTTTGTGTTGCCTCATTCCCTAAACATTCACTAAAGACAGGCTGCTGGTGGGCCCTTTGTGTTGCCTCATTCCATAAACATTCACTACAGACAGGCTGCTGGTGGGCCCTTTGTGTTGCCTCATTCCATAAACATTCACTACAGACAGGCTGCTGGTGGGCCCTTTGTTGCCTCATTCCATAAACATTCACTAAAGACAGGCTGCTGGTGGGCCCTTTGTGTTGCCTCATTCCATAAACATTCACTAAAGACAGGCTGCTGGTGGGCCCTTTGTTGCCTCATTCCATAAACATTCACTACAGACAGGCTGCTGGTGGCCCTTTTGTGTTGCCTCATTCCATAAACATTCACTAAAGACAGGCTGCTGGTGGCCCTTTGTGTTGCCTCATTCCATAAACATTCACTACAGACAGGCTGCTGGTGGGCCCTTTGTGTTGCCTCATTCACTACAGACAGGCTGCTGGTGGCCCTTTGTGTTGCCTCATTCCCTACACATTCACTACAGACAGGCTGCTGGTGGGCCCTTTGTTTTGCCTCATTCACTACAGACAGGCTGCTGGTGGGCCCTTTGTGTTGCCTCATTCCCTACACATTCACTACAGACAGGCTGCTGGTGGCCCTTTGTGTTGCCTCATTCCCTCCACATTCACTAAAGACAGGCTGCTGGTGGCCCTTTGTGTTGCCTCATTCCCTACACATTCACTAAAGACAGGCTGCTGGTGGCCCTTTGTGTTGCCTCATTCCCTACACATTCACTAAAGACAGGCTGCTGGTGGGCCCTTTGTGTTGCCTCATTCCATAAACATTCACTAAAGACAGGCTGCTGGTGGCCCTTTGTGTTGCCTCATTCCCTACACATTCACTACAGACAGGCTGCTGGTGGCCCTTTGTGTTGACTCATTCCCTACACATTCACTACAGACAGGCTGCTGGTGGGCCCTTTGTGTTGCCTCATTCCATAAACATTCACTACAGACAGGCTGCTGGTGGCCCTTTTGTGTTGCCTCATTCCATAAACATTCACTAAAGACAGGCTGCTGGTGGCCCTTTGTGTTGCCTCATTCCATAAACATTCACTACAGACAGGCTGCTGGTGGGCCCTTTGTGTTGCCTCATTCACTACAGACAGGCTGCTGGTGGCCCTTTGTGTTGCCTCATTCCCTACACATTCACTACAGACAGGCTGCTGGTGGGCCCTTTGTGTTGCCTTTGTGCTGGTGCCTCATTCCCTAAACATTCACTACAGACAGGCTGCTGGTGGGCCCTTTGTTTTGCCTCATTCACTACAGACAGGCTGCTGGTGGCCCTTTGTGTTGCCTCATTCCCTACACATTCACTACAGACAGGCTGCTGGTGGGCCCTTTGTTTTGCCTCATTCACTACAGACAGGCTGCTGGTGGGCCCTTTGTGTTGCCTCATTCCCTACACATTCACTACAGACAGGCTGCTGGTGGGCCCTTTGTTTTGCCTCATTCACTACAGACAGGCTGCTGGTGGGCCCTTTGTGTTGCCTCATTCCCTACACATTCACTACAGACAGGCTGCTGGTGGCCCTTTGTGTTGCCTCATTCCCTACACATTCACTAAAGACAGGCTGCTGGTGGCCCTTTGTGTTGCCTCATTCCCTACACATTCACTAAAGACAGGCTGCTGGTGGCCCTTTGTGTTGCCTCATTCCCTACACATTCACTAAAGACAGGCTGCTGGTGGGCCCTTTGTGTTGCCTCATTCCATAAACATTCACTAAAGACAGGCTGCTGGTGGCCCTTTGTGTTGCCTCATTCCCTACACATTCACTAAAGACAGGCTGCTGGTGGGCCCTTTGTTGCCTCATTCCATAAACATTCACTACAGACAGGCTGCTGGTGGCCCTTTTGTGTTGCCTCATTCCATAAACATTCACTAAAGACAGGCTGCTGGTGGCCCTTTGTGTTGCCTCATTCCATAAACATTCACTACAGACAGGCTGCTGGTGGGCCCTTTGTGTTGCCTCATTCACTACAGACAGGCTGCTGGTGGCCCTTTGTGTTGCCTCATTCCCTACACATTCACTACAGACAGGCTGCTGGTGGGCCCTTTGTTTTGCCTCATTCACTACAGACAGGCTGCTGGTGGCCCTTTGTGTTGCCTCATTCCCTACACATTCACTACAGACAGGCTGCTGGTGGGCCCTTTGTTTTGCCTCATTCACTACAGACAGGCTGTTGGTGGCCCTTTGTGTTGCCTCATTCCCTACACATTCACTACAGACAGGCTGCTGGTGGGCCCTTTGTGTTGCCTCATTCCCTACACATTCACTACAGACAGGCTGCTGGTGGCCCTTTGTGTTGCCTCATTCCCTACACATTCACTACAGACAGGCTGCTGGTGGCCCTTTGTGTTGCCTCATTCCCTACACATTCACTACAGACAGGCTGCTGGTGGCCCTTTGTGTTGCCTCATTCCCTACACATTCACTACAGACAGGCTGCTGGTGGCCCTTTGTGTTGCCTCATTCCATAAACATTCACTACAGACAGGCTGCTGGTGGCCCTATGTTTTGCCTCATTCACTACAGACAGGCTGCTGGTGGGCCCTTTGTGTTGCCTCATTCCCTACACATTCACTACAGACAGGCTGCTGGTGGCCCTTTGTGTTGCCTCATTCCCTACACATTCACTACAGACAGGCTGCTGGTGGGCCCTTTGTGTTGCCTCATTCACTACAGACAGGCTGCTGGTGGCCCTTTGTGTTGCCTCATTCCCTACACATTCACTACAGACAGGCTGCTGGTGGGCCCTTTGTTTTGCCTCATTCACTACAGACAGGCTGCTGGTGGCCCTTTGTGTTGCCTCATTCCCTACACATTCACTACAGACAGGCTGCTGGTGGGCCCTTTGTTTTGCCTCATTCACTACAGACAGGCTGCTGGTGGGCCCTTTGTGTTGCCTCATTCCCTACACATTCACTACAGACAGGCTGCTGGTGGGCCCTTTGTTTTGCCTCATTCACTACAGACAGGCTGCTGGTGGGCCCTTTGTGTTGCCTCATTCCCTACACATTCACTACAGACAGGCTGCTGGTGGCCCTTTGTGTTGCCTCATTCCCTACACATTCACTAAAGACAGGCTGCTGGTGGCCCTTTGTGTTGCCTCATTCCCTACACATTCACTAAAGACAGGCTGCTGGTGGCCCTTTGTGTTGCCTCATTCCCTACACATTCACTAAAGACAGGCTGCTGGTGGGCCCTTTGTGTTGCCTCATTCCATAAACATTCACTAAAGACAGGCTGCTGGTGGCCCTTTGTGTTGCCTCATTCCCTACACATTCACTAAAGACAGGCTGCTGGTGGGCCCTTTGTGTTGCCTCATTCCATAAACATTCACTACAGACAGGCTGCTGGTGGCCCTTTTGTGTTGCCTCATTCCATAAACATTCACTAAAGACAGGCTGCTGGTGGCCCTTTGTGTTGCCTCATTCCATAAACATTCACTACAGACAGGCTGCTGGTGGGCCCTTTGTGTTGCCTCATTCACTACAGACAGGCTGCTGGTGGCCCTTTGTGTTGCCTCATTCCCTACACATTCACTACAGACAGGCTGCTGGTGGGCCCTTTGTTTTGCCTCATTCACTACAGACAGGCTGCTGGTGGCCCTTTGTGTTGCCTCATTCCCTACACATTCACTACAGACAGGCTGCTGGTGGGCCCTTTGTTTTGCCTCATTCACTTCACAGACAGGCTGCTGGTGGCCCTTTGTGTTGCCTCATTCCCTACACATTCACTACAGACAGGCTGCTGGTGGGCCCTTTGTGTTGCCTCATTCCCTACACATTCACTAAAGACAGGCTGCTGGTGGCCCTTTGTGTTGCCTCATTCCCTACACATTCACTACAGACAGGCTGCTGGTGGCCCTTTGTGTTGCCTCATTCCCTACACATTCACTACAGACAGGCTGCTGGTGGCCCTTTGTGTTGCCTCATTCCCTACACATTCACTACAGACAGGCTGCTGGTGGCCCTTTGTGTTGACTCATTCCATACACATTCACTACAGACAGGCTGCTGGTGGCCCTTGTTTTGCCTCATTCACTACAGACAGGCTGCTGGTGGGCCCTTTGTGTTGCCTCATTCCCTACACATTCACTACAGACAGGCTGCTGGTGGCCCTTGTGTTGCCTCATTCCCTAAACATTCACTACAGACAGGCTGCTGGTGGCCCTTTTGTGTTGCCTCATTCCCTACACATTCACTACAGACAGGCTGCTGGTGGCCCTTTGTGTTGCCTCATTCCCTACACATTCACTACAGACAGGCTGCTGGTGGCCCTTTGTTTTGCCTCATTCACTACAGACAGGCTGCTGGTGGCCCTTTGTGTTGCCTCATTCCCTACACATTCACTACAGACAGGCTGCTGGTGGCCCTTTGTGTTGCCTCATTCCCTACACATTCACTACAGACAGGCTGCTGGTGGCCCTTTGTGTTGCCTCATTCCCTACACATTCACTACAGACAGGCTGCTGGTGGGCCCTTTGTGTTGCCTCATTCCCTACACATTCACTACAGACAGGCTGCTGGTGGCCCTTTGTGTTGCCTCATTCCCTACACATTCACTACAGACAGGCTGCTGGTGGCCCTTTGTGTTGCCTCATTCCCTACACATTCACTACAGACAGGCTGCTGGTGGCCCTTTGTGTTGCCTCATTCCCTACACATTCACTACAGACAGGCTGCTGGTGGCCCTTTGTGTTGCCTCATTCCCTACACATTCACTACAGACAGGCTGCTGGTGGCCCTTTGTGTTGCCTCATTCCCTACACATTCACTACAGACAGGCTGCTGGTGGCCCTTTGTGTTGCCTCATTCCATACACATTCACTAAAGACAGGCTGCTGGTGGGTCCTTTGTGTTGCCTCATTCACTACATTCCCTATTCACTAGACAGGCTGCTGGTGGGCCTTTGTGTTGCCTCATTCCCTACACATTCACTACAGACAGGCTGCTGGTGGGCCCTTTGTTTTGCCTCATTCACTACAGACAGGCTGCTGGTGGGCCCTTTGTGTTGCCTCATTCACTACTACAGACAGGCTGCTGGTGGCCCTTTGTGTTGCCTCATTCCCTACACATTCACTAAAGACAGGCTGCTGGTGGCCCTTTGTGTTGCCTCATTCCCTAACATTCACTAAAGACAGGCTGCTGGTGGCCCTTTGTGTTGCCTCATTCCATAAACATTCACTAAAGACAGGCTGCTGGTGGGCCCTTTGTGTTGCCTCATTCCATAAACATTCACTAAAGACAGGCTGCTGGTGGCCCTTTGTGTTGCCTCATTCCCTACACATTCACTAAAGACAGGCTGCTGGTGGGCCCTTTGTTGCCTCATTCCATAAACATTCACTACAGACAGGCTGCTGGTGGCCCTTTGTGTTGCCTCATTCCATAAACATTCACTAAAGACAGGCTGCTGGTGGCCCTTTGTGTTGCCTCATTCCATAAACATTCACTACAGACAGGCTGCTGGTGGGCCCTTTGTGTTGCCTCATTCACTACAGACAGGCTGCTGGTGGCCCTTTGTGTTGCCTCATTCCCTACACATTCACTACAGACAGGCTGCTGGTGGGCCCTTTGTTTTGCCTCATTCACTACAGACAGGCTGCTGGTGGCCCTTTGTGTTGCCTCATTCCCTACACATTCACTACAGACAGGCTGCTGGTGGGCCCTTTGTTTTGCCTCATTCACTACAGACAGGCTGCTGGTGGCCCTTTGTGTTGCCTCATTCCCTACACATTCACTACAGACAGGCTGCTGGTGGGCCCTTTGTGTTGCCTCATTCCCTTTCACTACAGACAGGCTGCTGGTGGCCTTTGTGTTGCCTCATTCCCTACACATTCACTACAGACAGGCTGCTGGTGGCCCTTTGTGTTGCCTCATTCCCTACACATTCACTACAGACAGGCTGCTGGTGGCCCTTTGTGTTGCCTCATTCCCTAACATTCACTAGACAGGCTGCTGGTGGCCCTTTGTGTTGCCTCATTCCATACACATTCACTACAGACAGGCTGCTGGTGGCCCTTTGTTTTGCCTCATTCACTACAGACAGGCTGCTGGTGGGCCCTTTGTGTTGCCTCATTCCCTACACATTCACTACAGACAGGCTGCTGGTGGGCCCTTTGTGTTGCCTCATTCCCTACACATTCACTACAGACAGGCTGCTGGTGGCCCTTTGTGTTGCCTCATTCCCTACACATTCACTACAGACAGGCTGCTGGTGGGCCCTTTGTGTTGCCTCATTCCCTACACATTCACTACAGACAGGCTGCTGGTGGCCCTTTGTTTTGCCTCATTCACTACAGACAGGCTGCTGGTGGGCCCTTTGTGTTGCCTCATTCCCTACACATTCACTACAGACAGGCTGCGGGGTGGCCCTTTGTGTTGCCTCATTCCCTACACATTCACTACAGACAGACTGCTGGTGGCCCTTTGTGTTGCCTCATTCCCTACACATTCACTACAGACAGGCTGCTGGTGGGCCCTTTGTGTTGCCTCATTCCCTACACATTCACTACAGACAGGCTGCTGGTGGCCCTTTGTGTTGCCTCATTCCCTACACATTCACTACAGACAGGCTGCTGGTGGCCCTTTGTGTTGCCTCATTCCCTACACATTCACTACAGACAGGCTGCTGGTGGCCCTTTGTGTTGCCTCATTCCCTACACATTCACTACAGACAGGCTGCTGGTGGCCCTTTGTGTTGCCTCATTCCCTACACATTCACTACAGACAGGCTGCTGGTGGCCCTTTGTGTTGCCTCATTCCCTACACATTCACTACAGACAGGCTGCTGGTGGCCCTTTGTGTTGCCTCATTCCATACACATTCACTAAAGACAGGCTGCTGGTGGGTCCTTTGTTTTGCCTCATTCACTACAGACAGGCTGCTGGTGGGCCCTTTGTGTGTTGCCTCATTCACTACAGACAGGCTGCTGGTGGGCCCTTTTGTGTTGCCTCATTCCCTACACATTCACTACAGACAGGCTGCTGGTGGCCCTTTGTGTTGCCTCATTCCCTACACATTCACTACAGACAGGCTGCTGGTGGCCCTTTGTTTTGCCTCATTCACTACAGACAGGCTGCTGGTGGGCCCTTTGTGTTGCCTCATTCCCTACACATTCACTACAGACAGGCTGCTGGTGGCCCTTTGTTTTGCCTCATTCACTACAGACAGGCTGCTGGTGGGCCCTTTGTGTTGCCTCATTCCCTACACATTCACTAAAGACAGGCTGCTGGTGGCCCTTTGTGTTGCCTCATTCCATACACATTCACTACAGACAGGCTGCTGGTGGGCCTTTGTTTTGCCTCATTCCTACAGACACATTCACTACAGACAGGCTGCTGGTGGGCCCTTTGTGTTGCCTCATTCCATACACATTCACTACAGACAGGCTGCTGGTGGGCCCTTTGTGTTGCCTCATTCCCTACACATTCACTACAGACAGGCTGCTGGTGGCCCTTTGTGTTGCCTCATTCCCTACACATTCACTACAGACAGGCTGCTGGTGGCCCTTTGTTTTGCCTCATTCACTACAGACAGGCTGCTGGTGGCCCTTTGTGTTGCCTCATTCCCTACACATTCACTACAGACAGGCTGCTGGTGGGCCCTTTGTGTTGCCTCATTCCCTACACATTCACTACAGACAGGCTGCTGGTGGCCCTTTTGTGTTGCCTCATTCCATAAACATTCACTAAAGACAGGCTGCTGGTGGCCCTTTGTGTTGCCTCATTCCATAAACATTCACTACAGACAGGCTGCTGGTGGGCCTTTGTGTTGCCTCATTCACTACAGACAGGCTGCTGGTGGCCCTTTGTGTTGCCTCATTCCCTACACATTCACTACAGACAGGCTGCTGGTGGGCCCTTTGTTTTGCCTCATTCACTACAGACAGGCTGCTGGTGGCCCTTTGTGTTGCCTCATTCCCTACACATTCACTACAGACAGGCTGCTGGTGGGCCCTTTGTTTTGCCTCATTCACTACAGACAGGCTGCAGGTCCTGATTCCCTACACATTCACTACAGACAGGCTGCTGGTGGGCCCTTTGTGTTGCCTCATTCCCTACACATTCACTACAGACAGGCTGCTGGTGGCCCTTTGTGTTGCCTCATTCCCTACACATTCACTACAGACAGGCTGCTGGTGGCCCTTTGTGTTGACTCATTCCATACACATTCACTACAGACAGGCTGCTGGTGGGCCTTTGTTTTGCCTCATTCCCTACACATTCACTACAGACAGGCTGCGGGGTGGCCCTTTGTGTTGCCTCATTCCCTACACATTCACTACAGACAGGCTGCTGGTGGCCCTTTGTGTTGCCTCATTCCCTACACATTCACTACAGACAGGCTGCTGGTGGCCCTTTGTGTTGCCTCATTCCCTACACATTCACTACAGACAGGCTGCTGGTGGCCCTTTGTGTTGCCTCATTCCCTACACATTCACTACAGACAGGCTGCTGGTGGCCCTTTGTGTTGCCTCATTCCCTACACATTCACTACAGACAGGCTGCTGGTGGGCCCTTTGTGTTTCCTCATTCCCTACACATTCACTACAGACAGGCTGCTGGTGGCCCTTTGTGTTGCCTCATTCCCTACACATTCACTACAGACAGGCTGCTGGTGGCCCTTTGTGTTGCCTCATTCCCTACACATTCACTACAGACAGGCTGCTGGTGGCCCTTTGTGTTGCCTCATTCACTACAGACAGGCTGCTGGTGGCCCTTTGTGTTGCCTCATTCCCTACACATTCACTACAGACAGGCTGCTGGTGGGCCCTTTGTTTTGCCTCATTCACTACAGACAGGCTGCTGGTGGCCTTTGTGTTGCCTCATTCCCTACACATTCACTACAGACAGGCTGCTGGTGGGCCCTTTGTTTTGCCTCATTCACTACAGACAGGCTGTTGGTGGCCTTTGTGTTGCCTCATTCCCTACACATTCACTACAGACAGGCTGCTGGTGGCCCTTTGTGTTGCCTCATTCCCTACACATTCACTACAGACAGGCTGCTGGTGGCCCTTTGTGTTGCCTCATTCCCTACACATTCACTACAGACAGGCTGCTGGTGGCCCTTTGTGTTGCCTCATTCCCTACACATTCACTACAGACAGGCTGCTGGTGGCCCTTTGTGTTGCCTCATTCCCTACACATTCACTACAGACAGGCTGCTGGTGGCCCTTTGTGGTGCCTCATTCCATACACATTCACTACAGACAGGCTGCTGGTGGCCCTATGTTTTGCCTCATTCACTACAGACAGGCTGCTGGTGGGCCTTTGTGTTGCCTCATTCCCTACACATTCACTACAGACAGGCTGCTGGTGGCCCTTTGTGTTGCCTCATTCCCTACACATTCACTACAGACAGGCTGCTGGTGGCCCTTTTGTGTTGCCTCATTCCCTACACATTCACTACAGACAGGCTGCTGGTGGGCCCTTTGTGTTGCCTCATTCCCTACACATTCACTACAGACAGGCTGCTGGTGGCCCTTTGTTTTGCCTCATTCACTACAGACAGGCTGCTGGTGGGCCCTTTGTGTTGCCTCATTCCCTACACATTCACTACAGACAGGCTGCTGGTGGCCCTTTGTGTTGCCTCATTCCCTACACATTCACTACAGACAGACTGCTGGTGGCCCTTTGTGTTGCCTCATTCCCTACACATTCACTACAGACAGGCTGCTGGTGGGCCCTTTGTGTTGCCTCATTCCCTACACATTCACTACAGACAGGCTGCTGGTGGCCCTTTGTGTTGCCTCATTCCCTACACATTCACTACAGACAGGCTGCTGGTGGCCCTTTGTGTTGCCTCATTCCCTACACATTCACTACAGACAGGCTGCTGGTGGCCCTTTGTGTTGCCTCATTCCCTACACATTCACTACAGACAGGCTGCTGGTGGCCCTTTGTGTTGCCTCATTCCCTACACATTCACTACAGACAGGCTGCTGGTGGCCCTTTGTGTTGCCTCATTCCCTACACATTCACTACAGACAGGCTGCTGGTGGCCCTTTGTGTTGCCTCATTCCATACACATTCACTAAAGACAGGCTGCTGGTGGGTCCTTTGTTTTGCCTCATTCACTACAGACAGGCTGCTGGTGGGCCCTTTGTGTTGCCTCATTCACTACAGACAGGCTGCTGGTGGGCCTTTTGTGTTGCCTCATTCCCTACACATTCACTACAGACAGGCTGCTGGTGGGCCCTTTGTTTTGCCTCATTCACTACAGACAGGCTGCTGGTGGGCCCTTTGTGTTGCCTCATTCCCTACACATTCACTACAGACAGGCTGCTGGTGGCCCTTTGTGTTGCCTCATTCCCTACACATTCACTAAAGACAGGCTGCTGGTGGCCCTTTGTGTTGCCTCATTCCCTACACATTCACTAAAGACAGGCTGCTGGTGGCCCTTTGTGTTGCCTCATTCCCTACACATTCACTAAAGACAGGCTGCTGGTGGGCCCTTTGTGTTGCCTCATTCCATAAACATTCACTAAAGACAGGCTGCTGGTGGCCCTTTGTGTTGCCTCATTCCCTACACATTCACTAAAGACAGGCTGCTGGTGGGCCCTTTGTTGCCTCATTCCATAAACATTCACTACAGACAGGCTGCTGGTGGCCCTTTTGTGTTGCCTCATTCCATAAACATTCACTAAAGACAGGCTGCTGGTGGCCCTTTGTGTTGCCTCATTCCATAAACATTCACTACAGACAGGCTGCTGGTGGGCCCTTTGTGTTGCCTCATTCACTACAGACAGGCTGCTGGTGGCCCTTTGTGTTGCCTCATTCCCTACACATTCACTACAGACAGGCTGCTGGTGGGCCCTTTGTTTTGCCTCATTCACTACAGACAGGCTGCTGGTGGCCCTTTGTGTTGCCTCATTCCCTACACATTCACTACAGACAGGCTGCTGGTGGGCCCTTTGTTTTGCCTCATTCACTACAGACAGGCTGTTGGTGGCCCTTTGTGTTGCCTCATTCCCTACACATTCACTACAGACAGGCTGCTGGTGGGCCCTTTGTGTTGCCTCATTCCCTACACATTCACTACAGACAGGCTGCTGGTGGCCCTTTGTGTTGCCTCATTCCCTACACATTCACTACAGACAGGCTGCTGGTGGCCCTTTGTGTTGCCTCATTCCCTACACATTCACTACAGACAGGCTGCTGGTGGCCCTTTGTGTTGCCTCATTCCCTACACATTCACTACAGACAGGCTGCTGGTGGCCCTTTGTGGTGACTCATTCCATACACATTCACTACAGACAGGCTGCTGGTGGCCCTATGTTTTGCCTCATTCACTACAGACAGGCTGCTGGTGGGCCCTTTGTGTTGCCTCATTCCCTACACATTCACTACAGACAGGCTGCTGGTGGCCCTATGTGTTGCCTCATTCCCTACACATTCACTACAGACAGGCTGCTGGTGGCCCTTTTGTGTTGCCTCATTCCCTACACATTCACTACAGACAGGCTGCTGGTGGGCCCTTTGTGTTGCCTCATTCCCTACACATTCACTACAGACAGGCTGCTGGTGGCCCTTTGTTTTGCCTCATTCACTACAGACAGGCTGCTGGTGGGCCCTTTGTCTTGCCTCATTCCCTACACATTCACTACAGACAGGCTGCGGGGTGGCCCTTTGTGTTGCCTCATTCCCTACACATTCACTACAGACAGACTGCTGGTGGCCCTTTGTGTTGCCTCATTCCCTACACATTCACTACAGACAGGCTGCTGGTGGGCCCTTTGTGTTGCCTCATTCCCTACACATTCACTACAGACAGGCTGCTGGTGGCCCTTTGTGTTGCCTCATTCCCTACACATTCACTACAGACAGGCTGCTGGTGGCCCTTTGTGTTGCCTCATTCCCTACACATTCACTACAGACAGGCTGCTGGTGGCCCTTTGTGTTGCCTCATTCCCTACACATTCACTACAGACAGGCTGCTGGTGGCCCTTTGTGTTGCCTCATTCCCTACACATTCACTACAGACAGGCTGCTGGTGGCCCTTTGTGTTGCCTCATTCCCTACACATTCACTACAGACAGGCTGCTGGTGGCCCTTTGTGTTGCCTCATTCCATACACATTCACTAAAGACAGGCTGCTGGTGGGTCCTTTGTTTTGCCTCATTCACTACAGACAGGCTGCTGGTGGGCCCTTTGTGTTGCCTCATTCACTACAGACAGGCTGCTGGTGGGCCTTTTGTGTTGCCTCATTCCCTACACATTCACTACAGACAGGCTGCTGGTGGCCCTTTGTGTTGCCTCATTCCCTACACATTCACTACAGACAGGCTGCTGGTGGCCCTTTGTTTTGCCTCATTCACTACAGACAGGCTGCTGGTGGGCCCTTTGTGTTGCCTCATTCCCTACACATTCACTACAGACAGGCTGCTGGTGGCCCTTTGTTTTGCCTCATTCACTACAGACAGGCTGCTGGTGGGCCCTTTGTGTTGCCTCATTCCCTACACATTCACTAAAGACAGGCTGCTGGTGGCCCTTTGTTTTGCCTCATTCCATACACATTCACTACAGACAGGCTGCTGGTGGGCCTTTGTTTTGCCTCATTCACTACAGACAGGCTGCTGGTGGCCCTTTGTTTTGCCTCATTCACTACAGACAGGCTGCTGGTGGGCCCTTTGTGTTGTCTCATTCCATACACATTCACTACAGACAGGCTGCTGGTGGGCCCTTTGTGTTGCCTCATTCCCTACACATTCACTACAGACAGGCTGCTGGTGGCCCGTTGTGTTGCCTCATTCCCTACACATTCACTACAGACAGGCTGCTGGTGGCCCTTTGTTTTGCCTCATTCACTACAGACAGGCTGCTGGTGGCCCTTTGTGTTGCCTCATTCCCTACACATTCACTACAGACAGGCTGCTGGTGGGCCCTTTGTGTTGCCTCATTCCCTACACATTCACTACAGACAGGCTGCTGGTGGCCCTTTTGTGTTGCCTCATTCCATAAACATTCACTAAAGACAGGCTGCTGGTGGCCCTTTGTGTTGCCTCATTCCATAAACATTCACTACAGACAGGCTGCTGGTGGGCCTTTGTGTTGCCTCATTCACTACAGACAGGCTGCTGGTGGCCCTTTGTGTTGCCTCATTCCCTACACATTCACTACAGACAGGCTGCTGGTGGGCCCTTTGTTTTGCCTCATTCACTACAGACAGGCTGCTGGTGGCCCTTTGTGTTGCCTCATTCCCTACATTCACTACAGACAGGCTGCTGGTGGGCCCTTTGTGTTTCACTACAGACAGGCTGCAGGTGGCCCTGATTCCCTACATTCACTACAGACAGGCTGCTGGTGGGCCCTTTGTGTTGCCTCATTCCCTACACATTCACTACAGACAGGCTGCTGGTGGCCCTTTGTGTTGCCTCATTCCCTACACATTCACTACAGACAGGCTGCTGGTGGCCCTTTGTGTTGACTCATTCCATACACATTCACTACAGACAGGCTGCTGGTGGGCCTTTGTTTTGCCTCATTCCCTACACATTCACTACAGACAGGCTGCGGGGTGGCCCTTTGTGTTGCCTCATTCCCTACACATTCACTACAGACAGGCTGCTGGTGGGCCCTTTGTGTTGCCTCATTCCCTACACATTCACTACAGACAGGCTGCTGGTGGCCCTTTGTGTTGCCTCATTCCCTACACATTCACTACAGACAGGCTGCTGGTGGCCCTTTGTGTTGCCTCATTCCCTACACATTCACTACAGACAGGCTGCTGGTGGCCCTTTGTGTTGCCTCATTCCCTACACATTCACTACAGACAGGCTGCTGGTGGGCCCTTTGTGTTGCCTCATTCCCTACACATTCACTACAGACAGGCTGCTGGTGGCCCTTTGTGTTGCCTCATTCCCTACACATTCACTACAGACAGGCTGCTGGTGGCCCTTTGTGTTGCCTCATTCCCTACACATTCACTACAGACAGGCTGCTGGTGGCCCTTTGTGTTGCCTCATTCCCTACACATTCACTACAGACAGGCTGCTGGTGGCCCTTTGTGTTGCCTCATTCCCTACACATTCACTACAGACAGGCTGCTGGTGGCCCTTTGTGTTGCCTCATTCCATACACTCACATTCACTAAAGACAGGCTGCTGGTGGGTCCTTTGTTTGCCTCATTCACTACAGACAGGCTGCTGGTGGGCCCTTTGTGTTGCCTCATTCAATACAGACAGGCTGCTGGTGGGCCTTTTGTGTTGCCTCATTCCCTACACATTCACTACAGACAGGCTGCTGGTGGCCCTTTGTGTTGCCTCATTCCCTACACATTCACTACAGACAGGCTGCTGGTGGCCCTTTGTTTTGCCTCATTCACTACAGACAGGCTGCTGGTGGCCCGTTGTGTTGCCTCATTCCCTACACATTCACTACAGACAGGCTGCTGGTGGCCCTTTGTTTTGCCTCATTCACTACAGACAGGCTGCTGGTGGCCCTTTGTGTTGCCTCATTCCCTACACATTCACTACAGACAGGCTGCTGGTGGCCCTTTGTGTTGCCTCATTCCCTACACATTCACTACAGACAGGCTGCTGGTGGCCCTTTTGTGTTGCCTCATTCCATAAACATTCACTAAAGACAGGCTGCTGGTGGCCCTTTGTGTTGCCTCATTCCATAAACATTCACTACAGACAGGCTGCTGGTGGGCCTTTGTGTTGCCTCATTCACTACAGACAGGCTGCTGGTGGCCCTTTGTGTTGCCTCATTCCCTACACATTCACTACAGACAGGCTGCTGGTGGGCCCTTTGTTTTGCCTCATTCACTACAGACAGGCTGCTGGTGGCCCTTTGTGTTGCCTCATTCCCTACACATTCACTACAGACAGGCTGCTGGTGGGCCCTTTGTTTTGCCTCATTCACTACAGACAGGCTGCAGGTGGCCCTTTGTGTTGCCTGATTCCCTACACATTCACTACAGACAGGCTGCTGGTGGGCCCTTTGTGTTGCCTCATTCCCTACACATTCACTACAGACAGGCTGCTGGTGGCCCTTTGTGTTGCCTCATTCCCTACACATTCACTACAGACAGGCTGCTGGTGGCCCTTTGTGTTGACTCATTCCATACACATTCACTACAGACAGGCTGCTGGTGGGCCTTTGTTTTGCCTCATTCCCTACACATTCACTACAGACAGGCTGCGGGGTGGCCCTTTGTGTTGCCTCATTCCCTACACATTCACTACAGACAGGCTGCTGGTGGCCCTTTGTGTTGCCTCATTCCCTACACATTCACTACAGACAGGCTGCTGGTGGCCCTTTGTGTTGCCTCATTCCCTACACATTCACTACAGACAGGCTGCTGGTGGCCCTTTGTGTTGCCTCATTCCCTACACATTCACTACAGACAGGCTGCTGGTGGCCCTTTGTGTTGCCTCATTCCCTACACATTCACTACAGACAGGCTGCTGGTGGGCCCTTTGTGTTTCCTCATTCCCTACACATTCACTACAGACAGGCTGCTGGTGGCCCTTTGTGTTGCCTCATTCCCTACACATTCACTACAGACAGGCTGCTGGTGGCCCTTTGTGTTGCCTCATTCCCTACACATTCACTACAGACAGGCTGCTGGTGGCCCTTTGTGTTGCCTCATTCCCTACACATTCACTACAGACAGGCTGCTGGTGGCCCTTTGTGTTGCCTCATTCCCTACACATTCACTACAGACAGGCTGCTGGTGGCCCTTTGTGTTGCCTCATTCCATACACATTCACCAAAGACAGGCTGCTGGTGGGTCCTTTGTTTTGCCTCATTCACTACAGACAGGCTGCTGGTGGGCCCTTTGTGTTGCCTCATTCACTACAGACAGGCTGCTGGTGGGCCTTTTGTGTTGCCTCATTCCCTACACATTCACTACAGACAGGCTGCTGGTGGCCCTTTGTGTTGCCTCATTCCCTACACATTCACTACAGACAGGCTGCTGGTGGCCCTTTGTTTTGCCTCATTCACTACAGACAGGCTGCTGGTGGGCCCTTTGTGTTGCCTCATTCCCTACACATTCACTACAGACAGGCTGCTGGTGGCCCTTTGTTTTGCCTCATTCACTACAGACAGGCTGCTGGTGGGCCCTTTGTGTTGCCTCATTCCCTACACATTCACTAAAGACAGGCTGCTGGTGGCCCTTTGTTTTGCCTCATTCCATACACATTCACTACAGACAGGCTGCTGGTGGGCCTTTGTTTTGCCTCATTCACTACAGACAGGCTGCTGGTGGCCCTTTGTTTTGCCTCATTCACTACAGACAGGCTGCTGGTGGGCCCTTTGTGTTGCCTCATTCCATACACATTCACTACAGACAGGCTGCTGGTGGGCCCTTTGTGTTGCCTCATTCCCTACACATTCACTACAGACAGGCTGCTGGTGGCCCTTTGTGTTGCCTCATTCCCTACACATTCACTACAGACAGGCTGCTGGTGGCCCTTTGTTTTGCCTCATTCACTACAGACAGGCTGCTGGTGGCCCTTTGTGTTGCCTCATTCCCTACACATTCACTACAGACAGGCTGCTGGTGGGCCCTTTGTGTTGCCTCATTCCCTACACATTCACTACAGACAGGCTGCTGGTGGCCCTTTTGTGTTGCCTCATTCCATAAACATTCACTAAAGACAGGCTGCTGGTGGCCCTTTGTGTTGCCTCATTCACTACAGACAGGCTGCTGGTGGCCCTTTGTGTTGCCTCATTCCCTACACATTCACTACAGACAGGCTGCTGGTGGGCCCTTTGTTTTGCCTCATTCACTACAGGCAGGCTGCAGGTGGCCCTTTGTGTTGCCTGATTCCCTACACATTCACTACAGACAGGCTGCTGGTGGCCCTTTGTGTTGACTCATTCCATACACATTCACTACAGACAGGCTGCTGGTGGCCCTTTGTTTTGCCTCATTCACTACAGACAGGCTGCAGGTGGCCCTTTGTGTTGCCTGATTCCCTACACATTCACTACAGACAGGCTGCTGGTGGCCCTTTGTGTTGACTCATTCCATACACATTCACTACAGACAGGCTGCTGGTGGGCCTTTGTTTTGCCTCATTCACTACAGACAGGCTGCTGGTGGCCCTTTGTTTTGCCTCATTCACTACAGACAGGCTGCTGGTGGGCCCTTTGTGTTGTCTCATTCCATACACATTCACTACAGACAGGCTGCTGGTGGGCCCTTTGTGTTGCCTCATTCCCTACACATTCACTACAGACAGGCTGCTGGTGGCCCTTTGTGTTGCCTCATTCCCTACACATTCACTACAGACAGGCTGCTGGTGGCCCTTTGTTTTGCCTCATTCACTACAGACAGGCTGCTGGTGGGCCCTTTGTGTTGCCTCATTCCCTACACATTCACTACAGACAGGCTGCTGGTGGCCCTTTGTGTTGCCTCATTCCCTACACATTCACTACAGACAGGCTGCTGGTGGCCCTTTTGTGTTGCCTCATTCCCTACACATTCACTACAGACAGGCTGCTGGTGGGCCCTTTGTGTTGCCTCATTCCCTACACATTCACTACAGACAGGCTGCTGGTGGCCCTTTGTGTTGCCTCATTCCCTACACATTCACTACAGACAGGCTGCTGGTGGCCCTTTGTGTTGCCTCATTCCCTACACATTCACTACAGACAGGCTGCTGGTGGCCCTTTGTGTTGCCTCATTCCCTACATATTCACTACAGAGAGGCTGCTGGTGGCCCTTTTGTGTTGCCTCATTCCCTACACATTCACTACAGACAGGCTGCTGGTGGCCCTTTGTTTTGCCTCATTCCCTACACATTCACTACAGACAGGCTGCTGGTGGCCCTTTGTTTTTCTTCATTCACTACAAACAGGCTGCTGGTGGGCCCATTGTCTTGCCTCATTCCCTACACATTCACTACAGACAGGCTGCGGGGTGGCCCTTTGTGTTGCCTCATTCCCTACACATTCACTACAGACAGACTGCTGGTGGCCCTTTGTGTTGCCTCATTCCCTACACATTCACTACAGACAGGCTGCTGGTGGCCCTTTGTTTTTCCTCATTCACTACAGACAGGCTGTTAGTGGGCCCTTTGTCTTGCCTCATTCCCTACACATTCACTACAGACAGGCTGCGGGGTGGCCCTTTGTTTTGCCTCATTCACTACAGACAGGCTGCTGGTGGGCCCTTTGTCTTGCCTCATTCCCTACACATTCACTACAGACAGGCTGCGGGGTGGCCCTTTGTGTTGCCTCATTCCCTACACATTCACTACAGACAGACTGCTGGTGGCCCTTTGTGTTGCCTCATTCCCTACACATTCACTACAGACAGGCTGCTGGTGGGCCCTTTGTGTTTCCTCATTCCCTACACATTCACTACAGACAGGCTGCTGGTGGCCCTTTGTGTTGCCTCATTCCCTACACATTCACTACAGACAGGCTGCTGGTGGCCCTTTGTGTTGCCTCATTCCCTACACATTCACTACAGACAGGCTGCTGGTGGCCCTTTGTGTTGCCTCATTCCCTACACATTCACTACAGACAGGCTGCTGGTGGCCCTTTGTGTTGCCTCATTCCCTACACATTCACTACAGACAGGCTGCTGGTGGGCCCTTTGTGTTTCCTCATTCCCTACACATTCACTACAGACAGGCTGCTGGTGGCCCTTTGTGTTGCCTCATTCCCTACACATTCACTACAGACAGGCTGCTGGTGGCCCTTTGTGTTGCCTCATTCCCTACACATTCACTACAGACAGGCTGCTGGTGGCCCTTTGTGTTGCCTCATTCCCTACACATTCACTACAGACAGGCTGCTGGTGGCCCTTTGTGTTGCCTCATTCCCTACACATTCACTACATACAGGCTGCTGGTGGCCCTTTGTGTTGACTCATTCCATACACATTCACTAAAGACAGGCTGCTGGTGGGTCCTTTGTTTTGCCTCATTCACTACAGACAGGCTGCTGGTGGGCCCTTTGTGTTGCCTCATTCACTACAGACAGGCTGCTGGTGGGCCTTTTGTGTTGCCTCATTCCCTACACATTCACTACAGACAGGCTGCTGGTGGCCCTTTGTGTTGCCTCATTCCCTACACATTCACTACAGACAGGCTGCTGGTGGCCCTTTGTTTTGCCTCATTCACTACAGACAGGCTGCTGGTGGGCCCTTTGTGTTGCCTCATTCCCTACACATTCACTACAGACAGGCTGCTGGTGGCCCTTTGTTTTGCCTCATTCACTACAGACAGGCTGCTGGTGGGCCCTTTGTGTTGCCTCATTCCCTACACATTCACTACAGACAGGCTGCTGGTGGCCCGTTGTGTTGCCTCATTCCCTACACATTCACTACAGACAGGCTGCTGGTGGCCCTTTGTTTTGCCTCATTCACTACAGACAGGCTGCTGGTGGGCCCTTTGTGTTGCCTCATTCCCTACACATTCACTACAGACAGGCTGCTGGTGGCCCTTTGTGTTGCCTCATTCCCTACACATTCACTACAGACAGGCTGCTGGTGGGCCCTTTGTGTTGCCTCATTCCCTACACATTCACTACAGACAGGCTGCTGGTGGGCCCTTTGTGTTGCCTCATTCCCTACACATTCACTACAGACAGGCTGCTGGTGGCCCTTTTGTGTTGCCTCATTCCATAAACATTCACTAAAGACAGGCTGCTGGTGGCCCTTTGTGTTGCCTCATTCACTACAGACAGGCTGCTGGTGGCCCTTTGTGTTGCCTCATTCCCTACACATTCACTACAGACAGGCTGCTGGTGGGCCCTTTGTTTTGCCTCATTCACTACAGACAGGCTGCAGGTGGCCCTTTGTGTTGCCTGATTCCCTACACATTCACTACAGACAGGCTGCTGGTGGCCCTTTGTGTTGACTCATTCCATACACATTCACTACAGACAGGCTGCTGGTGGCCCTTTGTTTTGCCTCATTCACTACAGACAGGCTGCTGGTGGCCCTTTGTGTTGCCTGATTCCTCATTCACTACAGACAGGCTGCTGGTGGCCCTTTGTGTTGACTCATTCCATACACATTCACTACAGACAGGCTGCTGGTGGGCCTTTGTTTTGCCTCATTCACTACAGACAGGCTGCTGGTGGCCCTTTGTTTTGCCTCATTCACTACAGACAGGCTGCTGGTGGGCCCTTTGTGTTGTCTCATTCCATACACATTCACTACAGACAGGCTGCTGGTGGGCCCTTTGTGTTGCCTCATTCCCTACACATTCACTACAGACAGGCTGCTGGTGGCCCTTTGTGTTGCCTCATTCCCTACACATTCACTACAGACAGGCTGCTGGTGGCCCTTTGTTTTGCCTCATTCACTACAGACAGGCTGCTGGTGGGCCCTTTGTGTTGCCTCATTCCCTACACATTCACTACAGACAGGCTGCTGGTGGCCCTTTGTGTTGCCTCATTCCCTACATTCACTACAGACAGGCTGCTGGTGGCCCTTTGTGTTGCCTCATTCCCTACACATTCACTACAGACAGGCTGCTGGTGGGCCCTTTGTGTTGCCTCATTCCCTACACATTCACTACAGACAGGCTGCTGGTGGCCCTTTGTGTTGCCTCATTCCCTACACATTCACTACAGACAGGCTGCTGGTGGCCCTTTGTGTTGCCTCATTCCCTACATATTCACTACAGACAGGCTGCTGGTGGCCCTTTTGTGTTGCCTCATTCCCTACACATTCACTACAGACAGGCTGCTGGTGGCCCTTTGTTTTGCCTCATTCCCTACACATTCACTACAGACAGGCTGCTGGTGGCCCTTTGTTTTTCTTCATTCACTACAAACAGGCTGCTGGTGGGCCCATTGTCTTGCCTCATTCCCTACACATTCACTACAGACAGGCTGCGGGGTGGCCCTTTGTGTTGCCTCATTCCCTACACATTCACTACAGACAGACTGCTGGTGGCCCTTTGTGTTGCCTCATTCCCTACACATTCACTACAGACAGGCTGCTGGTGGCCCTTTGTTTTTCCTCATTCACTACAGACAGGCTGTTAGTGGGCCTTTGTCTTGCCTCATTCCCTACACATTCACTACAGACAGGCTGCTGGTGGCCCTTTGTTTTGCCTCATTCACTACAGACAGGCTGCTGGTGGGCCCTTTGTCTTGCCTCATTCCCTACACATTCACTACAGACAGGCTGCGGGGTGGCCCTTTGTGTTGCCTCATTCCCTACACATTCACTACAGACAGACTGCTGGTGGCCCTTTGTGTTGCCTCATTCCCTACACATTCACTACAGACAGGCTGCTGGTGGGCCCTTTGTGTTTCCTCATTCCCTACACATTCACTACAGACAGGCTGCTGGTGGCCCTTTGTGTTGCCTCATTCCCTACACATTCACTACAGACAGGCTGCTGGTGGCCCTTTGTGTTGCCTCATTCCCTACACATTCACTACAGACAGGCTGCTGGTGGCCCTTTGTGTTGCCTCATTCCCTACACATTCACTACAGACAGGCTGCTGGTGGCCCTTTGTGTTGCCTCATTCCCTACACATTCACTACAGACAGGCTGCTGGTGGGCCCTTTGTGTTTCCTCATTCCCTACACATTCACTACAGACAGGCTGCTGGTGGCCCTTTGTGTTGCCTCATTCCCTACACATTCACTACAGACAGGCTGCTGGTGGCCCTTTGTGTTGCCTCATTCCCTACACATTCACTACAGACAGGCTGCTGGTGGCCCTTTGTGTTGCCTCATTCCCTACACATTCACTACAGACAGGCTGCTGGTGGCCCTTTGTGTTGCCTCATTCCCTACACATTCACTACATACAGGCTGCTGGTGGCCCTTTGTGTTGACTCATTCCATACACATTCACTAAAGACAGGCTGCTGGTGGGTCCTTTGTTTTGCCTCATTCACTACAGACAGGCTGCTGGTGGGCCCTTTGTGTTGCCTCATTCACTACAGACAGGCTGCTGGTGGGCCTTTTGTGTTGCCTCATTCCCTACACATTCACTACAGACAGGCTGCTGGTGGCCCTTTGTGTTGCCTCATTCCCTACACATTCACTACAGACAGGCTGCTGGTGGCCCTTTGTTTTGCCTCATTCACTACAGACAGGCTGCTGGTGGGCCCTTTGTGTTGCCTCATTCCCTACACATTCACTACAGACAGGCTGCTGGTGGCCCTTTGTTTTGCCTCATTCACTACAGACAGGCTGCTGGTGGGCCCTTTGTGTTGCCTCATTCCCTACACATTCACTACAGACAGGCTGCTGGTGGCCCTTTGTGTTGCCTCATTCCCTACACATTCACTACAGACAGGCTGCTGGTGGCCCTTTGTTTTGCCTCATTCACTACAGACAGGCTGCTGGTGGGCCCTTTGTGTTGCCTCATTCCCTACACATTCACTACAGACAGGCTGCTGGTGGCCCTTTGTGTTGCCTCATTCCCTACACATTCACTACAGACAGGCTGCTGGTGGGCCCTTTGTGTTGCCTCATTCCCTACACATTCACTACAGACAGGCTGCTGGTGGCCCTTTGTGTTGCCTCATTCCCTACACATTCACTACAGACAGGCTGCTGGTGGCCCTTTGTTTTGCCTCATTCACTACAGACAGGCTGCTGGTGGGCCCTTTGTGTTGCCTCATTCCCTACACATTCACTACAGACAGGCTGCTGGTGGCCCTTTGTGTTGCCTCATTCCCTACACATTCACTACAGACAGGCTGCTGGTGGCCCTTTGTGTTGCGTTATTGAGGCCAGCCCAGACAAGCGCACGGCAGGCAGGCGTTTGGTGCTGGATTTCAGTGCAGTGCTGGCAAGCC
The DNA here is from genome assembly GCF_021184085.1 of Oncorhynchus gorbuscha. Classification (NCBI taxonomy): domain Eukaryota; kingdom Metazoa; phylum Chordata; class Actinopteri; order Salmoniformes; family Salmonidae; genus Oncorhynchus; species Oncorhynchus gorbuscha. The sequence goes on along the minus strand of NC_060189.1, from coordinate 25,259,154 downwards.
TCTGGCCCATGTTTAGGAACTGAGGTGGTAAATGAGGCAGGTTTTGCTTTGACTCTTCAAAGTGACAGTGGCAAGCTATGTGTGTCCTACTGTCTGTCCCTGTAGAGGACACTGGGGACTATATCTGTGTTGGTTTGAGGACATGGATTGTGGACATGGAGTGTTTGTGTTTATATTGAATGTATTTTCTTCTTCTTCTGCATACTGACCTACAGTTTATACTCTATTTAGGATATTTCTCATTTAGAGAGTGAATTGTTGTACGATTTTGGTCGATGTATTTTACTTCAGTAAGAGCTTGATGATTATTGTTCAAATCTCCAGGATTCTTTCCTCTTAAATGGTTTGTATGTTTCTTTAGCAGGGCAATGATCTCCCAATATCTTCATGAAATACATAGCATTTCTGTACAGCATTTCTGTTTAGAATTCCTTTGTCATCCTGTAAATTACCCCAGTGATGAGACTGAGACATTCTGGCACACTAGATCAGTTCGGGGTAAAATACACTTGCTTGACAACATTATTCTCTTGCCATGTCTCAACCAGACAGCTATTGTCATTGAGCCACAACATTACAACACAGCAGCATCCTGCAAAACACTGAGCTTTGATAACAGGAAACATGGCCACAATGGAGTCAGAGTCCCTTCCTCTTCATCTCTCTACCACGGGAGCAGCCAGCCCTAGACTTAGCCCAGAGAATGAGCCAAGGAGAGGCTAAAAGACTGACTGGGAACCCAGGTGGTCCTCTGCAGACAGACAGGTCATTTAAACCTGAGAGTACACACATCACTGGGTTGTTACACACTGACAGGCCCTAGGAGAGAGATGTGTCAGTCTCTCAGAAGGAATAAAGGGCAAGGGGACAGGAGTGTGATTGTGTGTATGCGGGAGTGTGCTTGTCAGGCAGGTCTGTAGAAGCCAAAGCAAGCCTGGTGTAATGTCCCCATTACTTCCAGGGACCCCCACTACTGCGCAGCACCTTGCTCTACCTCAAAACCAGCCCCCCTGCTAAGCGTGTGGGCTGGGGTTAATTGCCACGCAGGGGGGGTAGAATTGAGGGTGCGGGGAGTCCCTGCCCCTCAACAAATGTCCCCATTTGCCCCCACCCCTTCCTCCTACCCTTCAAGTTACAACTAATTCCTGGATCGGTGCAGTGAGAAAGACGCCGCTATCTCTTACTAAGACTGAACCCACACCCAGACACCCCTTCAACACCCCCCACTACAGCCCTGCATCACATAGAACACAGAGCGAAAAGACTGGAGGATAGGAGAGGTATTTTTTTACTCTCCTCTCCGTCTCTTTTTTCTTGATTTACCGCGCTTTCCTCAGAAAGCTCCATTGTTCCCCTAGCCTAAGTCTCATCAGGCCTTTTGTGGCTGACTATCACAGCGGCAGGCAGCGAGCTGGAAATGTATAAATGGTATCATGCCTTGTGATTAATGGCGGTGCTTATGAGTCAGGTCTGATAACGGGCCTGCTCTCTACTCAATTTCAGATACCGTTAATGGAATCTGTCTTCTGCGATTGTAATGTGAGAGCGCCTAATTTGCTATGGAGCTTGAAGCTGTCACCGGCAAGGGATTGTGGGGTCATAAGGGACCTGGCAGCCGTTTGGCCTGCAGCTTGTATCTGCCGTGCTGAATAGAGCAGCTCTCTGCCTGTCAGTTAGCTGATAGGCTGATGAGGACTCTAAGCCACTCCACACAATGGCGGAAAGGGCCATACTGCCTGACTTCCTTAATTGTGGAGCCCGCTCATATTTCAGAGCCAGCGTGCCGGGGACCAGGCTGCTTTTTTTCTTCCTCTTTCTCCCCCTCAACTTTTTCCTCGTACTCTCACCCCCCCCCCCCCCCCACTCACACATCTCTTTACTCTTTTTCATTTCTGCCCCTTCTTCTCCTCCTCATCATTTGTTGTCCCTCTTCCTCTCCCTCTGTCTCTCTTTCTAGTAAGTGGTGGGTCTTAGTATATGACGGATTATCCCAACTTTGCTTCAGTTACCACTAAAGAGATGGAGGCAGGAGAGGAAGCAGGGGGAAACTTTTGTGCACACATTATTGAAGTAAAGGACCACATCTCCCATAATGGTTCTTATGTCAGGTTGCTCTGGTGCTGCTGGAGAGGAAGGTTGAAGGATAGGTATGGGAATGGCCTAGATTTTAGATAGTACCTATTGCTATGCAAATCTAAGATTTATTGCAATGACGAGTACTCCATAATTAACAAAAATGTGCCAATGATTTTTTTGAGCAATCATATACGTCAATCCTAAATATGATTTTCAGATCTAGCTTTGGGATAATTACTCATGCCCACATTGCCCGGAGCTGCTCATACCTATGATTAGACGGTTACTCTACAATTAAAAACAGAAAAAAATTATGTGATTTCTTGAGCAGTTAAATTTGTGTGTTAACCCCCGTGCCTCACCCTCTCCTTCTACTCTAGACTGGCAGGCCCAGGGCCGGGTGCGGTGCTGGCTGGGGGGGTGTTTGCTGTGTCCAGGCTCAGCTGGCAGTGGTCGGTGGTGGCTGAGGTCTTCTCCCTCAACAACCTCTTTGTTGGGCTCCTCTTCTCCCTGACTACCAGCTTCCACTGTGCTGACAGTGCCCCCCAGAGGAGGAAGGTAACCCAGCCCTCGGCACACACTCCCTCCACAGCTTCCACCCTCACACGGGACAGAACATGCATATCAGCCATATCTCCCAGACCAGATAGACTGTTCCATGGTGATATCACAACAGTCTGCCTCAGGAAACTATACTGTACAACCTATAGAAATATGGTGTGAATTTACAGATTTCATGTTTCGTCATTTGATTTGTATATTTCTTTTAATGACAGAAATGCTATATGTAATATGAGGAATTAAGTCTCCTCTTGTTGTTGTCAGGTTGCCCATTGGGGGGCGCTGTGCTGTGGCCTGGGTCTGTGTAACCAGCACACTCTGGTGTTGTACGTGGTGGTCATCATTCCCTGGGTCCTGCTCCAACTCTACTCTCACAGAGTAAGTTTAACGACAGGCTCTTCTCCATCTGAGTGGCCATCGAGACGTAACACAACCAGGTAGAAGAACTGGCCCATCTGTAAGGATGCCGTTTATAATATAATATTATTATTATATGTTTATTGTGTGATTGTGTCAGGAGCTGTCTGTCTGTGGGCTGATGTCTCTGGGACTGTGTTTCCTGGGGGGTCTACTGCCCTACGTCTACCTGCCTATCTCCTCCTACCTGAACACAGCTCGCTGGAGCTGGGGAGACCAGACTTCCCCCTCAGGCCTCTTTACTCACCTACTGAGGACTGAATACGGCACCTTCAGCCTGGTACATACTTCTATACATTTACCTGTACCAACATACATTATCTTTGAGCTTGACCACAAACTCTAATGTGGGACGTGTAGTGGTGATTGATGTGGTCGTTTCTTTAATATGTGACCCTAGGCCAAGACAGAAGGTACCGGGAACCTCACCATGATGCTAAAGTGAGTATGCCCATCTTATATTAGAATATTCATTCACTTTATTTTACAGATGAAGTCATTGCTATAGCATGAATTGTTCTGGTGTCTTGCTTTTAAATGTTGTGCATTTGAAGGTCATTCATTGGATAATGTGATCTGTAGAAGTGACAGAGTGGGTTTTCTCATGGTTTTGGCTCGAGACAGACAGGTTTAAACATCACACAAAAACCCATCAGTTCTGTTCTGAAGGAGGCAGCCCATCCATCGCCAGCACTGGAGCCCGTCTCTCTCCTCTCTCTCTCTCTTTTGTTCTTCCCTCTCTCCCATCAAAGCAGAACTGAACCTGCTTAGAGGGCCAAATCCCTGTGTTCTGTTTCTCCAGCAGTTTGAAATGATCACTCTGCTCTGGTGTTTAAGCGTGACAAGCTGTGATGACAGACACTGCAATATAGTGGAGAGATTTGTTTTCCTCCAACAACCCCCTCCATCTCCCCCCTCCGTCATCCAACTTCTGTAATTGTCTATGGCTGACGACGGGTGGGGAGTATGCGTCTTAAGACCCCCCACCACCAGCCCCCCCGTCTGGCCCCCGCCCCCTTCCATCACCCCTGCTGGTTGATGGACAAGCACACCTTCAAGACAAGGGAGAGAGGCAAGCATGACAAGCATGTCACATCGGGGATGTAAACTCCACTAGACAAGCTGACACAGTCTCACACACACACACACACACACACACACACACACTCTCTCTCTCTTCCCTGATAGAGACTCAATAAGCCATCAAATAGAGATGGGTATTAAAGAAGATGCTCTGGGAAAGTGTCTCTGTGACTGACAGGCACTCTGACAGGGGTTGAGTGGAGGACACATTCATTGGTGTCTATCGCTGGAATGGGAATGGAAGGGTGGGGACTGGGGGTGCATACAGTCAACAGAGTTAGTCTGTTTGATTGGGGGGGGGCACAGTTACTGGTGTATTCCAATCTGATGAGGAGGAAATGAGAGGACATTCAGTAATTGGTGTCCTTCAGTTTGATGGAGGTTAGAGGGATGCGGTCATCAGAGGTTTTGTGTGTGTGTGTGTGTGTGTGTGTGTGTGTGTGTGTGTGTGTGTGTGTGTGTGTGTGTGTGTGTGTGTGTGTGTGTGTGTGTGTGTGTGTGTGTGTGTGTGTGTGTGTGTGTGTGTGTGTGTGTGTGTGTGTGTGTGTGTCAGGGCTCAGCTGGACCACTGTATGGCTGACCTGTCCCTCCCTGTGCTATTCCTGGCTGGACTGGGCATGTTCCTCATCTCCTGGGACAGGTAAGGACACACCTGGCAGACGAACCTTGCTTCAGGGCAATTATTAGCATTTGGGATGTGAATTTGAATCCCTTCCTACCCCTATCCATTCCCTGCCTCACCCTATCCATTCCCTGCCTCACCCTACCCACCCTCTGCCTCACACCTACCCACCCTCTTCCACCCACTACCCACCCTCTTCCACCACCTCCTACCCACCCTCTGCCTCACCCTACCCACCCCCTGCCTCACACCTACCCACCCCCTACCCACCCTCTTCCACCCACTACCCACCCTCTGCCTCATCCTACCCACCCCCTGCCTCACACCTACCCACCCCCTACCCACCCTCTACCACCCCTACCCACCCTCTTCCACCTCTCTTGGGGGGCACTTTGGTACACTTGGCTTTACACACAGACACACAAGCATGTATGTACGTGAACGCCTGCACACACACGCAAACATACGTGGGTCATTCCATTGATATTCCATGGAAAGTCAAGTTTCCTGAAATACAGCACAATAAATATGCTATTTTTTCCAATTCTCATTTCCATTCACATAATTGTGTTTTGATTACCACTAGGGGATAGTGCTTTTTCGTTCGTTTATAAAACCATTTACAACCATCCTCTGTGCTGTAATGGTGATGTGAGACAGAGTGGTTGGCCCGTCACACAGTGACTCACACTGTCATCCAGACCTAGCATTAGGAAAGCAATCATGCTGTGGGCTACAGAACGTGTTAGCTGTAATAGTGAGTCTGTCTACAGGCGGTGTGATGTTATCTCTCCTGTACCTTGATGAATTTGGGAGTGAATTGCACTGGATCTATTTTCATGTATTTGTTGGGAGGATGAAAATAAATGTGATATTGAGAAAGTAATATATATGGTATTTTTTATGTCTGTGTAAGGCCAGTTCTCTCATGGCGATGCCTGTCCTTCCTCTCCAGGAGACGCCTTGTTGTTCCCTGGCTACTGACGGCCATGCTGCTACTCTACTCCCTGTTCTTTGCCTGGAGAGCCAACCTGGACATCAGCAGACCCCTACTGCTGGGAGTGGTGAGTGATGGGCCATGGGGCTTAGTTAGGGCAGGCAGGGAAAACGGGCAGGGATGCTACTGGATGGGCCTGAGTTGGGATGCCACAGTCTCCTCTGACCCAGGTAAAAGGCTGTGTTGTGTGTTTGGTCTCTGCAGGTGGAGCGGTTCTGGCTTCAGAGCGATGCTGTGGTGTGTGTGCTGGCTGGGCTGGGCCTGAGTTGGACACACACAGGCCTGGAGAGGAGGCTAGGCCATGGGGGTCTGTGGAGGGCCGGAGGCTGGCTCTTCACCGTAGGTGTCCTGGCACACATGGTGCACTCCAACCATCGGTAAGCATCATAACCTGTCAACTGACTTAGGCTTGATGGCACATCCTGTGTGTGGGGCTATAACACTGTAGTATCTTCACCACCAACTGTTTTCAAGGTTTGCCGCACAAACTAGAAAATACATGTTGTCTTATAGGTAGGGGGTCGCATACAACGTGTTGAGTATTTTACTCCCAAAACTCCCTCCACACTAGTCTCACCTGAGCTAACCCAGTAGTTCTCTCTGTACTTCAAACTGGAGCCTGCACTCCACATGGCAGGTATTTTATTCTCCCGTCTCTCCTCACCCCATGGTGGGGGCTAAAGAGAGGCACGGTTAGCACATAGATTTCACTGTGAATGCTGAGTGTGAGATGTTAGCCATGAGAGGCAGCAGATTACACCAGCATGGCGCTGCGCTCTGCCTGGCAGGCTGAGGCCGCTATCACACAGCTGCTTTGATCAGGAGGAGAGCCTGGCCTACACTGTCAGACCCATTGCACCTGTCTACCCACGATTAGATAGGCAGAGCTGGGGCTGTGACAACTTACCATGGAGCAACTTGAAAGCATGCATACAGTACATGAATGCACACACACAATCCTCAGAAGTGAAGACCTACAAACACAACCTCGCTGCTGTGTACACAAACGTACACTTGTTAAGTGTCAGTGTGGTTAGAGAAAATATGTTAGCTCCCGTTGACTTGTAAAGGTTTGTGTTTGCATCCCTCCCAGGGAGTGTGATCAGAGCATTAACAGTGTTGTGGAGCGGTTCGGCAGGGAGCTTCTGGCCTCTGTTCCTCCAGACTCTATCATCCTGACCCGGGGAGACCTCCCAGGGAACTCCCTGCGCTACCTCCACTACTGCCAGGGGGTCCGGCCTGACGTACACCTCGTTGACCAGGAGGTTAGTACTGAGCCTTATATTGGGTTTATTTAGGCCCAGGACACCATGCCTAGCTTTTTTATATATTATAATTAGAGCTATATTATAATAGAATTGGAAATGAATCTGAACCTGATACTGAAGACAGGCCATACAAGTTAGACAATAGAGTTGCGATGATGATGATCTCAGTAAGGCTCCTATTCATTACTACTCTCTCCCCCTCCAGATGATGACGTACAGCTGGTACGTGGCCAAGCTGGGCCAGCATCACCCTGGGGTTCATTTCCCTGGGCTCTGGTGGGACCCGGTCCACACTGAGGAGAAGGACACCTTCAGCCTGGAGCAGTTCCTCTCTCACAACACGCGGTGAGTGAGTGAGTGAGTGAGTGAGTGAGTGAGTGAGTGAGTGAGTGAGTGAGTGAGTGAGTGAGTGAGAGTTGAGAGTTGAGAGTTGAGAGTTGAGAGTTGAGAGAGCTGGTGAGGTTGAATGGGAGCACTGAGTGGTTGATACAATGATCAGTCCATTGAGGAAATAAGACTTATAACTGCTGCCTCAAGAGTAACAATGGTTCAGCCATATGTGGGAAAGACTGCAGAGAAATACTGAATACATAATGAGTAGATATGATTTACTGTGTGACTACTGTATCCATCTGACTATAGTAGTCTGGAGAAACATAGATCAAATGGGTTGGACAGTCATTTTAAGAGTCCTTAAAATGCCAAGCCCACCAGGGGGCAGTGTTTGCTTGGCCAACATGAACGTCTCTAAGGGGGGCAACACTGACCAGTGGGATCAACCCTGTAGGGCACAGCACTGGAGAGGAGAGTGGAGCAGAGCAGTAGGAATGGGAGAGAGCTGAATGGTGTGTGTGCACATGCTCGTCTGTGTATTTGTCGGGTAAGACTGGAGGCATACAGTACCAGTCAAGAGTTTGGACACCTACTCATTCAAGGGTTTTTCTTTATTTTTACTATTTTCTCCTTTGTATAATAATAGTGAAGACATCAAAACTATGAAATAACACATATGGAATCATGTACTAACTAAAAAAAGTGTTAAACAAATCAAAATATATTTTCAAAGTAGCCACCCTTTGCCTTGATGACAGCTTTGCACACTCTCTCAACCAGCTTGGCATTCTCTCAACCAGATTCACCTCAAGACTTTTCCAACAGTCTTGAAGGAGTTCCCACATATGCTGAGCACTTGTTAGCGTCTTTTCCTTCACTCTGCGGTCCAACTCATCCCGAAACATCTCAATTGGGTTGAGGTCAGGTAATCGTGGAGGCCAGGTCATCTGATGCAGCACTCCATCACTCTTCTTCTTGGTCAAATAGCCCTTACACAGCCTGGAGGTGTGTTGGGTCATTGTCCTGTTGAAAAACAAATGATAGTCCCGCTAAGCACAAACCAGATAGGATGGCGTATCGGTGCAGAATGCTGTGGTAGCCATGCTGGTTAAGTGTGCCTTGAATTCTAAGTGAATCACCAACAGTGTCACCAGCAAAGCACCATCACACCACCTCCTCCATGCTTCACGGTGGGAAACACACATGCGGAGATCATCCGTTCACCTACTCTGTGTCTCACAAAGAACCTAAAGTCTCATATTTGGACTCATCAGACCAAAGGACAGATTTCCACTGGTCTAATCTCCGTTGCTTGTGTTTCTTGGCCCAAGCAAGTCTCTTCTTATTGGTGTCATTTAGTAGTGGTTTCTTGCAGCAATACAACCATGAAGGTCTGATTCACACAGTCTCCTCTGAACAGGTGATGTTGATGTGTCTGTTACTTTAACTCTGTGAAGGATTTATTTGGGCTGCAATTTCTGAGGCTGGTAACTCTAATGAACATATCCTCTGCAGCAGAGGTAACTCTGGGTCTTCCTTTCCTGTGGCGGTTCTCATGAGAGCCAGTTTCATCATAGCGCTTGATGGTTTTTGCGACTGCACTTGAAGAAACTATCAAAGTTCTTGAAATGTTCCAGATTGACTAACCTTCATGTCTTAAAGTAATGGTGGACTGTCATTTCTCTTTGCTTATTTGAGCTGTTCTTGCCATAATATGGACTTGGTCTTTTACCAAATAGGGGCTCTCTTCTGTATACCACCCCTACCTTGTCACAACACAAATGATTGGCCCAAACGCATTAAGAAGGAAATAATTTTCACAAATTAACTTTTAACAAGGCACACCTGTTTATTGAAATGCATTCCAGGTGACTACCTCATGAAGCTGACTAAGAGAATGCCAAGAGTGTGCAAAGCTGTTATCAAGGCAAATGGTGGCTACTTTGAAGAATTAGTAGATTTGGCTATTTCAGCCACACCCGTTGCTGACAAGTGTATAGAATCAAGCACACAGACATGCAAACTCCATAGACAAACATTGGCAATAGAATGGCCTTACTGAAGAGCACAATAAAAATAGAGAAAAACCCTTGAATGAGTAGGTGTGTCCAAACGTTTGACTGGTACTGTATGTGCTTCCCATGTATGCCTATTCAGTTCTATTAGCAGCCACCTGGGTTGAGAGTGGGTAGTGTTTGTGGGGAGAGTGGGTAGTGTTTGTGGGGAGAGTGAGTAGTGTTTGTGGAGAGAGTGGGTAGTGTTTGTGGGGAGAGTGGGTAGTGTTTGTGGGGAGAGTGAGTAGTGTTTGTGGGGAGAGTGGGTAGTGTTTGAGGGGAGAGTGGGGAGAGTGAGTAGTGTTTGAGGGGAGAGTGAGTAGTGTTTGAGGGGAGAGTGAGTAGTGTTTGAGGGGAGAGTGAGTAGTGTTTGAGGGGAGAGTGGGGAGAGTGAGTAGTGTTTGTGGGGAGAGTGAGTAGTGTTTGTGGGGAGAGTGAGTAGTGTTTGTGGGTAGAGTTTGAGTAGTGTTTGTGGGGGAGAGTGAGTAGTGTTTGTGGGGAGAGTGAGTAGTGTTTGTGGGGAGAGTGAGTAGTGTTTGTGGGGAGAGTGAGTAGTGTTTGTGGGGAGAGTGAGTAGTGTTTGTGGGGTTTGTGGGGAGAGTGAGTAGTGTTTGTGGGGAGAGTGAGTAGTGTTTGTGGGGAGAGTGAGTAGTGTTATGGGGGAGAGTGTGGGGAGAGTGAGTAGTGTTTGTGGGGAGAGTGAGTAGTGTTTGAGGGGAGTGAGTGTTTGAGTGTTAGTGTTTGGGGGAGAGTGAGTAGTGTTTGGGGGAGAGTGGGTAGTGTTTGAGGGGAGAGTGGGTAGTGTTTGAGGGGAGAGTGATTAGTGTTTGAGGGGAGAGTGATTAGTGTTTGAGGGGAGAGAGTGAGTAGTGTTTGAGGGGAGAGTGGGAGAGAGTGTTTGAGGGAGTAGTGTTTGAGGGGTGTTTGAGAGAGTGAGTAGTGTTTGAGGAGAGAGTGGGTAGTGTTTGTGGGGAGAGTGGGTAGTGTTTGTGGGGAGAGTGGGTAGTGTTTGAGGGGAGAGTGAGTAGTGTTTGAGGGGAGAGTGAGTAGTGTTTGAGGGGAGAGTGGGGAGAGTGAGTAGTGTTTGAGGGGAGAGTGAGTAGTGTTTGAGGGGAGAGTGAGTAGTGTTTGAGGGGAGAGTGAGTAGTGTTTGAGGGGAGAGTGAGTAGTGTTTGTGGGGAGAGTGAGTAGTGTTTGTGGGGAGAGTGAGTAGTGTTTGTGGGGAGAGTGAGTAGTGTTTGAGGGGAGAGTGAGTAGTGTTTGAGGGGAGAGTGAGTAGTGTTTGAGGGGAGAGTGAGTAGTGTTTGAGGGGAGAGTGATTAGTGTTTGAGGGGAGAGTGAGTGTTTGAGGGGAGTGTTTGAGGAGAGAGTGTGGTGAGTGTTTGTGGGGAGAGTGAGTAGTGTTTGTGGGGAGAGTGGGTAGTGTTTGTGGGGAGAGTGGGTAGTGTTTGTGGGGAGAGTGGGTAGTGTTTGAGGGGAGAGTGAGTAGTGTTTGAGGGAGAGTGAGTAGTGTTTGAGGGGAGAGTGGGGGGAGAGTGAGTAGTGTTTGTGGGGAGAGTGAGTAGTGTTTGAGGGGAGAGTGGGTAGTGTTTGAGGGGAGAGTGGGTAGTGTTTGTGGGGAGAGTGGGTAGTGTTTGTGGGGAGAGTGAGTAGTGTTTGTGGGGAGAGTTGTGTTTGTGGGGAGAGTGAGTAGTGTTTGTGGGGAGAGGAGTAGTGTTTGTGGGAGAGTGAGTAGTGTTTGAGGGGAGAGTGAGTAGTGTTTGTGGGGAGAGTGGGTAGTGTTTGTGGGGAGAGTGGGTAGTGTTTGTGGGGAGAGTGGGTAGTGTTTGTGGGGAGAGTGGGTAGTGTTTGTGGGGAGAGTGGGTAGTGTTTGTGGGGAGAGTGGGTAGTGTTTGTGGGGAGAGTGTTTGAGGTAGTGTTTGAGGGGAGAGTGTTTGAGGGGAGAGTGAGTGTGTTTGAGGGGAGAGTGAGTAGTGTTTGAGGGGAGAGAGTAGTGTTTGAGGGGAGAGTGTTTGGGGGAGAGTGTTTGAGGGGAGAGTGAGTAGTGTTTGTGGGGAGAGTGAGTAGTGTTTGTGGGGAGAGTGAGTAGTGTTTGTGGGGAGAGTGAGTAGTGTTTGTGGGGAGAGTGAGTAGTGTTTGTGGGGAGAGTGAGTAGTGTTTGTGGGGAGAGTGAGTAGTGTTTGTGGGGAGAGTGGGTAGTGTTTGTGGGGAGAGTGGGTAGTGTTTGTGGGGAGAGAGTGAGTAGTGTTTGAGGGGAGAGTGAGTAGTGTTTGAGGGAGAGTGGGGAGAGTGAGTAGTGTTTGAGGGGAGAGTGAGTAGTGTTTGAGGGAGTGAGAGTGAGTAGTGTTTGTGGGGAGAGTGAGTAGTGTTTGAGGGGAGAGTGAGTAGTGTTTGAGGGGAGAGTGAGTAGTGTTTGAGGGGAGAGTGAGTAGTGTTTGAGGGGAGAGTGAGTAGTGTTTGAGGGGAGAGTGGGGAGAGTGAGTAGTGTTTGTGGGGAGAGTGAGTAGTGTTTGTGGGGAGAGTGGGTAGTGTTTGAGGGGAGAGTGGGTAGTGTTTGAGAGGAGAGTGATTAGTGTTTGAGGGGAGAGTGAGTAGTGTTTGAGGGGAGAGTGAGTAGTGTTTGAGGGAGAGTGGGTAGTGTTTGAGGGGAGAGTGAGTAGTGTTTGTGGGGAGAGTGAGTAGTGTTTGAGGGGAGAGTGAGTAGTGTTTGAGGGGAGAGTGAGTAGTGTTTGTGGGGAGAGTGAGTAGTGTTTGTGGGGAGAGTGAGTAGTGTTTGTGGGGAGAGTGAGTGTAGTGTTTGTGGGGAGAGTGGGTAGTGTTTGTGGGGAGAGTGGGTAGTGTTTGAGGGGAGAGTGGGTAGTGTTTGAGGGGAGAGTGAGTAGTGTTTGTGGGGAGAGTGAGTAGTGTTTGTGGGGAGAGTGAGTAGTGTTTGTGGGGAGAGTGAGTAGTGTTTGAGGGGAGAGTGAGTAGTGTTTGTGGGGAGAGTGAGTAGTGTTTGTGGGGAGAGTGAGTAGTGTTTGTGGGGAGAGTGAGTAGTGTTTGTGGGGAGAGTGAGTAGTGTTTGAGGGGAGAGTGAGTAGTGTTTGTGGGGAGAGTGAGTAGTGTTTGTGGGGAGAGTGAGTAGTGTTTGTGGGGAGAGTGAGTAGTGTTTGTGGGGAGAGTGAGTAGTGTTTGTGGGGAGAGTGAGTAGTGTTTGTGGGGAGAGTGAGTAGTGTTTGTGGGGAGAGTGAGTAGTTTTGAGGGGAGAGTGAGTAGTGTTTGTGGGGAGAGTGAGTAGTGTTTGTGGGGAGAGTGAGTAGTGTTTGTGGGGAGAGTGAGTAGTGTTTGTGGGGAGAGTGAGTAGTGTTTGTGGGGAGAGTGGGTAGTGTTTGTGGGGAGAGTGGGTAGTGTTTGTGGGGAGAGTGGGTAGTGTTTGAGGGGAGAGTGAGTAGTGTTTGAGGGGGAGAGTGAGTAGTGTTTGAGGGGAGAGTGAGTAGTGTTTGAGGGGAGAGTGAGTAGTGTTTGAGGGGAGAGTGAGTAGTGTTTGAGGGGAGAGTGAGTAGTGTTTGAGGGGAGAGTGAGTAGTGTTTGAGGGGAGAGTGAGTAGTGTTTGAGGGGAGAGTGAGAAGTGTTTGAGGGGAGAGTGAGAAGTGTTTGAGGGGAGATGGATAGCTAGGGTTAGGTCAGTTCAAGGGTTTCCAGCCTTGCCCACTTCAGAAGCACGGTACCTGCCTGATTGTGTGTGTCTGCAGGGGGGCCGTGCTGGCCTGCATCGGGCTGCCTGAAGGGGACCCTAGCTGGGAGAGGAGCTTCTCTCGCTGGCCCCTAGGCGTGTGTGACCACCTGGTGCCTGCCCAGGAGCACTTCCACCCAGAGGAGTGGGCCCGTCGCACCCGCTACATCTATAACTGGACCGAGCCACACAACAGGTACACAGTACATTACACACAAAACCCAGAGGGCCCACTGGAGGGGTGGGGGGGGGAGAAGCCTACACTCCATGGGGAGTCTATGGGATTCTGCTAGTCGCCTTGGAAATGGTCATACTGTAGACCAGATATCAAACTCATTCCACAGAGGGCTGAGTCTGTGAGTTTTCATCCTCCCTTGGACTTGATTGATGAATTAAGGTCACTGATTAATAAGGAACTCCTCTCACCTGGTTGTCTAGGTCTTAATTGAAAGGCAAAACCAGCAGACGCTAGGCCCTCCATGGAATTAGTTTGATACCCCTGCTGGAGGCCTATGCCATATCATTTCTGTACACTTACTGTATGTTTGTTTCTACCATGACAAACATGCTAGTTAGGAATCCATTGAGGAATCTTATGTCCATAGATACTTTTTGGTGTTGACTATTCCTTCTCTATGTGGTCTTTCACAATACTGGCAGAGAACCAACGTTCCTACAGCAAGGTTTCCTCTGTTTTCCGTGCTCTGATCCAGAAGCTCTTTCTGCATTATACCAAAGCAAGACATTAGGCCTTCAGCTATTTGAAATGAGACTGAAGATGAAACATAATGAGTTTCTTATTGCGTTTTGTCAATAAGTGTGTCAAAAGTGGAATTAGTCAAAGCTCCATATTCTGTTGCCGTTGCCAGCAGCCCCTCATTCACTGCGATAATCATGGCTGAATACTGTGACGTTATTTCCCTCGCCCTCACAAGCGTGTCCGTCGATGCCCACCAGCCAAATATTAGCTCAGAACCCTGTGAAAATATTATTTTGAAGAAGAAGAGGTCAAGTGTTTCTACACAACCAAATGGAAAAGGGGATGTGGGTTATTCCATGTCTAATGTGTTGGTGGTGTTGCTCTGCCGTCTGATGTTTTGACAGTACTGTCTATATTCACATTAGGTTTGTGAAAACCTAAACCTGCATACTTGGTTGAACAATATACACTGAACATAAATATAAATGCAACATCTAAAGTGTTGGTCCCATGTTTTATGAGCTGAAATAGAAGATCCCAGAAATGTTGCATACACACCAAAAGCTTATTTCTCTCAGATTTTGTGCACAAATCTGTTTACATCCCTGTGAGTGAGCATTTATCCTTTGCCAAGATAATTCTTCCACCTGACAGGTGTGACATATCAAGAAGCTGATTAAATAGTATGATCATCACACAGGTGCACCTTGTGCTGTGGACAATAAAAGGCCGCTCTAAAATGTGCAGTTTTGTCACACAACACAATGCCACAGATGTCTCACGTTTTTTGAGGAAGCATGCAATTGGCATGCTGACTGCAGGAATATCCCCCAGAGCTGTTTCCAGATAATTGAATGTTAATTTCTCTACCATAAGCCGCCTCCAACGTTGTTTTAAAGAAGTTGTCATTACGTCCAACCGGCCTCATAACCGCAGACCACTTTTATGGCGTCGTGTGGGCAATCGGTTTGCTGATATCAACGTTGTGAACAGAGTGCCCCATGGTGGCGGTGGGTTTATGGTATGGGCAGGCATAAGCTACGGACAACGAACAGAATTGCATTTTACCGATGGCAATTTGAATGCACAGAGATACCGTGACAAGATCCTGAGGCCCATTGTTGTGCCATTCATCTGCCGCCATCACCAAGTGTTTCAGCATGATAGGCTAATGCACGGCCCCATGTCGCAAGGATCTGTTTACAATTCCTGGAAGCTGAAAATGTGGCCTGCGCACTCACCAGACATGTCACCCATTGAGCATGTTTGGGATGCTCTGGATTGTCGTGTACGGCAGCGTGTTCCAGTTCCCGCCAATATCCATCAACTTTGCACAGCCATTGAAGAGGAGTGGGACAACATTACCAGGCAACTACCCCTTTTTAAGGTATCTGTGACCAACAGGTGCATATCTGTATTCCCAGTCATGTGAAATCCATAGATTAGGGCCTAAATAATTTATTTGAATTAACCGATTTTACTTATATATGAACTGTAACTCAGTAAAATCTTTGAAATCATTGCATGTCGCGTTTATATTTTTGTGCAGTATATATTAAAACCTATAATGATACAGAATGAATATGATAGTGTGGAAGGAATGATGCATAAGAAAAGCCCCAGAGGTGTTGAGATTAAGAGCTGTTTTTGTGTCCGGTTCCAGTTTCCACCCAGGGTCCTGGGAGAGGGTGGCTAATGAGGAGATGTGGCAGGCCAGGTACAGTAAAGGGTTAACACTGAAGACACTGACTCCTTCTTCTCTGTTACGGTCACTGTATATGTATAGTTTACAGATAGAGCCTCTATGACAGATCACCCTTGTCTGCTAGCTTAAACATCTACATAACCCAGTCTGGTGTGGTAGAGCACCAGCTATTCTACATGAAATGCTGTTGTGTAGCTAGCATCTACATAAATCACTCTATTCTGCTAGTGCATCTCTGCAGATAGATCTCTACGGTTCATCCATCCATCCAGCACTTAGCTCTGAGCCTGTGATGTATCCTCTTTGTTTCAGGATGAAGACGGCTTTCTTTCTGTTTGACCTAGCTGAGAGGATCCAGGGAGAGGGGAAAGCTCGCCTGTTTGAGCTCTCCTACACTGTGAGTCAGTCCTCCCATAGTAAACATATAGGAGTATGGGCATAAACCAATAGATTATAGTTATTGTGTACAAGTTGTGTTCTTTGTGATTGACAGCTGTATAAGGAGATCGTGGAGAGCCATACAGACTACCCTCCCAACTGGGATAAAAACCTGGCCCTGGCCAGCGAGAGGCTCCTGCGTTCAGGGAAGCACGGCCACAGCCCTGACAGCCTGCTGACCTGCAGCATCCAGCACTTCAGCCTGTACCTGGACAAGGAGCCCACGGACTCCCAGGCCCCCGCCATCCACACCGCCGTCTCCCACCTGCTGCAGGAGAGGACCAGGCTCCGGCAGAAACACACCCCGTGAGGGAGGGGAGTGTCAGATAGAGCAGGCATACAGGAAGTACTGCAGGACACCATGGAGACTGAGGAGGAGAGGTCCTCTCAATGAGTGTGGCAGCCAGGGGATGTTGACTAACCTACAGGCTGCGTCTGGTGCTCTAACTTCTCTGGTGGTTGGGATGAAGGGTTTTCTCAGGGGTTGAACACGCCCAGTACAGTGGAGAGTAGACAGTCATCATGGACAAATATATGTATGATGCCCTGGAAAATTCTGTGATGAAGTAGGGCAGGAAAAACATCCCTTGTCAAAGAATTGGCTACAACATGGGACCTAATATGGAGGTAGTGCTGGTGATGGGGTTCTCTGTGATGAGGTGGGGTTGTCCAGACAAACAGGAACCAGGCTGCACCTCACACTGCAGCAATGTTTTCCACTGGGGACATTACATGACTTTTGCAGCCTGGATTGAACCCAATCAAGCTGTTCAAGTCTCCCACACATACACACTTTTATTTACTATTTCCCTGTCTCATTTTTCTGTCTCTCTCTCTCTCTGCATCTCTTTCTCTCAAACAGCTTTTAACGTTATGATTATGTGGCCGTGGCCACCTGCTGATTTAGTTATCTTTTTCTCCCATTAGGTGGCAGGGCTGAGATTGAGGGAAACCCAATTTGGGTGCAGAAATGGGGGATTAGAGCAGGCTCTTAATCCGTGACAGATTTGTGCATTGCCACGCTGTCCTGGGCTCTGGTCTCTTCGCGTGACCCTGGCTCCCAGTCGCCATCCCTGCCCACCGACTATCCATCCATCTGAGTTGGTCCTTTAAAAACGAATGGATTCAATTAGCTTTTTTTCCTCCCTTTGACGACAGAGCTATAATCCCTCGTAGATTTAAATTAAATATGAAATGTTACAATGCCAGGGACCCTTTTAGAGGTGTGTGTGTGTGTGTGTGTGTGTGTGTGTGTGTGTGTGTGTGTGTGTGTGTGTGTGTGTGTGTGTGTGTGTGTGTGTGTGTGTGTGTGTGTGTGTGTGCGCCCCCCCCCCCCCCCCACAGTGATACGCAGAGAGGAAAAACACACACACCGAGCAGTGGAGCGCTTTCATTTCCAGAGAGACATTCCTTCACGCTGACATCGAGTCACAACCACAGTCACGCAGACACTCAGAGACGTTGCATCCAGACATGCAAAGGTCCTGAGCAGCACGACCCACACTCCTGGATAGATGGACTCAGTCACTTGAGGCTGGTCTGAGAGACATGGTGATTCAGTACACTTAATTACATCTTTAACTGCTTTCCCTTTCATTCCTTCTCCCCTCTGTTCTCGCATAGACTTTCTACCTAATTTACCGTAAACATTCTCAGTCTGTGAACCTTTTGGGGCTGGTGTGTTTGATATTTGGGCACCACTGATTTCTATGAGACCTGGTCCACAGCCACTCCTGTGTCCTGTCCTGTCATCTGCTCTCATTGTACTTTTAATGGCATGGGCAGAGCACTAGAAGTGCTGCTCCGGGTCCTCTCAGAAAACAACCTGCCCTCTGCTCTGTCCACGGGGCTGGCTGATGAGAACGGGCCTAGGACAGATGGTACATCTCTCTCTCTCTCTCTCTCTCTCAGAACAAAAATATTTTTCTGTTCTCCAAAGATTAAAATACTCTAAGAAAGATTTTTTCTACTTTAAACATTCTCAGAGCTTTACTTTACTGTTCCTACTGTGTTAGTAATTTTTTTCTATGAGACATTTTATTTCTGGTGTAAGTATATTTACTGATTTATACAAATATATACAAATCAAATTAAAAGGAGATGCAAAAAAATCACCAAAGACCTATTTGAAGCTGTTTAAATCTGCCATTATATTTCTTGTGTTTTTATCCCTCTTTGCCACCTTTCTGTGTCGTTAACCTTTTCTCATCTCACATCCTCGGTTCTGCTTTATTCCCTCTGTCCTTGTTTGTCTCCCTCCCTCTCTAACACCACTCTGTCCTTGTTTCTGTCTCCCTCCCTCTCTAACACCACTCTGTCCTTGTTTGTCTCCCTCCCTCTCTAACACCACTCTATCCTCGTTTCTGTCTCCCTCCCTCTCTAACACCCCTCTGTCCTCGTTTCGGTCTCCCTCCCTCTCTAACACCCCTCTGTCCTCGTTTCGGTCTCCCTCCCTCTCTAACACCCCTCTCTCCTCGTTTCTGTCTCCCTCCCTCTCTAACACCCCTCTGTCCCCCTGTCTCTGAGATTCAGTTGCCCACCCCAAATCAGCAAGCTGCCGAAGGATTGTAGGAACCCATGGAATCGCCATGACCACGGATGCAGGCAGGGAGCCACGGCAATGCTGGAATGTGGGGCGTCTGAGGAGATAAGAGCTGTGAGCCCAGCCAGGGAGAGGGAGTGGGGAGGGATGGAGGGAGAGGGGGGAAAGAGACAGGGAGGGTGAAAGAGAGAAGCAATCCTGTGAATGGGAGACCGAGACGACAGAGAAATAGGGGAGGGGGGAGAACGAGAGAGAGAGAGAGAGAGAGGGGGGACATAGGGGGCACACTGGAGAAGGGAATCCAGCCTTATTCCTCTTTGCATTTAATTTACATCCCTGGCCGTATCGACCAATCGGATTGGGAGCAAAGCCCAGGGCTTAGGAGGGGAATAAAAAGACAAAATGCCTTTGCTGCTCTCATCCCTCCCTGATAATACCCCTTCTGTTTTTCTTTTCTCTTTTTCTCCGTCTATAAGTAGATACTGTCCGAAATGCCAGCGGAAAAGCGACACCTCCGCTTTCTGTGTATCTCAGATAGACCGAATGGGAGCAGGGTCTGAAAAAGCAGCTTTAGTGGCTGGGTCTATCTCCTCTGCTCTCTGGCTGGATGGAGAAGGTTGGAGGGGGGTAGGGGGACTGGTGTTTGGTAACAGAATGGGGGGTTGGAGAGACATAATGTACTGAGCTGGCCACAGATTTTGCCGCATATTACACTGAAAAACTTCCCTGCAGATCAGTTTTCTAAACAGGGAAACCTGTTTCATGGGTGTTTACTCTGCGCGACCCATTTCTGTGTTCCTGGCCAATGGCCGTGACTGAACTTACTGTGCTAAAACATATTTTTAGCACAGGATTGTTCTTGTTGTTCATCCATACTTGCAGGTTTATCTAATGCGGTGGCTCTTGTCAGTTGGTTTTGCACAGTAGGTCTTATAGACGACAGTATGGAGTGGAGTGTCCCCATAGTCATGACTATAAGACTCCAAGGTGCCTTAGCATCATACAGACTAGCTGGGATGTTCAAGTTGTTTCCACCTTTTGTCGTTAGCTGTTTTTATACTGTGAGCGCAACACAACAAGCCAAGCCTGTTCCTTTGTGTTATGCTATAGGTTCTTTTCCTCTGTGGGAATGACTGTTGTTATGTGTGAATTGTCGTACCGATTTTAAGTGTGCCATTGCCTCCGCGAGTGTGTGTCTCCGTGTGTGACAGGTGTTGTTTGAAACCCTGCAGGCACCGTGTGTCTGTGGGTTTACCGAGTGTCTGTTTGGACAGGTGCGAGCAGCTCTCTCCATTGTCTTCATGTGTTTGTGTTGGTTTGTTTATCTCCTGTTTGCGGAAAGTCTCACATTTGTATTCTCCGCCTTTAAGTGTCCCTGCCTGTTTTTAAATGGATTAAGTCATTGTGTTGATGAGTACTTTGTCCATGTATTTTTGAACGAATATTAGGTCTATTGTGTTGTCACAGGCCCGTGTGTTGTTGCTGCTGCTGATATAGTGCTTATTGAAAGGGCTTGTTGTTGAACAGATGAGAATCCTTCACAACAGTGGCCTGCTGCAAAGTATGTAGACACAGGGAGGGATGCCCTGTTACCGGCTTCCACCAGAAGCCTGGGGAAGATAAAGTCACCTCAGGACCCCCATTACTACACCTCCACAGCATTTTCCACCTCCTTCTCCACCTCCTCGTCCAGCTCCTCATCGTCTCTTTAATAAAGACCTCAACAATAGGGACAGATATGGGAGGGATTAGGGGTCAGGGGGTTGGGGGATTTGGCCATCTACATTTCCAGGATCAATCTTGAACCCTTGCTTATCTCTGGCCCCAGCCCCCATATACCTCTGGTGGGCTGCCTGGCCCTAGCCTGGGTGAGGCCTGGCCCTCCTGGCTGTGTTGCTCCTCTAGCAGGGCATGGGGGGCTGGTGGTGCCTGGCTGATAGGAGAGGATCCATGGCTTCTCTGTCCAGGCTGGGGAGGTGGGGAGGGATAAAGGCTTTACCCAGGCAGCCAGGGGCATGGAGGACCACAGGGGATTTGTGGACAAAGGGTTCTTACACTCTGTCTCTATAGTACACCTCCGCCCCTAAAGCTCCGCTGACAGGTGTGTGGGTGTTTTGAGTCTATTTGTGTATGTACTTTAAATGTGTATTTTAGTATTCCGGTATTGCAAATGTGAAATAACCTCTTGGAGTTATACTCTGCTAACTGAATTGTATCCTAAGTTCCCGTTGTTATCTTGCATACACACATTTGTTTATTTGATACAGCCCCTCTCCACCACTGCAATTTCTTATATCAAAGACAAAACAGTGCAGAGCGTAATTGAAAATGGCTACCGTGGAGAAAGGACTCTCTCCGCATTGACTACAGAGAGTCAGAAAAAGCCCCTTTCTCCGCTCTCTTCTTAGATCTATTTAAATAATTGAGGAGTAAACTGACAATTTAGGCCCCTTTATGGACGCCCCTGGCCTTTCAGGGGTCTCTCCGTTTGCCCCGTACAAGATGGTGCCACTGGGCATCGGGATACTATCTTTGTTTGCTTCGAGAGGAGCTGAAGGAGGGGGGTGGTGGGGAGCGGGCCAGAAGCGGTTTTGCCAATCAAGCAGGCAACACTTTCTCCCCCAGGTTCTAATTTTGTGCCATATTAGAGAGCTCGGCCTCCGTTTAGGACACATAGGTATTTTCATAATTTGCCGCGTCTCTCGGCTCACTTGGGGTGCCATTCCTTCTCTCTCACTCCGTGTCTGAATGAGAGGCCTGGGGAAGAAGAGTGATTCATGCCCTTGGTTTCTGTCAGCTGACTGTGTTTCTGCAGAAAGCAGCTGGTAGTGGGTGAGGATACAGTAATAGTAATCACTATAAACAAGATATGTTTAGGACTATATTTCAAGTTAAAACATTGTGTTTAGTGTTAAGTGTACATCAATATAAATGATGTGTATCATCAACTCACAATAATAAGTAAAACAACATGACCCTATTAGAAATCGGCTCACATTGTTTCTAAACACACGTGTTTTGACAGGTTAAAGTGGATGGTTTTTCTTGTGCTTGACACCACTGGTTCATGCACAGCACCAGCATGCGTAAGCAATGATTCACATGTGATTGGTCACATAATTCACTATCTCAGGGGGGCATTTCACCGCTGACAGACGAGCAAGCTAATCTAAAATCCCTCAATTTACAAATGGAAATCCCACCATCCAATTGAGCTAATAGAGGGACTTGAATGGGATAATAAGATGTGGTGTAAAAAGCCTGTAATGTTGTGTTGGTGTATGAGCCTTTGTGACTGCGTGTTTGACTGTGCAGTGATTACCGGGGCCTGCGGGCATGGCAGCAGCTCCATGGCTGGGACAGGGTGCTCCTCTCTGGGCTGGAAGACATGCCTGTCTACCCCTGGTGGTGGAGCCTTCGGTACCGGACCAGAGGTGCAGGATTGAGAGTTACCCTGTGCTCTGATTTCTCTCGGTTTCTCTCTATAAGTGCCTCGCTTGCTTTATCGCTGTCTGTCTGTCTGTCTGTCTCTCTCTCTCTCTCTCTCTCTCTCTCTCTCTCTCTCTCTCTCTCTCTCTCTCTCTCTCTCTCTCTCTCTCTCTCTCTCTGCTGATGCTGATGCTGCAGTGCTCGCAGATGTGCACAAACAAGGGAGGATTAAAGCAAAACGAATCTAAACAGACAAACGGAATTAGAGTGATGGGTGTCGGTGGGCTGGTTCAGAGTGATAAACATAATGATGCTGTGTGTGTGTGTGTGTGCCAGTGTCTAGGGGATTATATGTGGTTAGGTGTGTATGGCTGGCTGACCGCTTCTGGGTGTCTTTGTGTGTTTGCCTCTCCGTCTATGTTTTTGTAATTATGTGTGTGTATATTTACTCGTTTTTTTACTTGTGTATGTGACAAATGTGTTACTGCAACTTGCCTCACAAACCCTAGTCTGTGCCCTCTGCTTGTGACTATGTGCATGTCTCTCCTCTGCCTGTCGGTGTTTGTTTGGATAATGTTTTTGTTTATCACAGTGTAGGTCTGTGTACAGCTGTTAATTCCAGACAGGCAGAACTGTTTTTGTCTACTGGATATATGATAGGCTACACATGTACAGTGAGGGGAAAAAAGTATTTGATTCCCTGCTGATTTTGTACGTTTGCCCACTGATAAAGAAATGATCCGTCTATACTTTTAATAGTAGGTTTATTTGAACAGTGAGAGCAGAATAACAACAACAAAAATCCAGAAAAACGCATGTCAAAAATGTTAGAAATGGATTTGCATTTTAATGAGGGATATAAGTATTTGACCCCCTCTCAATCAGAAAGATTTCTGGCTCCCAGGTGTCTTTTTATACAGGTAACGAGCTGAGATTAGGAGCACACTCTTAAAGGGAATGCTCCTAATCTCAGTTTGTTAAAAGACACCTATCCACAGAAAAAATCTATCAATCAGATTCCAAACTCTCCACCATGGCCAAGACCAAAGAGCTCTCCAAGGATGTCAGGGACAAGATTGTAGACCTATACAAGGCTGGAATGGGCTACAAGATCCTCGCCGAGCAGCTTGGTGAGAAGGTGCCAACAGTTGGTGTGATTATTCGTAAATGGAAGAAACACAAAAGAACTGTCAATCTCCCTCGGCCTGGGGCTCCATGCAAGATCTCACCTCGTGGAGTTGCAATGATCATGAGAACAGTGAGGAATCAGCCCAGAACTACACGTGAGGATCTTGTCAATGATCTCAAGGCAGCTGGGACCATAGTCACCAAGAAAACAATTGGTAACACACTACGTCATGAAGGACTGAAATCCTGGAGCTCCCGCTTGGTCCCCCTGCTCAAGAAAGCACATTTACATGCCAGTCAGAGAACAACTGGGGGAAAGTGTTGTGGTCAGATGAGACCAAAATGGAGCTCTTTGGCATCAACTCAACTCGCTGTGTTTGGAGGAGGAGGAATGCTGCCTATGACCCCAAGAACACCATCCCCACCATCAAACATGGAGGTGGAAACATTATGCTTTCGGTGTGTTTTTCTGCTAAGGGGACAGGACAACTTCACAGCATCAAAGGGACGATGGACGGGGCCATGTACCG